>NC_083730.1:76812600-77116997 GCF_028564815.1 Eubalaena glacialis
CTATCATCATATACCACAGGAGACAGAGGGAGACCAGGCACACTCAAGGCTGAAATGAGGCCTGGAACCAGGGACCTGGGCACGGAGTGGGACTTGGGCTACTCACAGGTCCTTGGAATTCTATGCTTTTAAAAGCTGTGCTGCTCCCTGTTTCTTTACCTGCTCGAGCTAGGCATTTCACTCCCCTCCATTGGATGGAATGTGTCACATTACAGCTATACAATCTCAGGACTGTGCCAAGAAGCAGCCAGGTAACAGCGGCTCTCCTCTCTCGGGGCTGTCCCCTTGGAGTTATTCACGAATGTTTCTCTCTCCCCGCAGGTCTGCTCACTGCTACTGTGGCGTCTCGAATTCACCGAGCAGCCCAGCCCGCCCTTCTCTATTTGGTGCCATTTACCTTATTGCCACTCCTCACGATGGCCTATTTAAAGGTGAGAGAGGCAGTTATAAACCAGTGAAAGCAATAACATGGCATTGACCCTGGACTTGGGTATGTATTCTCCTTGCTGGAGGTGATTCTGCTTAAGACCCTAAGCTCTTGATCTTGAGAGTGGGATCTTTTTGTTTTTGTTGTTTGGGGAGGATTTTGTTTGTTTGCTTGCTTGTTTTTGCTAACCTGATAGTAGCAACTTCTTCCAGGTTCTTAGAGCCATTGGCTGAAAATACTAATGAGTAGACCCCTTACCACCTGGTCACGGATTAATTAACTGAAATCCCTAAAGCCCGGCTACAGAGACTTCCTGCTTCTCTTAAAAAACAGCACCCTGTTGCCACCTAATAGCCCTTTAATACTCTGCATTAAAGTTTGGAAATAATTAAGAAATGCATTGTAAAAACTAAGGGCATTATCTGATTTACAAGATTTATATTATCATCCACATTTTACAGATGACGAAACAGGCACAGAGGTTAATTATCTTGCCTAGATCATCTGAATCATAAGTGATAACACTGCCACCAGGACGGAGTTGGTAAAAGCCCTTACCCGCTCAAGGGGCCTAAGAGCCCTTCTAGGAGTTCTTCAAAGAATGAGGGGTTATAACCTTTTCAATGAGTAAGATTTGAATGTTCTTTGATTCTCCACGGAAGCAATCTGATCTGAGATCAGGAGTCAGAAAGGACTTGTAGGTATGTATGCCTCGAGTTGAAACCTGTGACTTAGTGAAGTTCCTTCTTTCCCAGGGTGACCTACGGCGGATGTGGTCTGAGCCATTCCACTCCAAGTCCAGCAGCTCCCGATTCCTGGAAGTATGATGGGTCACAGAGAGCGACCAGAACGGCCTCTCAGTCCTTTTCTGTCCACGCGTGGTTTTGTTTCCTCTTAGAGCTGGCCTGGTACTCGGAGACGTACCTGTCTAAGGACTGCCGTGTGACCGGATTACGCATTTGCAGGAGCGAGGTGCCGGAGGCTGCGCGGTTCCTTCTCTTCCTGCCGTTGGAGAGGCGGAGCCCCACCTGAAGTGACAGGCCTTCCCCAGCGCTCCTCCCTCCCCCGTTTGTATGGATCTGCACCAGACTGTTAACCTTTGGGGGACGGAGATGTGACTCTTTAAACTGACAAGGGCAAGGAGTCGTTCTATACCTTTGAACACTAAAAGGATGAAAAACATTAGCAAACTGGTTTCTTCAGTGAACCCTCAAGAACTTTTGGGACCAGTTTCCTATGGGGGACTCAGTTTCAGAGAACTGAGACAGAAACTCTTCTGTCATTATATTCTTCTTTCCGTTTTTTGGATTTATTAAATATTTTCTGTGGTGTGAAGTGACTTATTAAATCCACAGACACTGACTTCTTACAACATACACATAAGAATTTGTTGTAATGAGTTCATGTCCACCCAGATGTTGTGTTGGCAGTGAACGAGGGCACGGTTTTTATACATACATACACACACATGCACATGGATATATATGAATAAACAAAAATTAAAACCTGCTAAGATCATGCTGTATAGCAGACAGGGGCTTGCTGTAATTTTTAGCATGTAGAGCAGTTCACTCTGGCTTGCT
Source organism: Eubalaena glacialis (assembly GCF_028564815.1). Lineage (NCBI taxonomy): Eukaryota > Metazoa > Chordata > Mammalia > Artiodactyla > Balaenidae > Eubalaena > Eubalaena glacialis. The sequence continues at coordinate 76,814,611 of NC_083730.1, forward strand.
TGTATATGGATAAGCGGCTGTCTTTCCCTCCACAACTGAACGTGCAGTTAAAAAACAGTATAGTATTTGTACTGATACACTCATGGACTTTAGGGGATGCTCATTTGGTTTTGATCAGTGTAGCAAATTAGGGATGAAAAGTTAAAACTTTTTGGCCCTTTTTTCGTTTTTACAGGCTTCTCCCTTGCAGGGTTTTTGATAGTTTCTTCTTGAACCAATGCATGTATTATAGCAGCAGGTGTCTTTGTGCTTTCTGATCATAGTAATGTACTACTTGTAAATACATTTTTCTATTTTCTATTTTTTTGTATTTTTTTTTTGGCATTTTGTTTCATTGGTGTGCTGTATTTTCCATGCCCTCACTCCTTTAAGAAAAAAAAAGGAAAAAAGCAACACGATCCTGTCCTTGCTGTTGTGATTATAGTCTTGGTTTACCTGTTGTGACAACTGGGTATTGGGGACAAATGTCAAACGCCCCCGGAGACGGGCCCTACGTTCCAGGAATTGTGGCAAGAATGAGCTGCTGTGACCCTTAAATCCGCCCGTGTGCTGTGGCCTTGGCTGGAGACCCACTGTCCCAGCAGTGACTAGTGGGAGTGGTGTCCACAGCCTGAGAGGAAATTGCCCGTTGTTTGGAGGCAGAGAGAAGCCGGGGATTGGCCTGCCCACCTGAGAGCAGGGGTTGGAGAAGGGCCCATGTTTCCCGGACTCTCCCTTAAGCAGGTGACCTGTGTATAAACTGGGGCGCTGTGGGCCCCGTGGCTGGAGGTCGCGGTGGGTGGCACTCACAGGTGGTGCACGTGGCGGTCAGGATGGTGCGCTCCGCTGTCGTGTCTTCAGATCCTGCTGAAGGCTGTATGTTTTTTGTTGTTTTGTTGGGTTTTTTTTTTTTAAATAAATGACTCCTTTCTAGCCTTTGTTACCTCATCTTCACTTTTGGTTGTTGGTACCAAATGGAGCTCCTGTCCCCTCCTACCTGCTCTGCGTGTTCAGGAGACTGACTTCAGGAAGCCCCTGTCTCCAGATGGGGTCCCCTGCAGCTCTGGTTCAGCCTACAAACGTCAGAGAACGGAGGCTTCTGCTGTCCACAGAACCCAAAACAGCCTCTGGGTTTAGTGAAGACCAGAAGTACACCCGTGTACTCTCTGCTGAGCAGCTGTACTTCTTTCTTAGCCCTCAAGGATGCTAATGGCTACTTAGGGAGCAGAGCAGGAGGTGGGGGGAATCTTCCAGAATGACTCTGATTAACGGCAAGTGCCAATAATAGTTAAAAATAATATCCTGGCAGTTTGTCATTTTAATTTTTCTAACTTTTCATTACAAAACTAAATTCCAGACAGAAAGAATGTAAATTTTTGTCATTGCTTTTGTGCAGGTTTCAGGGGAAAATACCCATACAGGACTCCTGAATGTAATTTGGATTCCAGTTGTAGTCTTCAGAGCCCTTGAAACTTCTGCAGAGTAACTACAAATGTTCCTTTTGTTTTAAATTAAACACAGGAGACATGCTAGAATTTGCCCGGTTCTGGAAGTGTCAGGCTCTTCTAACGGGGAGAGGTTGAGGGTGGGGTGTGCAGTTAAAGCACATGCTCTCAGTTTCTCCTACAGCCTCCCTCTCTCCCCTGCTTCGTATACTTACGTCCTGGTCTTATTTCTCCTGGTTTCTCAGATACTGAGTTTTGGGGGTTTCTATCTAAGAAGTTTCTTGCATTAGGCAAGGCATGTTGACAAAGTTCCAGCATGGACCCCCTTCCTCCCTCCCTCCCTCCCTGGTCTGGGGATGCTCTTCCCCCAAAGAGTCTGCATGTTGGAACTCTCACTTTTTCACAGTAACTTTCTTCTTTCTAATTTGAGCTAATGGAGATATGGCAGCAAAGTTTATCCAAAGCCTAGCACGTTCCATTACTGTTATTACCACTTATGCCTTTTCTGAATAAGACAGCTGCAGAGCTCCCTGTGTAGGAACAGTTCAAACTGAAACTGGGGGGGCTTTGCAGGGGGGTGGGGGGCGGTAGGCTACTATCTGAATTGCCTTTGTAACATGCCAACACAGGCCTTGGTTAAGCAGGTAAGTTATGTTACCCACAAGAAAAACAAAAGGACTAGTTCTCTGTAAGAATGGAGGGAAGGGAGTTTTGCCAATAAAGTGTTAAAAATAGAATCTGCCGAGTCTGCATAGCAGCTCTCACATTACTGCTGACCAGATCCAGTGTCGTATGTAGACATTTGTGTTTTGTAAAGCCTAACATTTATGTCAGAGCCTCGGAATGTAGCAGTTTTGTACATATGTGAATGTCAACTGTGTAATTCTTCTCCACAGAGACAGGTCAGACAGCACAGGCTCAGAAGGAAACCAGCCCATTCTGCTTCTGGGCTTCCAGTGCATACTGGCCTGGACAACCTCCTTCCTTCACTCAATCCCATTCTTCTGGCAATTTCCGTCAATGAAATCAAGAACAAGGGCTCCTAACACAGGTGTCAACCTTGCTACAGGAGTTTGTACTGAAGAGCTGCAAATCTAGTAGTAAAACTCGGCCCCTCCCCTCTTCTCAGAGGGATAAGCCAGGTAAGAGGGGGTTTTTTGGGTTTTTTTAATCCAGAAATTATTCCTATTCCTATGCAATTTACAGACTGCTTTCTACTTGCAAGGCTCTTAACTTCTTCAGGTTCATAATCCAGCTTCTCGTGTATGGAGCCTCTCCCAGGACAGTATTTTTCCCACTCCTTCTTTTGACTGTGGCAAGCCATAATTTGTTTCCTCCCCAACCTTTTCCTTGGAATTCAAAGCCCTTTGCTCTCCATTTGAGGTAATTCAGTCATGTTTCACTTAAACTGTGTTAGTCACTGGGTGCTCCTTCAACAGAACCAAACATCCTGATCCCTACCCTCGTGGTCTAACGCAGGCCTTGCTTCAACTCGCTTGATGTGTGGGCAAAGTGGGGTGGCGAGCATCCCCCCCACGAGGTTACTCAGCGGCACAGCACAGAGCTGCAGTCGTAGCTTTCTGTACTCGAATCTGGGCTTAGCTGTAAATGGCAAAGGCGTGGCTGGGAATGCTGATTCACAGGGCTGGGTGCGCCTGGCCAAGAGAAGGTTGAAAGCAGGGTTATAAGTGCTCTCTTTTCCTGTACCATTTGTGCAGGTGAAGCCCGGTGCTCCTGAGGGACACAGGCCAGCACTGGGCCAAATGTATCCCTGACAGCTGAAAGCAGCGCCAAGCGCAGTTCGGAAGCCTCACTACTTAGAGCCAGCAGTTGGTTAGCAGGCGCTTTATCTCAGTGTCCTGCGGTCCTTTGTGGAAATTCTAACTTCATGCGGTGCTCTTTAGCAGTGATCCCTTTGCTGTGATGTAGAGCTCTTAGATATTTGAGTTATTGAAGATTCACATGGAAGACTCAGGCTTAGTTACGGTTTCTTTCATTTGGGTTCTGCCTAGTCAAAATTCTTAAGTTCCAAAAAGTCGGTCCCCTGTTGGGTGGAACCTGTAAAACCTGCCACTGGTTCGCAGGCGAACAGAAGCTCTGAGGGGTCCTGAAATAGGGGAGCCCCTGGGCTTCCTCCAGCGCCCACTGAGTTCTAGGGTTCTCACTAGACCCCAGGGAGACAGAGGAGTGGGAAGTCTGTTAGGGAGAGGAAACACGGGTTGGAACTGGGAGTCGGGAGGTCTGCCAGGCGGTGGGCCACAGACTTCTGCCTTGTGAGGAATGAAAGACAGGAAGTGGGTGTCCAGAGGACAAAGGCGGAGGGCAGCAAGGTGGCCACCTGCCAGCATTCCAGCCTCGGGATTCTGGGGGCCAGTCCTCTGCCTTGCGACAGACTTGCTCCTGCAGGCAGGTTGCACGTCAACTTTCTAATGAGAGTTCACTCAGCCCGCTGGATCTTCCCGGGTGCGGCAAGCTCGTGCACCTAACTTCCAGTAGTTGAACCTTTTCCATTGGAGACGGTGGATTTCTTCCCACTTTCGGTCAGTGTTGTGGCTTGATCGTTTTAGATTTTTTCCCCGGGTATACAGTAGCCGTGCCCAGCTATGCAGGCTTACAAGGGGAAGGCAGAATCCTGGCTTCAAGAGGAGATTGAGGACTTGGTAGTTCAGGGAGGAGCAGCCCAGCCTCGGCCTCTGAGATGACGAAGCGCTCTGCAGGTGAGTTATGGTCTTGCCAGCTGGACAGTGGTGGAAACAGTGCTGCGCTCCCCAACGCTGTCAGCAGGTCGGGCCCCGGCCCCGGCCCGAGCTCTGTGAATGGAGAAACACCCTAACCCACCCCGCTACCACCTCCCACTGCCCTGGCCCGTTCAGCAGCCACTGGTGTTTTCGGGGCCTGCGCCATTGGATGTCACCTACTGGGTCTCCCTGCCTCCATCTGGCCTTCACTGTGGTCTTCACTGAGCTGTTTTGCCAACAGGCCTTCTCGTGAGAGCTGCCCCGGGCTGGGGGGGGGGGGGTGGGTGGGAAGAACAGACAGAACTTGGTGCCACATTGGATGCAGAATGTGGCGATGAGAAGATGACTCTGGCTTCTGACCTGAACAGTTAATTGCCAAAACTGAGGTAAGGAAAAGAGAGTGAGTCCTGTTCTAGCCAGTAGAGGAACTAAAGCTAAAAAGTTGGGATGAAAGCATAGAAATGGTATTTAAAGCCTTAGGGGGAACATACAAGCTGTTCTCAACAGTGAGAGGTAGGAGAATGGCTCCCACAAGGTCCTGTGTGTCGAGGCACCCGCCAGCACACATCCCTCACAGCCACACGGGACCTTGCCTTGGTGACAGAGTCCCTCTGAGCCTTAGTTTCCCTATCTGGAATGGGAATAAAGGTGCACCTTACTTAAAGTATTAAGTGAATATTAGGCACTGTTCAGGTTTACTGAGTTTTCGGGTACTCCACAATTTACCAGTCTTCATGGAGTTAAAATACAATAAAAAAATCAGACTTAAATAGATATACACACTTTCTTTATTCAAGTGACCACAGCTTCTGTAATACTTTCAGTTCATCACTGAGGAAACTGGTTATCCTTCCACTGTTGAGGGGTGAAGGCTCTTCAATCCTAGTCTAGGCTTTCAAAATTGAGTGGCTGCTGGATAGATAATAGGGTCTCTACCATCAGCCTTGGCCAGTCCAGGATCTTGACGTTTTCCTGGACATGCTGAAGGACTTGGCGCAAGGAGGGGGGGGGAGGGGGGGAAGGAGGGGGCGGGGATGAGTGAGCCTGAGTAGAGGTGGTCCAGGTCTGCGTGTCCTAGGAGGTCTGGGCAGTCCCTCCGCTGCCACAGCTCCTCTGGGGAAGGGCCCAGCCGGTCACCCTGGTCAGGTTTCAGGAGCGGCCCTTAGGAGCCATTCCTTAGGAGGTCAGCTTAGGCCTTAATCCTTTTGCAGCCCAGTCCGAGCAGAAGGCTCGCAGCAGAAGCGTGAAGCATCCTATAGCTAGAGCACAGGGGGGCCTGCAGAGGGTCCTGGACTTGCTCTTGCAGTAACTCAGCTGGGACAGAGTCTGCCTAACGGATCCTTAACATTTTGGCTGCTTAAAACCAAGAGTATCAGCCTCTAACCAGATTCTGCAAACAAACCAACGTTGACCTTTCATTGGTCCAGTGTTGACATTTTTATTTTTCTATACTTTTGATTTTCTTTTTCATAATAAATGCTTCCTATGCCCTCTTTTACTTCATTGTACTTTACAGCTCTGCTGCTTGTTTTGAGGGAAAAGGTAACTGCTACACTGTAAAGCTACCCGGTCACTGTGGGCCTGTATTCTCAAATCTCAAGGCTTGTCTTGAACACACTTGGAACAAAAAACTCAATGGGCCAAACTCCCAGCCTGTTTTCACATAAAGAGCAGCGTCTTTCTAAGCCTCTTGGCTCTAGTCAGCCCACAAGACAGGAGAGGAACAGCAGCCAGACTAGGTAGAGGGTGAAGGCTACTCTTTGTTTTTCTTTTCTTAATTTTTATTGGCATATAGTTGCTTTACAATGTTGTATTAGTTTCTGCTGTACAGCAAAGTGAATCAGTTAAACATATATCCACTCTTTTTTAGATTTCCTTCCCATTTAGGTCACCACAGAGCATTGAGTAGAGTTCCCTGTGCTATACAGTAGGTCCTTATTAGTTATCTATTTTATGTATAGTAGTGTGTATATGTCAATCCCAATCTCCCAATTCATCCCACCCACCCCCTTCCCCCCTTGGTAAGTTTGTTTTACTACATCTGTGACTCTGTTTCTGCTCTGCAAATAAGTTCATCTGTACCATTTTTCTAGATTCCACATATAAGCAATATTATATATTTGTCTTTCTCTTTCTGACTTCACTCTGTTTGACAATCTCTAGGTCCATCCATGTCACTGCAAATGGCATTATTTCGTTCCTTTTTATGGCTGAGTGATAGTCCATTTATATATGCATCACCTCTTCATCCATTCCTCCGTCGATGGACATTTAGGTAGCTTCCATGACTTGGCTATTGTAAATAGTGCTGCAATGAACAGCGGGGTGCATGCATCTTTTTGAATTATGCTTTTCTCCAGATACATGCCCAGGAGTGGGATTGCTGGGTCATATGGTAGCTCTATTTTTAGTTTTTTAAGGAACCTCCATACTGTTCTCCATAGTGGCTGTACCAATTTACATTCCCACCAACAGTGCAAGAGGGTTCCCTTTTCTGCACACCCTCTCCAGCATTACTGTTTGTAGATTTTTTGATGATGGCCAGTCTCACTGGTGTGAATACCTCATTATAGTTTTGATTTGCATTTCTCTAATAATTAGTGATGTTGAGCATCTTTTCATGTGTTTTTTGGCCCATCTTTATGTCTTCTTTGGAGAAATGTATATTTAGGTCTACCACCCAGTTTTTGATTGTGGTTTTTGTTGTTGTTTTTTTTGATAGTGAGCTGCATGAGCTGTTTGTATATTTTGGAGATTAATCCCATGTCAGTTGCTTCGTTTACAAATATTTTCTCCAATTCTAAGGGTTGTCTTTTCATTTTGTTTATGGTTTCCTTTGCTGTGCAAAAGCTTTTAAGTTTAATTAGGCCCCATTTGTTTATTTTTGTTTTTTTTTAATTACTCTAGGCAGTGGATTGAAAAAGATCTTGCTGTGATTTATGTCAGAGTGTTCTATGTTTTCCTCTTAAGAGTTTTATAGTATCTGGCCTTACATTTAGGTCTTCAATCCATTTTGAGTTTATTTATATTGAGGTATAGTTGTTTTACAATGTTGTGTCATTCTGAGTTTATTTTTGTGTATGGTGTTAGGGAGTGTTCTCATTTCATTCTTTTACTTGTAGCTGTCCAGTTTTCCCAGCACCACTTATTGAAGAGACTGTCTTTTCTCCTGAAGTCTACTCTTAAAAGACTTCAACAAAGCATTTGGAAGATTCTCTATCCTCTGGGTCAAGGTGGGGAAATTGGGGCATCAAAATATCATTGATGAAGTAGATTAATAACTAGTTGAATGACCCTATTATCCCAAAGGCCCTTGCCTTTGTCCTCAGCCCTGCCCTGCCCAACATTTCTCTTGATAATTTGGCTGAGGACACAACTTCCAGGCTTAGCAAGTTTGAGGAGGATGTGAAGCAAGGAGAGGGAACCTAACCATGATCCAAAGAGAGCCCTGAGGCCTAGGACAGGGGGTCAAATCAAACACGGGGAAGTCTGATGGAGAGAGCTACTGCAAATGAGAGCCACGCACCGGATATCGGTGACAGCCTGCAAGAATCCCCTGAGGTAGGTGCTACTATCACCAGTTTTACAGAGGAACTCACCCAGCCCCCGAGATCACCACCTGGTAAGTGGCAGAATAAGCCCTAAACACTGGCCTGTGACCTTAACCACCGTATTTCTCCCCATCACAGAATTGCTGATAGCCCCTACCCTCAGAAAATACAGCTGGGTCATTAAACACTGCTGGCTCAGTGGCCTTCGCCTCACTTCAAAACGCTTTCAATCCAACCACTACCCAGAGGAGACAAGGACTGTTACAGCCACCTCTGCCCTGTTCTTCCCAAGTCCAGTGTATGTTCCACATTGTGGGCCAGAATGGTGGTCAGTCATCTCAGACTTGTAGTAAAATCTCATGATACAATATAGGCAGGGCAGATTTTATTACCAGTGTTATAGACCAGGAGTTTCAAGCTCAGCTAATTTTGCCCCAGGTCTTCCTGCCTCCAGAGCGTGAGTTCATTCTCAGAAGGTGATCTCAGAAGGTTTTTTTTTTTGGCTTAAACAAAAGCAGGGAAGTTTCTGTAAACAGAGAAGGACTGTGCAAACAACTTCCTATTGGAAGTGGGGGACCACTGACCCTATTAGGAAGCAGGGAAGAGCTGGAGTTTGGTTGCCTGAGCCCTGCATGACCCAGCTGCTGCCCAGAGGGGTGTGCAGACCTCCCTCCCAGTAATGCTGTAGCAACATGGACTACTACTCACTAAAATAGGCTTCTGCCTCACACAGGGACCAGGACGCATGCCTCCTAGCAAGCCACGACCAGACAGACTTCAGCGTGAAAAGGAGGAGTCCCCCATCGCTGTCATTAAAACAAAACAACAAACCATGAAAACAACTGTCAGCTGCTGTTCTGATCTCCAATAATGGTGGACTGTAATTCAAACCAATCCTCCTGCTAAAAATAACTTTAAAATATAGATGAAATACAGACAATATCTTTTGAAAAGCAATGGAGAAGGTTCTGCTTCTGCTAATGATGGAAGAACTCCTATTTCATCCAACCCTCCCACAAATGACAGCTATAAATTCTCAACAAAATGTAGAAAGCAACCTTAAGGCAGTGTAGAGCAACCAAACTGAGGAGAAACCGGAGGGGAGCTGACAGTTGGAAATGAACGGCACTGGGTAAGTTCCCACTTTTATGGCTTTTTGCCTGATAACAGGCCCCAAGTGGCACTCTGTGGGGTAGTTAAAACTTACATAGAAACCTGGCTTCAATAACCAGCCAAAGGAAAGGGTTCGAAATGATCCCAGCACTGTGAGGGAGTAAATCCCAGAAACGAGAGGGAGCCCCACATGCCCAACTCTATGATCCCTAAATATAGACTCCAAGCAGCCAGCTAAAAGAACTAAAGAGACGTATCAGCTGCTGCTCACCAAAGAGGAACCCAAGTTTTAAGTCTGAGTTCAGACAAGTTAACTGCCTACTTGAAAAATATTCATCAGCAGAATTTCTACAGTGCATTTTTAACAATACCCAGGATGTAATTCAAAATTACATACGAAAAAGCAAGAGAATGATCAATACACGAGAGAAAAAGCAATTAATGAAAACTGACTTTGAGATGATCCAGATGTTAACATTAACACTCAAATTTTTTTTTTAGTTGGCTGCGTTGGGTCTTCATTGCTGCGCACGGGCTTTCTCTAGTTGCGGCGAGCGGGGGCTACTCTTTGTTGCGGTGCGCGGGCTTCTCATTGCAGTGGCTTCTCTTGTTTCGGAGCACGGGCTCTAAGCGTGCGGGCTTCAGTAGTTGTGGCACGCGGGCTCTAGAGCGCAGGCTCAGTAGTTGTGGCACACGGGCTTAGTTGCTCTGTGGCATGTGGGATCTCCCCGGACCAGGGCTCGAACCCATGTCCCCTGTGTTGGCAGGTGGATTCTTAACCACTGTGCAACCAGGAAAGCCCAACACTCAAGATTTTTAAATCAACTGTTATACATTTGCAGCAACATGGATGGACCTAGAGATTGTCATACTGAGTGAAGTGAGACAGAGAAAGACATATGATACCACTTACATGTGGAACCTAAAAAAATGGTACAAATGAACCTATTTACAAAACAGAAATAGAGTCACAGATGTAGAGAACAAACTTATGGTTACCAAGTGGGGGAGGGATAAACTGGGAGATTGGGATTGACATACACACACGACAATATATAAAATAGATAACTAATAAGAACCCACTGTATAGTACAGGGAACTCTACTCAGTACTCTAATGGGAAAAGAACCTAAAAAAGAGTGGATATATGTATAACTGATTCACTTTGCTGTACAGCAGAAACCAACACAACATTGTAAATCAACTATACCCCAATAAAAATTAATTTAAAAAATTTTTTTAAATAATAAATCAACTATTATAAACATGCCTGAGAATTATAAATGCACAAATAGGAATTGTGAGCAGGGAAACAGTAACAAAACCAAATAAAAATTGTAGAACTGAAAAATACAATACCTGAAGTAAATTTAATAGATGGGATTAACAGCACATTGAAGATGACAGATTTTAAAGAATCATTAAGCTTGAAAAAGAGCAAGGATTAGTAAACCTTTTCTGTAAAGGATCAATAGTAAATACTTTGGGCTTTAAAGGTCAAAGATCCATTACAATAGTGTGTAACTGCTTTCTAGTGTGAAAGCAGTTATAGTAAATGAATGAGGTTAAACAGATTCAACCTGGGGTGGTCCATAGTTACAGATAGAGCAAATAGGCATCCAAAATGAGGAAGACAGAATAAACAAATGGGACCTAATGAAACTTAAAAGCTTTTGTACAGCAAAGGAAACCATAGACAAAAAGACAACCCACAGAATGGGAGAAAATATTCGCAAACAAAGCAACTGACAAGGGATTAATCTCCAAAATACACAAACAGCTCATGCAGCTCAGTATCAAAAAAAAAAAAAAAACCCAATCACAAAAATGGGTGGAAGATCTAAATAGACATTTCTCCAAAGACGACATACAGATGGCCAAGAGGCACATGAAAAGATGCTCAACATCACTAATTATTAGAGAAATGCAAATCAAAACTACAGTGAGGTATCACCTCACACCAGTCAGAATGGCCATCATTAAAGAATCTACAAACAATAAATGCTGGAGAGGGTGTGGAAAAGGGAACCCTCCCACACTGTTGGTGGGAATATAAATTGGTGCAGCTGCTATGGAGAACAGTATGGAGGTTCCTTAAAAAAACTAAAAATAGAGCTACCATATGACCCAGCAATCCCACTCCTGGGCATATATCTGGAAAAAACCATAATTCGAAAAGATACATGTACCTCAGTGTTCATTGCAACACTATTTACAATAGCCAGGACATGGAAGCAACCTAAATGTCCATTGATGGAGGAATGGATAAAGAAGATGTGATACATATCTACAATGGAATATTACTCAGCCATTAAAAAAGAATGAAATAAGCTATTTGCAGTGACCTGAATAGACCTAGAAGTTGTCATACTGAGTGAAGACAGGAAGACAAATGTGATACCACGTACATGTGGAATCTAAAAAAATGGTACAAATGAACCTATTTATTTCTGTTTTGTAGAGTCATAGATGTAGAGAACAAACTTATGGTTACCAAGGGGGAAAGTGGGGAGGGGGATAAATTGGGAGATTGGGATTGACATATACACACTACTATATATAAAATAGATAACTAGTAAGAACCTACTGTATAGCACAGGGAACTCTACTCAATACTCTGTAATGGCCCATATGGGAAAAGAATCTAAAAAAGAGTGGATATATGTATATGTATAACTGATTCATTTTGCTGTACAGCAGAAACTAACACAACATTGTAAATCAACTATATTCCAATAAAAATTAATTTTAAAAAAGTTTGAATGTGGCAAAAAAAAAAAGGAGAGAGAGAAAAAAGAGAAAAAATATAATCAGTCTTGTTGATCTGTGGGACAGCATCAGTCTAACATACACATAACTGCAGTCCCAGAATGAGAGGAGAGGGAGAATTAGGGCAGAAAAAATTTTTTTGAAAAAACAAATGGCTGAATTTTTCCAAATTAGGGGAAAGTTCAAGAATCACAGCAAACCACAAGTAGAATAAATGTAAAGAAACCCCTACCCAGGGACTTCATAATCAAACTGCTAGGAACTAAAAATTGAAAATACTGAAAGCAACAAGATAGAAATGGAGCATTATATAGGGAAACAACATTTCAATCATATGAAATATCCCACAACTTTGTGAGTATACCTAAAAAAACTACTGAACTGTATACTTTTAAAAGGGTGAATTTTATGGTATGAGAATTATATCTGAACTTACCAAAAAAAGGCCACTTCCATCTTACTCTCCTGGATCACTCACACTGGGGGAAGAAGTCAGGTGCCATGTCATGAGGACACTCAAGCAGCTGCATGAAGAGGTCCACGTGGTAAGAAACTGAGGTAGGTCTCTTGCCAACAGCCAATATCAATGTGCTGTGATGTGAAATTCTGGAAGCAGATCCTCCAACCTGAGTCAGGCCTTCAAATGACTGCAGCCCTGGCCAATACTCTGACTGTAGTCTCACAAGAAACCACAAGCCGGGATCACCCAACTAAGCCAATTCTGAATCCCTGACTCACAGAAACTGTGGAAGATAATAAATGTTTACTGTGTTAAGTCACTAAGGTATGGGGTGATTTGTTATACAGCAATAGATAACTAATAAAACTGACAATGGTAAATACATGGATTAAATATAAAAGGCTTTTCTCTTAATTTCTTTAATACATACAGCTGAGCAAAAATTTTAACATTGTATGGTATACATTGTATGTATCATATAGTGTATAAAGATGAAATACCTGTAACAACTATTACATAAAATGCGTACTCTTCCCCCATACCTCGCCGTATGCATCTCTTCCATCTGGCTGTTCCTGAGTTAATCTACCTGTAATAACCTGTGTCCATCGATGGGTGAATGAATTAAAAAATGCGACACACACACACACACACACTGGAATACTACTCAGCCATAAGAAAAGAATGACATTCTGCCATCTGTGACAAGATGGATGGACCTTGAAGGGAATACACAATACAATCACCTATGAACACTAGACCAAATCTCCCTGGACTGTTGAGATTTATTAGAAGGACAGCTCCCTGTGGTGCTAGCAAATCTTGAATCTCAGGCAAATGGGTAATGTGCAGGCTGAAGAATATCATCACGACTTTGAACATTCACAGGAGCTTCTGTCCGATTATAATGTAAGTCTTTGGGGATGAGCATTTCTTCCCAATGCCAGTAGGTCACACTGACCTTATAAAGTATAATATTAAACAAGAGTGCTAGAGAAATTAGCCTTTAAAGATCTTGAAATGCTCCCCTTATCTTCCACAATTAACTTGTTTTATTTCCCTTTGTCCTAACTACTGAAGTAGAAATAGTTATTTTTATGGAAGATAGATGATAATTGACTGCTTCAAGCAAAAGTAGTAAGATGTGAGGTTCATAATATATAGAAGTAAAATGTATGACAGCTATCACACAAAGGTTGGAAGAGAGGAAACGCAAATATACTGTTTTAACATTCTTGTATTACCTATGAAGTGGTATAATATTATTTGAAAATAAACTGTGGTAAGTTAAAGAGGTATACTGTAAATCCTAGAGTAACCAATAAAATAAGAAAATAAGCCAATGAAGAGATTAAATGGAATCATAAAAATAATCCAAAAGAAGGAAGGAAAGAAAAAGAAACAAGAGATGAGGCGAATAGAAAACAAATTGCAAGATGCTAGATATAAAACCAAACATAAATATTTGCATTATATGTAAATGGTCTAAACACCCCAATTAAAAGGCAGAAATTCTCAGATGGGATTTTGAAAGCAAGGTCCAATTATATACTACCTTTGAGAAACCAACTTTAAGCATAAAGACACATAGATTAAAAGGATGGAAAATATATATAATGCTAACACCAACCATCACATTAGAAAGATGGAGTGGCTACATTAATATCGAAATAGGTTTCAGAACAAGGAACATTATTAAAGCAGATCATTCCATAATAATAAAGTGGTTAATTTATCTGAAGTACATAATAATCCTGTTTATGCAGCTAATCGTAGAACTTCAAAACACATGAAGCAAAAACTGACAGAAATAAGAGGAAAAATAGTCTAATCCACAAGTATAGTTGAGGTTTCTATATCCCTCCCTCAGTAATTTATAGACCAAGTAAATAGAAAATGAGAAAGGACATAGAAGATTTAACACAATCAAACTTGACCTAATTAACATTTATAGAAGACTCCACCCAACGATAACAGAATACATATTCCTTCCAAGTGCACAAAGACCATTTACCAAGAGAGACCATATTCTGAACTGTAAGATAATAAATGAAAAAGGACTGAAAAAATACAAAATATGTCCTCCACCACGACAAAAGTAAAACTCAATAATAAAAATCTAGAAAATCCTCAAATATTTGAAAGCTAAATAATGCACTTCTAAATAACCCATGGATCAAAGGGGGGGGGGGCAGATAACAGGAAAAATTAGAAAAAACACTTTGGAAAGAAATGGAAACATGACATGTCAAACTTGTGTGATACTGCAAAAGCAATGCTTAGAATTTGTGTGTGTGTGTAGATGTATATATATCTATATATATAGATTTTTTTTTTCGCCACGCCACGCAGCTTGGGCAAGTCTCAGTTCCCTGACCAGGAATTGAACCCGGGCCCCAGCAGTGAATGTTCCAAGTCTTAACCACTGGACTGCCAGGGAATTCCCAAGAATTTATATTTTAAATGCTCATATTTCAATGAAGAAAAATCTCAAATTACCTAAGCTTCCATCTTAAGAAAATAGAATATGAAGACCAAAGTAAGCACAGAGGAAATAATAAAGGCACAAAAATCAAATCAAATACAGAAAAATAACAGAGAAATCAGTTAAACCAAAAGCTGATTTTTCGAGAAGATCAATAAAATTCATAAAAATTTAACCAAACGGATGGGGCAGTGGGGAGACACAAATTACCAACATCAAGAATGAGAATGGGAACATCCCTCCCCAGAGATTCTGTAGACATTAAAAGGATATTAATAGAATGTTATGGATAACCTTATGGCAATAAATTGGAGCATTTAATTGAAATGGACAAATTTCTTTTTTTTTTTCCTCCTCATCCTCCTCCTCTGACCCCATCCTGAAATGGCTGAATTTCTTCAAAGATAAAAACTACCAAAGCTCAGTGAAGAGGTAATAGATAACCTGAATAGCCCTACATCTATTAAATTGAATTTATAGTTAAAAACCTTCCCACAAAGGAAACTCCAGGTCCAGATATCTTCAACAGTGAATTCTAACAAATATTTAAGAAAGAAATATTACCAATTCTACACAAATTCTTCCAGAAAATTGAAGAGAAGGAAATGCTTCCTCTATTGGGGAAGCATTTCCCTGATACCAAAACCAGAAAAACACTGCAAGATAAGAAAACTACAAACTAGGGACTTGCCTGGTGGTCCAGTGGGTAAGACTCCATGCTCCTAATGCAAGGGGCTCGAATTCGATCCCTGGTCGGGGAACTAGATCCCACAGGCGGCAACTAAGACCCAGCGCAGCCAAAATAAATAAATAAATATTTTTTTAAAAAAGAAAACTACAGACCAGTATCCCCCATGAACACAGACATAAAAATTCCTAACAAAATTTTAGCAAATTGAATCCAAAAACATACAAAAAGGATAATATATCATGATCAAGTGGAGTTTATTCCACGAATGCAAGTTTGGTTTAACATTCAAAGATCAATCATTCATATCAACAGACTAAAAAAGAAAAAAGCAGATGCACAAAAGGCATTTAACAAAATACAATATCCATTCATTATAAAAAACTTTCAGCAAACTAGCAATAGAAAGGAATGTCGTTTGATAAAGGGCACCTACAAAAAATAAAACAAGCATCATACTTAATATTGAAAGAAATCAGCAGAAAACAGGAATCTGAGGGAAAAAAATGGTTATTCAGAAATTCATGTTTTGGGATGTGCAAGGATAAATTTTGCTCATGATTTCCCTAATCATTGCTTTAATCAACTATATAATTGACATTGTCAGATTTTTTAATCTTGTATATGCTTGTGCTTGTAATTATCCTTAAAATCTTTTAGATACAAAAATAAACTTACAAGGGGACTTCCCTGGCAGTCCAGTGGTTAAGACTCCATGCTTCCACTGCAGGGGGCGCGGATTCAATCCCTGGTCCGGGAACTAAGATCCCACATGCCGCGTGTCACGGCCAAGAATAAACAAACAAACAAACTTACAAATTCTAAAACAACCACAAAAGAAGATTTTAATAGATGGACAGGATAAATGGAGACTGAATTACTTAAAGCTGAAGATGGCTGAGGGAATTACCCAGAATGTAGCACAGAGACAGAGACAGAGACAGAGACAGAAATGCGAAAAAGAGGTGAAGAAACATAGAAGATAGATGCCATTCAGACCTTCTCTCTATTAGGAATTCCAGATGGAAATAACAGTGCCTGCCACCCGGGTTTGTTCTGAGAGTTAGAAGGGAAAGATGATCATAAAAGCTAGCACCTATAATGTTTACATGTGCCGGGGATGTTGTGTGCAGTCATCACTGGAATAAAGAAGAGCTAACGAAAATGTCATCTCATCAGTGAATTTACATCATGGTACCTCCATAGAAGTGGATGCCATGGAGCTGTTAAAGAAGCACAAGGCAGATCTACAAGTACTAATATCAAGGTGATCTTCAAGATACATTGTTAACTGGAAAAAGCAAGGTGCAGAACAATACATAGTGTGGCCAGTTCATAATTGTCCAGGCATAGACAGCTCTAGGAAGTTACAAGGAAGTAACTTAGAAGGCAACAGTCACTGCGCTGCTGGGAGTGGGGACAGGAAGAAGGCTGGCTTCACTCTGGGCATTTCTGTACTGTTTTGAGTTTTTTAATTCGTGCCTGTATTAAGTAATAATAAAAATTCTATTAGAAGAAAATTGGGGGAAGTTCCCTGGTTGCCTAGTGGTTAGGATTCCGGGCTTTCACTGCTGTGACCCGGGTTCAATCCCTGGTCGGAAAACTGAGATCTCCAAGCCACGTGGTGTGGCCAGAGGAAAAAAAGAAAAAGTGTTGCCAGGTGGTGGGGACAGCCAGTGCAAGGGCTGGCGGCAGGAAGAAGCCAGTGGTCACCGAGTGTATGCTGACTGCGGTCTGTGTCCCCAGGAAAGCCCTGCTGTTGACCACAGACTCCAGGCCACAGGCCAGGCTGTTGGCCTGTGTTTCCCGGGACTGGACGAGGCTGCCCAGGCTGTCCTTGTCCCAGACGCCCTCCCCACGGGGCGAAGGTGCCTCAGGCCAGTCCCACTCCTAGAGGTGAAGAGAAGCAAGACATCCACCTCCTCCTCCTCCTCACGGAAGGGAATTAGTCATAAAATGATACCACTTATCATCATTCTTGAAGTAGAAGATACATGATGCAGTAATAAAAAGTGCAGTTTGATAAAAAATGATAAAAAATGCAGGGAGGCACCAACAAAAGTGCAAGGTGAAAGGCAGAGAAGGAAGCAGAAATGCATGGTGATTTCTTGTGTCTGGGAGAAATGAATATCCTGTTCCAGTTCTGAAGATGAGAAACTGGAAATAATAGACCCAAGTATATTAAAGATAATGGGGGGGGGGTATAAATTGCGAGCTTGGGATTAATATATACACACTACTATATATAAAATGAATGAGGACCTATGTGTAGCACAGAAAACTATGTTCAATATCTTGTAATAACCTATAATGAAAAAGAATTGGAAGAATATGTATATATACATATGTATGTATAAGTGAATCACTTTGCTGTACATCTGAAACACTAAATCAACTATACTTCAATTAAAAATAATTTAAAAAAATAAAGACAGCAACAAGAAAAACTAAAAATGCCTTAATTTTCCAAATTACCCAGGGGAAGACATTATGGCAAAAGATGAAGAGCAAAGAAAGCAATATGGAAGCCTTAATAAAGGGAATATATGAAAAAGGGGAAAGTTAAGATCAAGAATCTGGTACTAATGTAGGTGGGATAAAGTCATTGATTAGACGCAAAAGTTCATATTTGACCAAAAATATAAATCCAACCACTTGTGACTCATCTCCAAAGTAAAAGTTTGAGCAAAATACACCAAGCAAATAAATACACAAGAAAAGAAAACAAGGACGTGATAGTCATATCCAGCAATGCTGAATTTTGTTAAAAAGTATGAAGCACAACAAAAGTTTCATTAAGGTGAGGACCATAATCCATACAATATTTCATTATTCAACTCAAGCTGTGAACCAGCATTACTTTCAGAGAGGGGAATGGGGCTGGGGATCATAAATATGGACCGTCCATAATTTCAAATCTTTAATGATAACATTTTCAGTTATTACTATAATAATTAAAAATAGAAATCTTAAAATCTGACATTGGGGCTTCCTTGGTGGAGCAGTGGTTAAGAGTCTGCCTGCCAATGCAGGGGACACAAGTTCGAGCCCTGATCCGGGGAAGATCCCACATGCCGCGGAGCAACTGGGGCCGTGTGCCACAACTACTGAGCCTGCGCTCTAAAGCCCACGAGCCACAACTACTGAGCCTGCGTGCCACAACTACTGAAGCCCACATGCCTGGAGCCCGAGCTCCACAACAAGAGAAGCCACCACAATGAGAAGCCCGCGCACCGCAACGAGGAGTGGCCCCCACTCGCCGCAACTAGAGAAAGCCCGTGCGCAGCAACAAAGACCCAGTGCAGCCAAAAATAAATAAATAAAATAAATAAATTTATTTTTTAAAAAAACTGACATTGTTATGAAACTTTACTGTCAAACATATCAAACTGTAAGAGAAATGCAAGACAAGAAATTGACAGACATTAAAATGTGGTTGAAGGGACTTCCCTGGTGGCACAGTGGTTCCGCCTGCCAATGCAGGGGACACGGGTTCGAGCCCTGGTCTGGGAAGATCCCACATGCCGTGGAGCAACTAAGCCCGTGCGCCACAACTACTGAGCCCATGAGCCACAACCACTGAAGCCCACGCGCCTAGAGCCTGTGCTCCACAAGAGAAGCCACCGCAATGAGAAGCCCACTCAACGTAACGAAGAGTAGCCCCCGCTCGCTGCAACTAGAGAAAGCCCGCGCGCAGCAACGAAGACCCAACGCAGCCAAAAATAAATAAATTTAAATAAATAAATTTTTTTAAAAATGTGGTTGAAGAATTGCATAACGTCTTTCAGTCCTGGACAACACAAGTCGGCAGGGGCAGGGGGGAGGAGAATGGGTGTAGAAAGAAAAAAGGTCATCATGCCTAAGCCAGGTCTTGTGCTCTCCCCAGCACCACCTCCGACAATGGTGTCCCTCTTCTGCACGAATGACACCACCATCCATGCAGCTGGACAAGACCCTCTACCCTCATGACCAGTCAATCGATCGCTGACTCCTGTCCATTTAACCTCCTGAATGCCCTTGGAATCTGTCCATTTCTCTCCATCACCTCTGTCTCCACCCTGATCCAAGATACTAGCATCCTGCTCCTAGATTATGACAGGAGCCTCCTAACTCACCCTGACAAACCTTCCCTTCCACCTCCCATCACCTGCTCTGCACACCACAGCCAGAGTGATCTTTTCAAAATGGAAACATTCTCGTACCACTCCTCTGGGTCCATGAGCCAAGGGCTTCCTGTTGCTCTCAGGATAAGGCAGAAATCCATTACGTGACCCTCAGGGCCATGCCCACCATGGCCCTCCCTGCCTCCCCGCCTCCCCAGCTCCTCTCACACCAAACTCCGTCACTCTGTCCTCCAGACATCCTTCCATTCCTTAAAGACCATGTTTCTCTCCCACCATAGGGCATTTATCTGCCCAAGCCATCTCCTAGACCTGGACTGCTCACCTCTGGGCTTTTTGTCTCACTAAGGCCAACTCCTTCAGATCTCAGCTCAACTGTCACCTTGTCAGGGAAGCCTTCCGTGACCCACCGGTCTAGCTCAGATGCCGCTATTTTTTATGCTCTCAGAGAACTCTGTTCCTTTCCTGCATAGTACTTATCCCATTTAGGCTATTACTTGATTAATGTCTGCCCCCACCACTACCACCACCACTAGCCTATAAAGGACTCTGAGAAAAGGAATCCTGTTTTTGCTCACCCACTATTTCCCCCAGTGGCTTGCACGGTATCTCAAATATAGTAGGTGCTGCAATAAACATGAGAACCATGAATGAATCTGAATCAAAGCATCAATATTAGTAGATCAATCTTATTAATCTCTACTGTCATAGAAAACATAACCTTTTTAGTTTCTCATGGAATATCGGTGGAAACTGACCATAAATTACACCCTCACAAAGTCTCATATTCTGAAAAGTGGAAACAACTGATTGTTTTCTCTGACCAAAGCACAATATGACTAGAAATACACATGAAAACTAGAAACTAAAAACAGCAACGGCAGTATCTTATTCACTGCTGTATCTCCAGCACTTTAAATAGGTGTTCAATACATATTTGTCAAATGAACAAATAAAAATAGGAAGATGAAATTGACCCCCAAAGAGTAGGACAGAGAGACAAAGAAAGAAAATAAGAGAGAAAAGAAAATCAAGAGGGAAAAATAATAGGAATTTTAGAAAGAAAACAAAGACTAAAATGATCAAAGAAATCATGTAATTTTCCAAGAAATTGAGAACGTGGATCCCCAGATTGAGAGAGCCCACCAAATACCCGGCTAAATGGATGAAAAAAAAGATGGGGTGTGTGTACACACACACACACACACACACACACACACACAGTGGAATACTACTCAGCCATAAAGAATGAAATAATGCTATTTCCAGCAACATCAATGGACCTAGAGATTATCATATTGTACTAAGTCAGAGAAAAACAAATATCATATGATATCACATATGTGGAATCTAAAATATGACAACTTATTTACAAAACAGAAACAGACTCACAGACACAGAAAGCGAACTTACAGTTACCAAAGGAGAAGAGGGGCAGATAAATTAGGAGTTTGGGATTAACAGATACACACTATATAAAACAAACAACAAGGACCTATTGTACAACACAGGGAACTATATTCAATATCTCGTAATTACCTATAATGGAAAAGAATCTGAAAAAGAATATATACACACATACATATTACATATACGTATAACTGAATCAATTTGTTGTACACCAGAAACTAACACAATCAAATATACATCAATTAAAAAAAAAAAAAGAAAAAGAAAAATCACCCACACCAAAAATGACCACATACCACCTTAACATTTCAGAACACCAGAAACAAAGAAAAGATGCTACAAGCTTTCACAGAGAAAATACAGGTCGCCTATAAAGATTCAAGAATCAGAATGGCTCTGGACTTCTAAATGGTAGCACTGGAAGCTAAAAAACAATTGATGCCTTCAAAATTCTGAAGAAATATAATTCCAAACTAGAGTTCTACACCCGGCCAAACTATTAAGGGTTTAATAAAGGATAGAATAAAAATATTTAAGATACACAAGGTTTTTGTTTTGTTTTTTTTTTGGCTAGGCCACATGGCTTGTGGTATCTTAGTTCCCCGACCAGGGATTGAACCCGGGCCCCTGGCAGTGAGAGGGCTGAATCCTAACTACTGGACCGCCAGGGAATTTCTGCAAGGTCTTTTTAAAAATGCCTGTCATTCCCCTTTTCTCAGGAAATTATTGGAGGAAATACTCTGCCAAAACTAGGTAATAAAACAAAAAGAGAGCCAGAATCTAAGAAACAAGGAATCTAACCCAGGAAAGATGTTAAGTTCCAGAATGACACTGTGGGAAATAAGTACAGATCGACATGAAGATGGAGGTGTGGAGCCGTGAAAATGCACCTCTCAGACCTCCACACCCAGGAACACGACTGACCAAGGCCTCAACAGCTCTCCCTGAAAATCCATGGTAGGGTTTGCACCAAGACCTCACCTCCCACACATTACTCCCAGTCAATGACCAAGTGCGACAGGGACACTAAAGCAGGCCTATTCCTGGGAGACATGGGACTCCCCTGATGGCTGGAGACCCTGGAGGCTTTGCTGAAGTTTCCTTAGACTGCACGGAGGTCTAGGATGCTTCCACCCAACCTCCTCTCCTTCACTTGTGGTCCAATGGCTCTCCCAGCATTTGCCGGCTCCCTCCCTATTTCCCATCACTGAGGTGTTGCTCTTAACGCATGCGTTCTCGCATGTTTAATCCCATTTTGTTTTCTGCTTCTCAGAGGACCCAGAGGAACACGAGTGGAACCAGGAGCGATCTGAGAAAACAGGGAGTTGGAACTGCCTTGCCCACCACCAGCATGGGAAAAGGATACAGTCCTGGCTGGCAGGTGGCATGGATAGATCCTGGCACACTCAGGGCTCCATTACTAAAGATCTCACCAGTTGTGACCTGGGGAATACCATGGTGGAGGGAAATGCTGTGGTGGGTGTAATGGTGCAGGCATTTGAAAAAATCGGGTGGAAGCTGAGGGGACAATGCCTACAAAAAATAGCGTTGACTATTAATATTATTAAGAATTGTATAATTGTTCCGATGCCCTGCAGAAAGATAGTGAGGAACTGAGCTGTTAACATGCAGTCAATGGCTAAGTGGGGGCACCTGAGGGCGTTGGTGTAGAGTAGAAATTAAAGAGGATCTTTTTTGAAAAATTGAGATATAACTGACATCCAACACTGTGTAAGTTTAAGGTGGACAATGTGTTGATTTGATCCATTTATATATTGCAATTTGAGTCACTGACAAAGAGGCCCTTATCACCTGCAGCAGAAGGGCAGACACAGTTGAATGACAAGCTAAAGCCCTAATTGAAGGAGTCAGAGCCCCAGAGACTGAATGCTCAACCAAGGCACGTCTGTTATGCAAACGAGGGGCATGGGGAGGAGAAGGTCCTCAAAACTGAGACATCTGGATGGATGCCCTCAGGGATGTGGATTCCACACCCTCCACCCCCAGACTCTGGGCACGCAGAGGGGGCTCAGCCCCGTAGGGGAGCTGGCACTGCTGCTGTGTTGGAAGATGCTTCGGAAGCCTCTTCCCCACAAGGCAACAGGTGCCCTCTCAGAAGCTGCCCTCGCCTCTCCTGGCTGCCCAGCCACTAATTACGACTAAATCCCAGCATAACGGGGCCTGCTAAGGGAAGAGAGAGACTATATCCTGTATTAGTCTTCTACTGCCATGTAATAAATTACCACGGACTCAGTGGCTTCAAAAAAGAACCCACTGATCATGTCATGTTCCCACAGTTCAGGAGTCTGGGTACAGCTTAGCTGGACTCTCCAGGCTCAGGGTCTCGCAAAGCTGCAGAGAAGATGTAGCTGTGGCCACGGTCTCATCGGAGACTCCGAGTTCTCTCCCAAGCTCCTGGGATTGTGGCAGAATTCAGTTTCTTGCGCTTATACGATTGAGGTCCCCGCTTCCTTGCTGGCTGACAGCTGGGGTCCCTCTCAGACCCTAGAGGCCCCTGCAGTTCCCCAGCATATCGCCCTTTCACAAGCTCTCCTCCCTCAGCATGGCAGCAGAGGAGCATCCGTGAACTCTAGAGCAGCTTTTATAGGGCTCGCCTGATTAGGTGAGGCCCACCCAGGAGAAACTCCCTTTTGATTAATCCAAAATAAACTGATTTGGGACCGTAATTACATCTGCAGAAACCCTTCACCTTCGTCCACCTGACTGTGGAGTGCCATCCCACAGTTATTCACAGGTCCTGCTCACACTCAAGGGGGCTGTACAGAGCCCGTGCACTGGGGGCAGAATCTTGGGGACCATTTCAGAATTATGCCCACCCCATAACCAGAGAACTAGTGGGCATGCACCAGCGGGAGCTGGGAGAGGGGTCCTAGGGTAGACTTTGAAGGCACTCGATCAAGGAGGCTGGAAGGTGAGGTTGGATGTAGGGGCCCTTTCCTGGGACATGGGGTTTAACATCCAAGGAGGAGATGGAAAATGGAGCAAACAGGTTGCTTGGTAGCTCTTAAAATCCTGGAAAAGACTAGAGGTGACTAAGTAGAAGACTACAAAGGCTAAGTGAAGCGGGTGTGCTGGAAGGGATATTTCATGTTGGCCAGAAGACCCACCAGAGGATCACGTTCTTCGGGGACACGCCACTCTCCAAGGCCATCGGGAATCACTGGAGAGAGAGGCAAGGACTGCTGAGCAGCTCACTGGTGGCTCTCTTCTGTGGGCTGGTGTTGACAGGGGCAGAAGTGGCCACAGAGCTGGACTTGTCACCTGTCCTGTAGTCCAGGGCTGGCCCCTGACTGCACAAAGTTGGGAAAACACAATTGCTGTAAGACCAGTAAGGTCGGAGAGCTGGTCAGGGGAGCTTGGAGGTGTGAGGTGGTTAAGGGAATATGATGCCTCTATATATATATTTTTTTGGTCGTGTTGGGTCTTTGTTGCTGCGCGCGGGCTTTCTCTAGTTGCGGCGAGCGGGGGCTACTCTTCACTGCGGTGCACAGGCTCTAGGCGCACGGGCTTCAGAAGTTGTGGCACACGGGCTCAGTAGTTGTGGCTCATGGGCTCTAGAGCACAGGCTCAGTAGTTGTGGTGCACGGGCTTAGTTGCTCCACGGCATGTGGGATCTTCCCAGACCAGGGCTCGAACCCGTGTCCCCATATTGGCAGGTGGATTCTTAACCACTGCACCACCAGGGAAGTCCCAATGCCTCTATTATTTTTCTATTTCTGCTACAACAATCTTAGTGGCTTAAGACACTACAAATATATTGGGTTGGCCAAAAAGTTCACTCAGGTTTTTCCGTAACATCTTATGAAAAAACCTGAACGAACTTTGTGGCCAACCCAATATCATCCTACAGTTCTGGAGGTCAGAGTGCGACACTAGTCTCACTGGGCTAAAATCATGGCGTCAGTAGAGCTGTGTTCCTTTCTGGAGGCTCTAGGGGACAATCCATTTCCTTGCCTTTTCTAACTTCTAGAGGCTGCCCACGTTCCTTGGCTACTGGCCGCCTTCCCCCATCTTCAAAGCCGGTGATGCTGCAACTCTCTGACTGTTCTTCCATAGTCACATCTCCCTCCTCTGCCTGCAGCCTGGAAAGGTACTCTGCCTTTAAGGATTTATGTGGTTAGATTTGGCCCACCTGGACAAGGGGAGGTATGGACTCTCCCCTTCTCAAGGTCCATACCCTTAATCACACCTGCAAAATCCCTTTTTCCAGGTAAGGTATCATATATATATTCCAGGAATTAGGGTGTGGGCATCTTTGGGAGGCCATTATTCTGCCTGCCACAGTCATCCCTCTGGCCCCAAAAGATTCAGTTCCATCCACATGCAAAATCCATCCATCCCATCCAAAAGTCCCCAGAAGTTTCAACCCGTTACAGCATGAAAAGAACAGGCTCAAGCAGTTAATGATTAGGACAATAGAGTCACAGAATCTTTAGTTCCTCCCTGAAGGACATAGATAACAGTGTCTGATGAACATTCCTGAGTGGTCTTGCAGATACTAAAAACGCCACCAGAGGGAAAAAGCTAACTGCATGATGACCAGACTGTAGCCAAGACATAAGTTTCTCCATCTTGCACAATTCCAGGAACTGGTCTCAAGGAAATGGGAACAAACAAACCCTGGAGCTGAAGATGAAGTGAGCTTAAAACAGTCAAGATGGGGCTTCCCTGCTGGCGCAGTGGTTAAGAATCCACCTGCCAATGCAGGGGACATGGGTTCGAGCCCTGGTCTGGGAATATCCCACATGCCACGGAGTAACAACGCCCGTGCGCCACAACTACTGAAGCCCGTGTGCCTAGAGCTCGTGCTCCGCAACAAGAGAAGCCACCGCAATGAGAAGCCCGTGCACCGCAACGAAGAGTAGCCCCCACTCGCTGCAACTAGAGAAAGCCCGCGCACAGCAACAAAGACCCAATGCAGCCAAAAATAAATTTAAAAATAAATAGATAATTATATATTTAAAAAAAAAAAAACACCAATCAAGATGGCCCTGACCAGACCTCCGCATGACCAATTTCAAGATGATCGTCAGAGCTGACAGTGCTGTTCTGCACACAGTCCCCACCCGCACACCCTGGAAGCTTTCCTTTAAAAGCTCTTGCTCCCGATCGGCAATGGGGAGATGGTTTTGGGGGACACTAGTTCCCTGTCTCCCCAGGTTGCCGGCTTCCTGAATAAAGCATCTTTTCCCACCAACCCTGTCTCTCGAACATTGACTTTTGAGCAACAAGCAGCCGAACCTAAGTTGGGTTCTGGCTCTGGCCAGTTACAGGCCTGGAGTCCCGCACAGCACAGCACGCGGCCATGAAGGAGGTGCATTGTGTGAGGGCATCCACCATCATGGGAGCCGCTGGCTGTGTCACATCCTGTGCCAGGAAGGACACGTGGCTCTTGATTGAAACAGAGAGTGGCAACAGGGTGGCCCCACTTGCCATTTTGGGGGAACTAGCCATTCGATGGGGAAAAGGCAGTCTTTTCAACAGTGGTGCTGGGAAAACTAAATATCCACAGGTGAAAGAATGAAGTTGGACCCTTACCTTACACTAGATACAAAAATTAACCCCAAATGGATCAAAGTCGAAGTGTAAGAGTCAACACCATAAAACTCTTAGAAGAAAACATAGAGGGAAATCTTCATGACATTGGATTTGGCAGCAACTTCATGGATATGACACCAAAAGCACAGGCAACAAAAGAACAGACAAATTGGACTTCATCAAAATTAAAAACTTTTGTACATCAAAGGACACCATCAACAGAGTAAGAAGGGAGAAAACATTTGCAAATCACATATCTAATAAGAGATTAATATAAAGAACTTCTACAATTCAACTACAAACAACCCAACTGAAAAATAGGCAAAGGAATTGAAATAGACATTTCTCCAAAGAAGATATACAAAACAGCAATAAGCACATGAAAAGATGATCAACATCCTTAGTCATTAAGGAAATGCAAATCAAAACCACAGTGAGAGACCACTCCACACCCATCTCGATGGCTATTATCAAACAAACAAACAAAAAACATAAAACACCAAGTGCTGACAAGGATGTAGAGACATTGGAGCCCTTGTGCATTGTTGGTAGGAATGTAAAATGGTGTAGTCACTATGGAAAACAGTATTCCTCAAAAAAGTAAAAACAGGGACTTCCCTGGTGGCGCAGTGGTTGGGAATCTGCCTGCTAATGCAGGGGACATGGGTTCAAGCCCTGGTCCAGGAAGATCCCACATGCATAGCAACGAAGACCCAACTCAGCCAAAAATAAATAAATAAATAAATAAATAAATAAATAAATAAAAAGTAAAAACAGAATTACTATATGATCCAGCAATTCCACTTCTGGGTATACAACCAAAAGAACTGCAACCAGGGAGTCAAAGAGATATTTATATAATCCATGTTCATAGCAGTATTATTCACAATAGCTAAAAGGTAGAAACAATCCAAAAGTCCATCAATGAATGAATGAATGAACAAAATGTGGTCTATCCATACAATGAAATATTATTTAGCCCCAAAAAGGAAGGCAATTCTGACACACACTACAACATGAGTGAACCTTGAAGACATTATGCTAAGTGAAATAAGGCAGTCACAAAAGGACAAATATTGTATGATCTGATTACATGAGGTCCCCAAAGTAGTCAAGTTAATAGAGACAGAGAGTAGAACAGTGGTTGCCAAGGGCTGGGAGAGGGAGAAATGGGGACTTATTGTTAAATGGGTACAAAGTTTCAGTTTGGGAAGAAGAGAAAGTTCTGCAGATGGATAGTGGTGATGGTTGCCCAACAATGTGAATATGAAACCGCACAACTCAGATCTGACTCATACCCAGCCAAAACCCAGACTGGGATTTGAACCCACGGGCTGGGACTTGAACCCACTGCCTTTTTTTTTTTTTTTTTTTTTTTTTTTTTTTGGCTGCGTTGGGTCTTCGTTGCCACACATGGGCTTTCTCTTGTTGCGGCAAGTGGGCGCTACTCTTCGTTGCGGTGCGCGGGCTTTTCATTGCAGTGGCTTCTCTTGTTGTGGAGCACAGGCTCTAGGCGCCCAGGGTTCAGTAGTTGTGGCACACGGGCTTAGTTGCTCCACGGTATGCGAACCCACTGTCTTTTAATTAAGATTGCACACCTGGTCTCAGGACTTAATGAAGCTCAGGTTCTTTATGTCTCAGCATAGAAGGAATTCAGCAAGAGGCAAAGTGATAGGTAAGAAGTGGATTTATTTAGAGAGATACATTTCATAGACAGAATGCGGTCTGTCTCAAAAGGCAAGACCTGCCCTGGGAGAAACACACTCCACAGACAGAGTGTGGGCCCAAAATATGGGGTGGTTGGTTTTTATGGGCTGGGTAATTTCATAGGCGAATGAGTGGGAGGATTATTCCAACTATTTTGGAGAAAGGGCGGAGATTTCCAGAAACTGGACCACCACCACCCACTTTTTGGCCTTTTATGGTCGGCCTCGGAATTGTCATGGCATGTGTGGGTGCATCGTTTAGCACAGGCTAATGTATTACAATGAGCGTAATGAGGCTCAAGGTCCACCGGAAGTCGAATCTTCCACCATCTTGGACCTAATTGGTTCTGACAAGTTTATGTCATATCTTCAAGGGCTCTGTCATTCTTTTGAAGGTGGTGCCCTGCCCCCTTCCCTCCTGTTTCAAATATACTTAATGCCACTGAACTGTATGGGTCAGTGGCATTAAGTATATTAAAAATGGTTAAAATGGTAAATTTCTGTCATGCATATTTTACCACAACTTTTTAAAAAGGGAATATGTGTAGACAAGCTGGCTGGCCCACAAGCAACCTCTCCTCTCTCTGGTGCTGGGCAACTCTAGGGTGTGTGTGTGTATGTATATATGTGTAGGGGGAGAAATCTTTGTGCTAAGGAGAGGTACAGAGAGGACACTTGATGTAAAGGCCGCATAATACATAGAGCATTCATCCCATTTGTGGGGGAAAAACACATAACTGAGCTATTTGGAGATGCACAGGAAAAGGTCTGGAAAGATGTACCCAAACTACCCCCCCAGAAGGGGACTGTCACTTTTTATCATGAAGAGTGTATCTGAAACGTTTACAGAGTATAGATAAAACTTCTGAAAGTTTTTTTTTTTAATTTTCAAAGTGGACATTAAAACGTAAAACCACTTTAAAAAGTGAAAGTCACACACTGTATGAGTCTTTTTGCAACTCTACAGCTGGCAAGTGATTAGCATCCAAACTATGCCCATGGGACGATTACAAATCAATAAGGAAAAGATAACCCATAGAAGAAACAAAGGACATAAATGGCAATTCACAGCAGGAACCAGAATGGCCAGTAAACAGTGAGAAGATGGGCAACTCCTCTAGCAACCAGGGATGCAAGTTAAAATCACAATCAGTTTGAAGAAAAATTGTCAAGTCTGATGGTACCAAGGGATGGACACTCCTCCCGTTAGGAGGCTGTGTGCTGATGGAACCACGGTGGAGAGCTGGCAAATATCTGTAAAGCCGAAGCGACAAACAGCCTGAAGCCAACAAGCCCACTTCTATTTAAATGCTCAGAAGATCTCACACTTGAACAAGGAGAGACAGTCTAGAATGTTCACTGCACCATGGTTTATAACAGAGAAAAACTGGAAACTACCTAAATATAGTATATGTATACAATGGGACACCATACAGCAATCAAAATAAATGAACTAGAGCTATGTGTATCAATGGGGAAAAAAGAATCTCTTAAAAAATATTCGGTTTTTATAGAAAATGACGTGGGGCCATGATGCAAATCTCAACAAATTTCAAAGAATTTAAATAATGCAGAAAATGTTCTGAGACTACAATGCAATTAAGGCAAAAATCAGTAGCAGTTGGGGGACCTCCCTGGCGGTCCAGTGGTTAAGGATCCGCTCCCACTACAGGGAGCATAGGTTCGATCCCTGGTCGGGGAACTAAGATCCCACATGCCACACCACAGCATGGCCAAAAAAAAAAAAAAAAAAAGAAGAAGAAAAGAAAAAGAAAAATCAATAGCGATGGGTATGGAGTTGCCTTCTGGGGTGATGAAAATGTTCAGGAACTAGATAGCGGTGATAGTTACAAAACTCTGTACATGTACTAAATGCCACTGAATTGTACATTTTTTTTTTAAGAAAAATGGTTAAAATGGTAATTTTTTTTTTGCAGAAGAGCAAGTCATTTATTAAAATTGGAATTCAGAGTGCACATGGGGGTGTACTGATCAGATTTGCATTTTAGAAAGCTCACTTTGCCATCATGCACAGGATAGTTCATCTTTTTTTAATAACTTTTGTTATTGAAGTATAGTTGATTTACAATGCTGTGCCAATCTAAAATGGTAAATTTTATATGATGTGTATCTTACCACTATTTTTTAAAAAATCAATAACAAAAAATACTGAGGAAACCCCATCTTAATAAAATAATACTCTTTCGGGACTTCCCTGGTGGTGCAGTGGTTAAGAATCTGCCCGTCAATGCAGGGGACACGGGTTCGAGACCTGGTCCGGGAAGATCCCACATGCCGCGGAGCAACTAAGTCCGTGCACCACAACTACTGAGCCTGCGCTCTAGAGCCCGTGAGCCACAACTACTGAGCCCACATTCCACAGCTACTGAGCCCGCGCACCTAGAGCCCATGCTCTGCAACAAGAGAAGCCACCACAATGAGAAGCCTGCGCTCCACAACGAAGAGTAGACCCTGCTCACTGCGACCAGAGAAAGCCCGTGCACAGCAACAAAGACCCAACGCACCCAAAAATAAATAAATAAAATAATACTCTTTGAAACAACTGATAAGTCAAAGGAGAAAGCATAATGGAACTCAAAAAACTTAGTAATAATGAAAATACAATCTATTGAAATTTACGAAATGAAGCTAAAACCATGTTTAGAGAGAAATGCATAACTTTAAATTCATTCCTTAGAAAAAAGACTGAAAAAAACCAATGAACATTCATCCCAGGAAGCTGGGGGGGGAAAAACCAGCAAATTAAATCCAAAAAAATTAGAAGGAAACTATCAAATTAATTTAAAAACCACAATACTGAATGTCAATAGTCAAAAATTGGTATTTTAGAAAGATGATAAACCTCATCTTAATTAAGAACAAGATAAAACACTAATAGTCGAAGTCAGGTATAAAATAGGGACTTCACTACGCTATCACCGCCCAAAAATACACACCATGCATTTTATCACAGAGAAACCATCAGACTAATCTGGACAGAGGGACAGTCTACAAAATTAACCAGCCTGGACACTTTAAAAATGCCAATGTCACCAAAAACAAATTCAGTCTGAGAAACCGTCCTAGAATGAAAGAAACAAGAGACCCCTCAGCTAAATGCAACGTGTGATCCTGGACCTTAAACCACCGTGAAGGGCATCGAGAGGACTGGCAAGTCATGAGTGAGGTCTGCGGACCATGGTTAAGCTTCCCAGCTTTGGTAACTGTCCCCCTGATGTGTAAGTGAATGTAAGTGACTGTCCTTATTCGTAGGAAACACACACTGGGCACAAAGCGACATGATGTCTGCGACCTACCTGCATAGTTCCAGTTCAAGGGGACCCAGGGCAGAGTTCAGCATTCAGTTCTGAGCTGGAGAAGCTTCAACTAAGAAAGGCCTGCTCCCCGTCAAAGCCAAGGGTTGGTGGTTGACTCTCCCCACCTCCTGTCCCCCCCACAGGAGAGGGAGACCCCCAACCCATGAGAGCATCTGGAAGACCTGGAGCGCACAGACTGGACCTTGAGCGGAAACGGAGGACAGTACGGCCCTCTATGACCCTGAGGCTGAGGTTCTTCCCAGCCCCATTTAAGAAGCAGACATCCAGCTGGGAAAACAGGCCTGTTCCCCGGCCGGGGCTGGCTCTGATGGCCCAGCCCTTTGCCCTGGAGAAGCGCTGTGGCTCTCGCTGGCCGCCTGGCCCTTCAAGGCCCAGAGGCTTTTCAACAGGTACGGCAGACTGGCCCGACCAAGACAGGAGGGGCCAGAGTCCCGAGCAGGAGAGCTGGGTTCCCAGCCTGGCGTCCCAACCTGGGATTGGGGCTCAGGTCGGGCTCTTCTGAGCCTCAAAGCTCCCTCCCCCTCCCCATCCCCCACTGCCTAGAGGAAAGGCCCAGAGACAGCTTCAACCACGTGCCTGTCCCCTCACTCTCACCTGGGCCAGGAGCCAGGACTACCTCGCTGAAGGCGGGCGTCGTGGAGCCATCTGAACGCCGCTCCCCCTGTTCGTGGGGTCAGCGACTCAGGGAGAGGCCGCCCTTCGCCTGCCTCCCAGGTGGGATGGGTCAACCGTGGCTGCTCCGGGGGAGAAGCCTTTAATTCCAGCCTGCTCCCCGCACCCTCGGCTTGCACCCGAGCCCAGGGCCCCGCAGAGGTGTGAGCTAGCTGCTTACCCGGAGCAGGAGGCGGCGCAGACCACCAGGCCCCAGGGCGGCAGGGAAGCGGTCTCTGCGTCTCGTTAGCGGGATCCCTCTCCTGTTGCCCCTCGCGCCCCGCCCGCCTGCGCAGTGGGGGAAAGCGGGCCGCAGCTGCGCCTGTCGGCCCCGCGGGGCCCGGCTCCTCCATCCCGCACACCTGGGCCAGGTGCCCAGAGCCAGGAGGCCCGCCCCGCCAACGGCGGCCCGTGGAGCCGTGTGCGCCCGGAGAGCCACTGGCGAGGGAGTGTTTGCTCGGCCGGCCCTGGCGCGGGGGAAGGGTGGGCTGGAGGCTGCCTCCCTCGGCCGCGCGGCGCCCCTCACCCGCACCCCTGCACGTGAACCCGCGCGCGGCGAGAGCCCGCGCGGTTGGGCGCCCACTTGATGGTGGCTCCAACTGGTCGGGTTCCCGTCCCCTCTTCCCTCCAGAGACCTCACAGCAGTGGCAGGTCAGCTTCTCGGCCCTTCCCGCTCTGCGGAGGGCTGTCCGCACCTCTTCTGAAACTGTCTGCGGGCTCTTCCCGCCGCCCTCACCCCTCTGTTCCGTTTCTCCCCCAGCAGCTCCGCTCTCCACACCGCGCCACAGCGGTTAACAGCATGGGCTCCCGCGCAGCGGCACGTCGGCCCAAAGCCGGCCCCGCAGCACCAGGACCCAAACCGAGTCCTCCTTAAACCAGCTCCCTTGCTGAGCTGGTGATTAATCTCTATCCAAAACTTTATCCCCTTTCTTATACCCTCGGGCCTCAATCCTGTGCTAACTGAACACTAATCAACCAGCACCAGATGACTACAACTGCTGTTGCCAATAACATTGTTAATGTGCTAAAATTGCTATCATAGATACCATTACCACACAAACTCAGGGTGTTTCTCCAGGGCAAGATGAGTTCACAGACCCCTGAGCCATGGGCCACCCGGCCAGAGAACCCTAAACCAGAGACATCCTGACTCCCGAAACTACCATTAATCACAGAAATGATTAAGCCCAGCCTCTCTGTTCTTCCCCTTAAGAAACCCCCAACTCCAGGACCCCCTGGAGTGGATCTGAGGCTTGTCTCCACTCCGTTGCTTGGGGCCTGCAATAAACACTGTATGTTCCTTCACCACAACCTGGTGTCAGCAGATGGGCTTTGCTGCATGTCGGGCGAGTGGACCTGAGTTGGGTTCGATACAGGACCCTCTCACTACAGACTCAGTGCTGGCCCTCGGTGAACAGATAGTAAGCAAAACAGACGCTTTCAAAGTCTCCATTTCCTCAGCTTTGCTCCTTCCCCTCTCCTCTCCCCCCAGCCCCTCTGGCATCCTCCTTCCTCCTGCCCTGAGGCTGGCACTCACTCACCTGCCTGCCCGCCCGCGGCCCTAACCTGGCTGGCCCTCCCTGCTCAGCAGTCCTAGACACCCAAGCCCTTATTCTCCTGAACTGCGTCAGCCCTGCTTTGTGCTGGACCTCTCCCAGGGTGGAAATGGACCCTCCCGCTGTAGCCGGCTTCACAGAATCCCACACACAGACACACACACACACTCTCTCACACTCACACAGAGTGGGGGGGTTGCAGGAGAGCAGATTAAAGGACCATCTTTCCCTCCCCAGCAGCACCCAAGCAAGGACATGAGGGTCAGGGGACAGGTATGCTTTATTACTTAGTTCCCACAGGTGATCATCCCACAGCACGAATCAGACCACCCACCTGCACTCATTTATACTTTACGAAGAACAGGTTAATGGGACGCAGGGCACCTTCCACAATGACCCAGCCCCGAGGCTACAGGGCCTGAGAGAACACCACTCCTGCTTTGAGACCTGGTCATTCTGGCCCCCACCGCACCCCACTCCTCCAGACCCCTGACCTCAGAGGAAAGAGTAGACACTGGGTCTCATGCTAAGCGCCAGGACCCACAGAAGAGAACTGGGGAGTCCCCAAGTGGTAATTTCTCTCTTCTCACGGCCCAGCCTCCAGATGAAGAGAATAAGGCACAGGTCGGTGGTGGAGAGGGAACAAAGCCAAGAACCTGAGCTGAGGACAGGCATCCTCAGACCACAGCCCCACTTTTCCTTTCTCCCAGGCAGCTTAGTCTGGGGCGGATAGAGCTGAGGGCGGCAGGTCCACCCAGAAGACTGGGTCTGGGGACCCTGGCGAGAGGAGGCGTGGCCCCCGCCCTTCTGCCCCACAGGCCTTGAGTGGGAGTCAGGGGGAAGGCCACGTGGCTCCTGCCCACTTTCCCCTGGTCCTCAGGCCAGCCCAGATCCCGGCGGGCACCGTCGGCCCTACCGAGGTATTCAGCTCCGGTAGCTCCTGAGCAGGTGCCCGGCGATCACCAACCTCTGGATCTCACTGGTGCCTTCATAAATCTCAGTGATGCGAGCGTCACGGTAGTGCCGCTCGGCTGGCATCTCTGTCACGTAGCCCATGCCACCCAGGATCTGCATAGCCTAAGGTGGAAAGCAGGGGCTCAGGAGGAGAAGACCCCCACTCGAGGGGAAAAACAGGACAGGATCAGCCACACCAAAGGAACAGCCGGGGGAGGGGCAGCCGGCACACTCGCTGCTACTCAACCCTTGGGACCTCCCTCGCCGAGGCACCAGGGACACTCACCTGGTGGGTGATGGCAGTTGCGGCCTCCGAGGCAGCCAGCTTGGCCATTGCCGCCTCCTAACCACAGGGGATGGTGGCGTCAGAAACTCGACCTTGTGGGGAGCGCCCAGCACATGGCCCTCAGCAGGGTGGGCCTGGGGGAGCCACCCCTTGTAGCAATAAACCCACGGGCCTGAGGAACCGGGACCCCGCCCAGATGTTTCCCTCAGTCCCTCCACCACCAAAGCTTTGGGCCGTGCCCAGGGAGACCCCAGCCCCACGGCACCTTGATGAAAGGCCTCTTGTTATCCTTCAGCACCGCAGCGCGCCAGGTCAGCAGCCGGGCACTCTCCAGGGCCAGGGCCATGTCTGCCAACTTGAACTGAAACAACCCAGTCCCACCCCGGCAGTCGGTATTTGCCCTCCCTCCCCTCTCCCTGCAAGACAGGAGGGAGGAGGGCAGAGGACACGGGAGCAGGTGAAAGCCATCTCGGAAGCAGAGCGGAAAGGCCAAAATTCTCTCCCTCCGCGGCATCGTGCCTCGTTACCTGGATGACCTGCAGCTTGGTGAGGGGCGCCCCGAAGGCTGTGCGGTTCTCGGCATAGTTCACAGCACAGTCGAGGGCAGCCTGGGCAATGCCCAGGGCCTGGGAGGCGATGCCAATGCGGCCCATGTCCAGGGTTTGCTGTGAGGACCGCCCTGTCAGTGGCCGGCCAGCCAGGCCCCAGGGCCTCACCCCAGGGCCCCCGCCCCCGCGGCTGGGCTCACCATGGCAATCTTGAAGCCCATCCCCGGTTCCCCCAGCAGGTTGTCCTTGGGGATGCGACAGTCCTCGAAGATGAGGTTGGCAGTGGATGAGGCCCGGATGCCCAGCTTGTCTTCCTTCTTCCCTAGCGTGAGCCCAGGCGTTGGCATGGGAACCAGGAAAGCACTGATGCCCTGGAGGCCAGACAGGCCCAGTGACTTTTTCACCTGCTCGAGGCCACGCCCCTCACACAAACCACCACAGCCACCAACTCCTGTCCCTTCCCTCCACCTCCCTCAGAACCTCGCGGTGACGCCCTCTGCCGGCTCCTCTGGGGAAGGCGCCGCCCGGGGAGGGAGAGGGACAGCGGCAAGTGCCCCAGAGCAAGAACAGCTCCATCGGACCAAGGAGATTTGGATCTAGAAACTCTGAACGTCTCACTGACCCTCCCTTCGGGGTCCCCACCTTGTTCTGCAAGGATCTGTCCGTGCTGGCGAAGACCACGGCGGCCGAGGCCTCCCAGGAGCTGGTGATCCAGGCTTTGGTGCCACTCAGGACCCACGAGTCACCGTCCGCCCAGGCAGTGGTGGCGGCGGCCCCCGCGTCGCTGCCATTCCCTGCCCCACACGCAGACTCAGAGTCCACCGCCACCAACCCACCCGGAACCCAGCCTCACCCCTGGCTGGTGAGCCAGGCCCAGGTCCAAGGGATCAGGGTCTGGCTCCTGAGAGAAGGCTCGAGGGCCGCACCGGCTCCCACAGCTCTCGGGATGGGGGGATGGGGGGGATGTGACAGCTGGGTGTCTTCAAGCCAAAGGGACCCCAGGGCCCAAGTCCCTCCCTCCCAGCTCAGCCGAGGCGAGCCCCGGCTCTGTGGCGATCCCAGCAGCCAGAGCTCCACCCCAGGCCCTCACTCCTGCCCTCCTGCCCCAGGAGGCAACAAGCAGCTGACCCAGCTCAGCACTGGCCCCAGCCTGAGTCTGTCACCCCGATTCTGAGGGGAGGGGACAGGGGCAGGCCCTGTCCCACGGTGATACCTGGTTCACTGAGGGCAAAGCAGCCAATTTTGTCGCCGCTGGTGAAAGGAGTGACCCACTGCTTCTTCTGCTCCTTGGAGCCAAACTTCAGGATGGGCCCCAAGTAGAGGGACTGGGGGGACAGTGCAGAGCGGTCGGAGGCCTTCCAGCCCAGAAACCTGCCCGCCCGCGTACCCACCCCCAGGCCTCCTCTCTCCAGAGGCCCACGCAAGGGACCAGGTCCAGAGGCGGTCAGGGGCAGGGAGCCAAGGCCGGGCTGTGCCCCAGATGTGGGGCTGCGTGGCAGAGGGCCTGCCCACCCACAGGAGCTTCCCCTCCACCGGTGTATCCAGGGCCCAGGCGCGAGACTCACGTTGTTGACGCTCATGATGACTCCAGTGGAGGCGCAGCCCCGGCTGATCTCCTCCATGGCGATGGCGTAGGCCAGGTAATCGAGGCCGGCACCGCCAAACTCCTCGGGCACATCCATGGCCATGAGCCCCAGCTCACCCATCTTCTTCACCTAGCCCCAGGGAAGGATGTCATGGCAAGGGCAGCTGCCGGGGGACGGTGCCCACCCTCTCCAACCCCAACCCTCCTGCCCCTGAGCCAGTGCCTGCAGAAACTCAGGTCACGTGGCCACATCCACCTACCCCGGGACCCCCGAGGCTAAGTCTGCAAGACAGCACCATTCATTCAAGCCGTCCTGTCCCCAAATTCTGCCCCAACTCTACCCTGTGTCTACAGACACAACCAGTGAGCAGGCAGAAGGCACAAGAAGGCTTTGGGGGCCTCTGAGGTAAGGAGCAGAGCAGGGCAGCACAGTGCCACACAGACCTTCTTTCAGTCCTTTATGCGTACCACACTTCCCCTCCCCACCACAGGGCCTTTGCACATGCTGTTTCCTGTCAGTGATGCCCTTTATCAACTAGTTATTATCTCCTCCCGTCCTTGGGGCTCAGCTCAAGCATCACGTCTGCTGCATGGCCATCTCTGACCTCACTGAGTCAAATCCTTTAATCACACATTCCTGCGGCATCTGTGCCTCTCCTTAGTGGTGCTTGTGCAGCTATAATTTCACACCTATTCACGTGCTTGTTCTGATTAAGGTCTTTCTCCGTGACCACGAGGGCAGAGACAGTGCGGTTTTGTCCACTGCTATATTCCAATGCCAGTGAAACAATGAATAAAGGGGAAGAAGCTTGGAATTTTTGACTTGGAATACCAGTGGTGGTCATGGTTAATTATCAGTGCCCAACGCTGAAAAACGCTTTATGTGTACTCTTCAATTTGAGTCTCGCCCAAGCTCTGTGAGGACAATGCTGAGTCAACCTCATGTCACAGGTGAGGAAACCAGAGCTCAGGGAGGTGAAGCAACCAGTTCAGGGCGGAGCTTGTAAGTGGTGGGACTGGGACTGAACCCAGCACTGACTCCAGGACCTCAACCAGCTCAGACCCTTCAGCAGGTTCCTAGGACAGATTCCTTACCCTCTGTCAGCCTGCTCCCCACCTGGGAAACAGGGACCACAACAGAACCTGCGTAGCTTTGAGAAGAAACAACTAAAACCAATGGCCTCTAGGGAGCAAGCTGGGGTAGAAGAGGGACCATTGCTTTTCATTAGAAAATCATTTTAGGACTTCCCTGGTGGCGCAGTGGTTAAGAATCCGCCTGCCAATGCAGGGGACATGGCTTCAAGCCCTGGTCCGGGAAGATCCCACATACTGCAGAGCAACTAAGCCCAGTGCACCACAACTCCTGAGCCTGCGCTCTAGAGCCCACGAGCCACAACTACTGAGCCCACATGCTGCAACTACTGAAGCCTGTGTGTCTAGAGCCCGTGCTCCACAACAAGAGAAGCTATCGCAATGAGAAGCCCGCGCACCGCAACGAAGAGTAGCCCCCGCTCGCTGCAACCAGAGAGAGCCTGTGCACAGCAACGTAGACCCAACACAGCCAAAAATAAATAAATAAATATATATATAAAAAAGAAAAAAAAAAAAGAATCCACCTGCCAATGCAGGGACGGTTCAATCCCTGGTCCAGGAAGATCCCACATGCCGCGGAGCAACTAAGCCCGTGCGCCACAACTACTGAGCCTGTGCTCTGGAGCCCGCGAGCCACAACTACTGAGCCCACGTGCCTTAACTACTGAAGCCCACACGCCTAGAGCCCGTGCTCCACAACAAGAGAAGCCACCACAATGAGAAGCCTGCGCACCGCAACAGAGTAGCCCCCGCTCGCCACAACTAGAGAAAGCCTGCGTGCAGCAATGATGATACAACGCAGCCAAAAATAAAATATAAATAAATAAATAAATTTATAAAAAGAAAATCATTTTATATCATTTGATTCCTGTAACCATGTTCTTAGACTATGCTGACTTCAATGAAGCAAATCAGTAAGAATGTCTGCCATATTTTCTCATTTGTCTATATTAGTATTACTTCTGTGATTATAAAAGTTTGATTTCCCCCTTCCCCAAATAGTACTTACTTCATAGAACTGTTTTAAGGACTAACTGAGACAACATATATATAAAATGCTGAGCCCAGTACCTGGCACGAGGTGAGTGATTGGTGAATGGCACTGTTTAAAAAATTTTATTGAAGTATAGCTGATTTACAATGTTGTGTTAATTTCTGCTATACAGCAAAGTGACTCCATTATACATCTATATAGTCTTTTTCGTATTCTTTTCCATTATGGTTTATCACAGGATATTGAATATAGTTTCCTGTGCTATACAATAGGACCTTATTGTTTATCCATCCTATATATATGGATCTACTAATTCCAAACTCCCAATCCTTCCCTCCCCTTGGCAACCACAAGTCTGTTCACTACGTCTGTGAGTCTATTTCTGTTTTGTAGATAGCTTCATGTGTGTTGTATTTTAGATTCCACAAATAAGTGATATCACATGGTATTTGTCTTTCTCTGACTTACTTCGCTTAGTATGATAATCTCTAGGTCCATCCATGTTGCTGCAAATGGCATTATTTCATTCTTTTTAATGGCTGAGTAGTATTCCATTGTATATATGTACCACATCTTCTTTACCTATTCATCGGTCGATGGACATTTAGGTTGTTTCCATGTCTTGGCTATTGTAAATAGTGCTGCTATGAACACAGAGCTACATCTATCTTTTCAAATTATAGTTTTGTCTGGGTATAAGCCCAGGAGTGGGATTGCCGGATCACATGGTAGCTCTATTTTTAGTTTTTTAAGGAACCTCCATACTGTTCTCCATAGTGACTACACCAATTTACATTCCCACCAACAGTGTAGGAGGGTTCCCTTTTCTCCATACGCTCTCCAGCATTTATTATTCGTAGACTTAATGATGGCCATTCTGACCGGTGTGAGGTGGTACCTCATTGTAGTTTTGATGGGCAGTTCTCTAAGAATTAGCAATGAGCAGCAAGTGAACGGCATTTATTATCATTAAGTGACTGATAAGTTCTTGTCTTGACAGTGATGTCTGGGAGTAGGGGCACTGGTGAATCTGCTGAACTTCCATAATGATTTGTGTCCCTCTATGAAACTGCTTGTTTGATTCTGCTTTGAGTTGTTCCCATGGGAAACTCTTGTAAGACTCTAAGCTTGGGGTGGGCCTGACCGTGCTCAGGGTCTCCCGTGTAACACAGGGGAGGAGACGGCCAGTGTGTGGGAGGCAGAATGACAGCCCCCCAAAGACGAGCACGTCCTAATCCCCAGGACCTGTGAGTATGTTTCCTCACGTGGCAAAAGGGACTCTGCAGGTGAGATTAAGCGAAGGATCGTGAGGTGGGGGGCTGCCCTGGATGATCCAGGGGGGCTAATGTCATCGCAGGGTCCTTGTAAGGGAAAGAGGGAGACAGGAGGGGCAGAGAAGGAGATGGGACAATGAAAGCAGAGGCTGGAGTGACCGGGATGCTGGCTGGAGGGGTGCGGGTCATGAGCCAAGGAATGCAGGCGGCCACTAGAAGCTGGGAAAGGCAAGGACGTGATTCTCCCCTAGCGCCACCGGAAGGGACGCAGGCCTGCCCACACCTTGATTTTAAGCCCAGAGAGACCCACTTTGGATTTCTGCCCTCTAGGAACTGTCAGATACTAAATGTGTACTATTCTAAGCCACTGAGTCTGTGGTAATTTGTTACAACAGCAACGGGAAGCTAGTACACAGTGATAAATGAGACTCAGAGCTCCCAGGGATGTGTCATTTCAAGAA
The DNA here is from genome assembly GCF_028564815.1 of Eubalaena glacialis. Taxonomy (NCBI): domain Eukaryota; kingdom Metazoa; phylum Chordata; class Mammalia; order Artiodactyla; family Balaenidae; genus Eubalaena; species Eubalaena glacialis. The sequence continues at coordinate 76,855,374 of NC_083730.1, forward strand.
TCGCTTAAAAAAATTCTGTGGTCACCGCGCACCTGGGGCCAGCGGGGGTGATGCTGCTCAGAAAAGCTGCATCATTGCAGCTGGTAGGAATCAAGGAGGGGGTGGGAGTGGAAAGTAGACAGTGGTTTAGGCAGCGTTGTCTCTGAACAGGACCCAGAGACTCACAAAGCCCTGTGCCAGCACGAGCGTGGCCTCAGAACAGAGCCCCTTTCTTTTTTTTTTTTAATTTTTTTTGTTTTTTGGCTGCACTGCACAGAATGTGGGATCTTCGTCCTCTCACCAGGGATCGAACCCATGCCCCTGCACTGGAAGTGCAGAGTCTTAACCACTGGACCACCAGGGAAATCCCAGAGCCCCTTCTGAGCCCACACTTAGGGCCTGCAACAAACCTATTCCAGGGTGGAATAGTGTTTTATGGGGAATGCCTGTGCTGGGTCAGGAGCCAGGGTCGTATTCTACCAGGTGCCAGAAATACGCAGGGTCCCTAAGATTCATGCTCAGGCCTGGACAGGAACCCCGCTGAAGGGCTTTCTCTGGCCAAACAGCAAAAGAGACTGAGTTAAAAAAAAAAAAGACCCGGACTTCCCTGGTGGCGCGGTGGTTAAGAATCCACCTGCCAATGCAGGGGACACAGGTTCAAGCCCTGGTCCGGGAAGATACCACATGCCGCGGAACAGCTAAGCCCATGAGCCACAACTACTGAGTCCGTGTGCCACAACTACTGAAGCCCGCGCGCCTAGAGCCCGTGCTCCGCAACAAGAGAAGCCACCGCAATGAGAAGCCCGCACACCACAACGAAGAGTAGCCCCCTCTCGCCACAACTAGAGAAAGCCCGCACACAGCAACGAAGACCAAACACAGCCAAAAATAAATAAATAAATTTATTTTTTAAAAAAAGCCCCAATTGTCTCACCCTATACGCACCACCCAGCTTCCCTGGACACTAAGACCCACCCCCTCTTCAGCCTCTATCTCCAGTACACAACCCTGGGATAAACGACAGATCAGCCGATCACACCATGATGCCATTTCACCCCAAGAAACAGAACGGGAACCAAAATTCCCAGACGGAGTGTAGGCAGGACAAGGACTACCCCATTTTCCTGTTACGGAAGGGGGCTCACGTGCAGATGGTGCCACTCCCGGGACACCTGGATGGAGAAGCCAGAACTCCTGGCACTCGTCTCTCTACACCACACCGCTGCCCCCTGGCTCTCCTGACAGTTCTCTCTGTCTGAATAAAAAGCTGTAGGAGTTCACAATGACTGCACCCAAGCGACTTCACTAGCATGCTATTTCCCCCAACCTTTCTCATTCTGAAGTATATCTTGAGATTTCTGGCAATATGCCATGGCCAGCTTCAGGAACATTCTGGAAAAAAATTGGAGACACGGACTTCCCTGGCGGTCCAGTGGTTAAGACTCCATGCTTCCACTGCAGGGGCCACAGGTTGGATTCCTGGTTGGGGAACTAAAATCCCACATGCCGCACGGCGTGGCCACAAAAAAAAAAAAAAAAAAAAAAAGAATTGGAGACAATGACAGTGGAGAGAAGAGACAGTACAATCAAAAAGAAGAAGAAATCAGGGACTTCCCTGGTGGAGCAGTGGTTAAAAATCCGCCTGCCAATGCAGCGGACACGGGTTCGAGCCTTGGTCCAGGAAGAAGATCCCATATGCTGTGGAGCAACTAAGCCTGTGCGCCACAACTACTGAGCCTGCGCTCTAGAGCCCACGAGCCACAACTACTGGAGCCTGCGCGCCTAGAGCCCGTGCTCTGCAACAAGAGAAGCCACCGCAATGAGAAGCCTGTGCACCGCAACGAAGAGTAGCCCCCGCTCGCTGCAACTAGAGAAAGCCCGCGCGCAGCAATGAAGACCCAATGCAGCCAAAAATGAATAAATAAATAAACTTATATTAAAAAAAAGAAATCAAAAACAAAATAAAAAGCAGCAGCACACACACACAAAAAGACCATATGTTCAGTTGTATAAATCATTTCTGATCTAAGCATGCTGATGGTAACTGGCTAACAGCTGCCAGGCTCCCTAATATTTTCCTCTAGCAGCCTGACCTTCAGAGCGACCTCAAGGGGAACCCCTCAGAGCTGCTACCCACGGTGGTTACTCTCGGTCCCCCGTGTCTGTGAACCGGGAGTCCAGACCTGCATCCCTGACTGGGCCAAGCCTGGTGGTCTCCGAACTCCCAAGAGAAAATGCAAGAAAGAGAAGGACCCCTTTCCTAGCAGAGTGAGCCTTCAGCACCTGCTGCCTTCATATTTGGGACACGTTTAGAGGGTACTTCACATAAAAATAGTGCTTTTAAGTCACTTCTAAAGCTCACATATTTAAAAAATCAAATTTGTCCTGGGACAAAGTCCCAGGGAGTCCGGGACTTCCCACCAGGGAAGTCCCAGACTCCTTTTAGAGAATCAAATTCCCTAACTTGTTGAAAATTTGTTGCTTTATTCAAGGGGAAAGGGCCGCGGGAGCCACCTCCGCAGTTCCCGCGCTGGGTCAGTGTGTGCTAAGTGCTGGGACAATAAGGACATTCAGGATGACTTAACCGTAAAATTCAGGTCCATAAAGTTCAGCAAACATCTGCTGAATGCCAAGCACTTACGGAGGGCGAGGAGGTAGGGGCGTGAACAAGACCAATCCCGGCCTTCAGGGAGGCAACTGTGGGAAATAACTGCGACGTAGGATACACACCATCACGTGACAAGCACACCCAGAGAATTAGGGATTATGAACGAACGCTCCTGAAACACAGAGAGATGAATTCTTGCCGGGAGAGGTGAGAGGCGGTGCCATTCAGGGGACACTTCCGGGGCGGAATTCACAGAAGTCTGTGCACATGAGGAAGAAGAAAAATGGACTATGATTTGAGAGGTTTCTATGCGGTTAACTATCATCTGAGACAGGGCAAGAGGACGAAGAGCAGGTTTTGCACCTGATATATTAAAGTTACTCAATAAGGGACTTCCCTGGCGGCGCAGTGGTTAAGAATCCACCTACCGATGCAGGGGACACAGGTTCGAGCCCTGGTCTGGGAAGATCCCACATGCCACGGAGCAACTAAGCCAGTGCGCCACAACTACTGAGCCCGTGTGCCACAACTACTGAAGCCCGCGTGCCACAACTACTGAAGCCCACACGCCTAGAGCCCATGCTCCACGAGAAGCCACCGCAACGAGAAACCTGAGCACAGCAAACGAAGAGTGGCCCCCACTCACCGCAACCAGAGAAAGGTCCGCACGCAGCAATGAAAACCCAACGCAGCCAAAAATAAATAAATAAAATAAATTAATTTTTTAAAAAAGTTACTCAACAAACATTCACTGAGTGAAGGAAAAGAAACTGGGTTCAGTTTCATACATATAAATACGCACATATAGGAACTTCCCTGGCAGCCCAGTGGTTAGGACTCCATGCTTCCACTGCAGGGGCCCGGGTTCCATCCCTAGTCAGGGAACTAAGATCCCACAAGATGCTCAGTGCAGCCAAAAAAAAAAAAAAAAAAATGCACATATACATTTCCAGGTTCCGGAGTCCAAAGCTGGTTTGGAAACACCATTCTATTTCCTATTTCCTATTTCCCTTTATAACATAATAGCATTATAAATTCATAACTGTTTCTTTTTTTTTTCTTTCCCTCGGGGGCAGGGGTTAGGTTTGGACACAGAAAGAGTAAAGTTCCGCTTAGATTACAAAACAAGCCAAGTGAGCAGAGACTGGCACTAGCCTTCCACCTCCTTCGTGGCCTACCCACCCCTCAATTCTTCTCCCCTTGACTCTTCCCCAGTAAACCCACTTTTCTTGGGGGAAAAAAATTCTTCAGGAAAAAAATATTAGAAATCACTAACTAGGGACTTCCCTGGTGGCCCAGTGGGTAAGACTCCACACTCCCAATGCAGGGGGCCCGGGTCGATCCCTGGTCGGGGAACTAGATCCGCATGCATGCCACAACTAAAAGATCCCAAATGCCGCAACTAAGACCCGGTGCAGCCAAAGTAAGTAAATAAATTTAAAAAAAGAAGAAAAAAGAAAGAAAGAAATCACTAACTAAGCATCTCCTGTAGGCCGGTGGGGTGGGGGGGAGCTCAGAGTCTACATCTGGCTCCTCCAATCCCAGCTGTGTGACTGCTGACCAAGAAATGTGACCCCTGGCTTCAGTTTCCTCATCTGAAGACTGGAGATCAATAAAGTAACTGCCTCAGGGTGTTTTGTTGAAGATTTAATGGATAAGTACCTGGAATACAGTAACCCCCAAATGATAGTTACTCCTGTTATTACTACTATCGTCATTTTAAAACACTAGTGGACACACAGCACAGGGAGATCAGCTCCGTGCTTTGTGACCACCTAGAGGGGTGGGATAGGGAGGGTGGGAGGGAAGGAGACGCAAGAGGGAGGAGATATGGGGATATATGTATATGTATAGCTGATTCACTTTGTTATAAAGCAGAAACTAACACACCATTGTAAAGCAATTATACTCTAATAAAGATGTTTAAAACAAAATAAAAATTAAAAAATAAAACACCAGTGGTATTATTTTTAATTTTGCAACCTGCCCTATTATCCCTGTGTCTACTGCTTTGATCCTTCTGCCTGTTTAAGCCCTGGATTCCCTTCTGTAATGGGGGGAGCTGAGCACTACCCACAGTAACAGAGAGTGATTAAAGCAAAAAGCCAACCGGCTTCAATCCTTAGCGAAGGGAAACATTGAGCAACCTCTGCATCCCATCAGCCACCAAAACGACAGAGTCCAGTTTGTGTGGGTCAGGGGCAAGATCAGAAGATCTATTTCTCCCCGAGCTCTACGACCTCAGGCAATTCCTACAACTGCTCCTACATCCTCTAGACAAAGGAAATAATAGCAGGACTCCTGATAACCTAATCAGATTACAGATATGAAAACACCTGTCCAAGATAAAACCAAATAAATGCTATCACTACTCTGAGCTAGGTCATGCATTCAGCAAGTCTGGATTGAGCAGCCTCCGGGTGCCAGAATGTGCCAGAAGGAAGGAGGCTGATGCTTTTGATCTCTTCCTTCCACATCCATTTCTGCCACTATTTAGTGGCAGGATTAATCTGCAAACTTCCCCGCCCTATAAAGCAAGTAAGAGATTACAAAGCCAGAGGACTGGTGAAAAGTTGGTTGGTAGAAAGCCTGTTTCTACTGCCAGCTTTCTTGCACAAAGCAAGTCTGTGTCTGTAATATAATAAGTATTATAATTTGAGGGAATATAGGAAAAATAAATCAAGTGGTCTGTCATTTGGCCAGAAAAGCCCCAATATACAGCCATGTCTTGGACAACTGCTCTGACGGCAGCACCAGAGTGTGGCAGTATGGAGGATACAGGGCTAGTTTAGGCCCTTGACGATAATATTCCCGATTAGAACAGGGCTTCCCAGCTGGGCTTCTGGGACAAGCACGTGGCTAGTGGATGGAGTAGGGTTTTGGAGCCAATCACACCAGGTCTTCCGGTCCATAGACAGTATGCCTTGGAAAATCACTTCACCTCTCTGTGCCTCAATTTTCTCAACTGTAATAAAAATAATAATAGTATTAATAGCTTCTGGTTTTCAAGTACCAGGCACCATGAACTTGACATATGTGATCTCCCACAATCCTTGCAAACATTCCAGGAAGCCAAATGGAGATTAGACGTGCAGCTGGGGATGTCCTCAGGACTAAATGAGATGACATGATTTCAATGCTTTACACCTAAACGTTGCCCAACTAATTTTGGTGCTCAGAATGCCACTTGCCTACCCCACTTTGAGCTCCTTGGGTATTCCCACAGTCCAGGCACAGTGCCCGATACATTGTGAACACACAACATTCACTAAGCTGGAAAAGTGGCCCCAGAGCCTATGAGGCATGTTAATGGTGATCACAACTCCTGAATTCCGCAGACTGGAAAACAGGCGTGGAGAAGAGGCCAGTAAGACTGGCTCTTTCACAAGTTATGTACTCAACAAATATCTATTGAGTATACTGTGTGCCAGACATCTTGCCAAGCCAGGGGATGGAGACAGCAGGAACATCTCAAACTTGTCATTACAGACGGAGTGATGCAATGGCACGGGCAGGAGGACACTGACTGGAACCTCAGCAGCTGGCAGAAGACAGACTTGGGTTCAAACTTTAGCTCTGTAACTCATTAGCTCCATGACCTTGGGCACATTATTTAATCCTCTCATCAATCTGAGTTTCATCAACTGTACAAAAGGGTATGTAATAATGGCACCTGCATCTCATAGGACAGTTTTAAGAAACAGATAAGCTAGGGACTTCTCTGGAGGTCCAGCGGTTAAGAATCCGAGCTTCCACTGCAGGGGGGTGCGGGTTCTCTCCCTGGTCGGGGAGCTAAGATCCCGCATGCCGCGTGGTGCGGCCAAAAAAAAAAAAGAAAAGAAACAGATGAGCTAACCCATCAGAACTCAGGACAATGCCGAGCACATGGTCAGCATTGTATAAGCGTTAACTATTACTATCAACACAACGCCCAGTACGTAGTAAGCATATCAACCATCCACCATTATTACTGTTATTCCAGAAGTCACATCCTGGCTATAGGCCTCATGCTGGACAAGGAAAACCTCCAGGGCATTTTCTGGGTCCCAGGACCACCCCCCCCCACTTAGGGTTCCTTGATTGCAGTCTCAGTGCCTCTGGCTGTCACCGTCACCAGTCATCCTGGAGCTGATGGCACCTGTACTCTTAAACTCTCACCTGAGCCGCCGGGAAGCGATGTTCCTTGTCCACCTGGGCCGCGATGGGAAAGAGCTCCTTCTCAGCGAAGTCCCGGCATGTCTGACGAAGCATCTGGTGTGTCTCGGGCAGTTCCACAGACTGGTAGATGGTATGTAAGCAACGCCAGTCCCGAGGCCGGAGAGCTGCCAACGAGAAGAAGAGTAGTCAGTGGAAGGGGAATGTAAGAGGTCTTGTGTAGTAGTAATAATAACAATAATAGTAGTGATCCACTAACTGGGTGGTTCTCCACCACGGATGGTTTTGTCCCCCAAGGGACATCTGGCAACGTCTGGAGACATTTTTGGTTGTCTCAACCGAAGGGTGGTATGGAGTGGGTAGAGGCCAGGAATACTGCTAAACATTGTACAGGACAGATCCCACGACCAAAAATTATAGGCCCAAAATGTTGATAGCGCTGCTGTTGGGAATCGCACTGAGTGTTTACTATGCTTGCTAAATACTTTGTACAACGATCCCACTCAATCACCAGTATAACACCAATAATAGTAAGAGCACAGCTCTGTGACCTCAGGCGAGGATCCTAACTTCACAGGTCTCTCTAAATGTGGAGGACAGCAGTACTCAGCTCCCTGGCTGGGAGGATGAGATACTGACTGCAGCACTTAGCACGGGGCCTGGCAGAGACAGCTCTCAAAGAGCATCCCCTTTATTATTATTCAGGGTGAGTGGGTCTTGAGCAGGCAAAGGAAGCCCTGGCTACAGGTGTCACTGCTGCTACAGCTGGAGAGAAATGAGAAGATGGGAAAGGTACTGTATGCAATCAGCCACAAGCGCTAATACTGGGCACCTGTAATATGCCAGGCACCTGTGATTTAATCCTTATAACAACTCTATGAGAACAACAGTATTACTGTGGTCATTTTACACAAGGGCCAGCTGAGGCTGACAGGGGCCCAAGGTCACAGAAGCACAGTCTGGGTTCAATCCCAGGGCTGGCTCCCGAGGAATGCCGCACCCTGAACCTCCGCTGAAGGTGCAATGAAGGGAGGGGAATGTGGGTGTAGCGGTGAAAACTGGGCTGGGAGTGGGGGTCAGAGCAGGTGGCGGGGCCACGTAGGCGCAAGGAGCAGCCCAACTGGGGCAAAGGCCGCGCGTTGCCGGAGGGGCACCGCCAGCCCGCCTGCGTCAGGCGAGAATCGGCCTCCGGGACCCACGCCCGCCCGGCCCGGCCCGCCCCGCCCCGGACCGGAGCGCACTCACCTCCGCGGACGGGGCCGCAGGCCCGGGCGAGCAGCGCGGCGGCCATGGAGGACAGAGACCGGTGACTGTACTGGGTTTCTTCCCGGCGACCTCGGGCCGCGAGCGCGCGTTCCGGGCTGCGGGGGGCGGGGCCGACGGGGGGCGGGGGGGCGGGGCCGGCGCGCGCTCGCGCTCCGGGGGCGGGGCCTGCCTCGGGTCCTCCTGAGCCCCGCCTCCCTCCCAGGAGATAAATCAAACTGTCCCGGGTTTGCGGGAAGTCTCCGAAGTCGGTTCCAGGCCGATCTTAAAGCTCTTCGCGGGGGGGCGGGGGGGGGATCTCTCCTAAAATCCAATTCCGTGGCCTAAAAAGCCCTATCTGGCCTTCCCCCGCCTCCCTCCCCGGCCCCACGCCCGCCATGCCCTTGCTGTAGCCTCATAGGGCAGCTTTTCTCCAATACTTGTATCTAGTTCCTGCCTCCAGACCTTTGCAGTCACCGTTCCCTCAGCTGGAACTCTCCTTCCCTTAGCTGGAACTCTCCTTCCCTTCATCACTCGCTGAGGCGGCCCTGACCGCAGGAGGCCAGTGTTTCCCCCCACACACTCTCCATCCCGTTGTTTTATTTATTCCTGGCACGTAGCATCTGAAATCTTATCAAGTCCCCTATAAGTCTGAGCGCCAAGAGGGGCAAGGGTCTTGTCTTGCCCTGGTGCTCATTATGTAGACATGGGGAGTTGGGTTGCTGGGAGGTTGTGCAGGTGGGGTGGCACTGCTGCTTCCCTGTTCCATTGTGGTCCCACCGTCTCACTCCCAACTGGGGGGCAGAGCCCCCACCCCACCCCTCCACCGGGAGCAGGGGGCACTGGTCTTAGCGTCCGTGAGGAAGCCTTCACCCTGCCCAAAAAACTACGGCGGGGGGCTTCCCTGGTGGCGCAGTGGTTAAGAATCTGCCTGCCAATGCAGGGGACACGGGTTCGTGCCCTAGTCTGGGAAGAACCCACATGCCGCGGCGCAACTAGGCCCGTGAGCCACAATTACTGAGCCTGCGCGTCTGGAGCCTGTGCTCCGCAACAAGAGAGGCCGCGATGAGAGGCCCGCGCACCGCGATGAAGAGTGGCCCCCGCTCGCCGCAACTGGAGAAAGCCCTCGCACAGAAACGAAGACCCAACACAGCCAAAAAAAAAAAAAAAAAAAAAAACTACGGCGATTTCACTTGCTTGCCAAGGGTCTTGCATGGGCACAGGTGTGAGTCAGACTTCCACAGGCTCCAGACACCTCCCACACGCCCCCAGGAACCCAGTCCCTCCAGCTGCCTTTCTTCCCCCATAACTCAGCCAGGAGTCTGTCCCCAGCACTGACCCACAGGCCAAAAGTTCTGTCTTCCTTCAAGACCTTGCTCTGCTTCCTGCAGGAGATCTATTAAAAGATGCGGCAAAGTCTTTCAAATGTTACCTTGCACTTAAAAGAAATGCATTCAAAAGAAAGCCTCTAAATCCACAGTACTTTTACTGTCGTTGGCAAATGCTCCGAAGCTTCCTCACCTTTCATCACCCTACCTGGGCACCAGGAAGAAAACAGCAAGAAGCAGGAGAAAGGGGAAAATAAGTGAGTGGTGTTTGTGGGCAGAGGCCAATAGACCTTCAGGTGCCACAGACCATCTAAACCAGACTTATTTTTAACTTGTATTGTTTGTGAGCTTAAACATGGTTGTAAGTTTTATATGAAAAGTATACAAGTTTTCCGAAAGAGACACAAATCAGAAGATGGTTGCAAGGGGCTGGATAGAGGGAGGGAATGGGCTGCAAACACCAGGCACTTGAGGGAACTTTCTGAGGTGATGGAAATGCCCTGTATCATGATTGTGATCATGTATCCATTTGTCAAAACTCATCAAACTGTACTCTTAAATGAGGTGAATTTACTCTTAAATGAGGTATAGTTAAAACACACCTTAATGAACATGTTTTAAAAACATGTATATACATTTTTAATTCTCAAAGCACTCCATCAAAATGTAAAGCAAAAAATACTAAGCCTAAAGCTCAGTACTGTGCCCTTATCACCCTAGAAACCAGCTCTACTCATTAAACCAATATTTACAGAAAGGCCACGTGAAGAAACTCAGAGCCCACCCCTACTCCACACCTGCCCGCCCCGTGACCCAAGGGGCCCAGTCAGGAGACAAGAGAGGGTACGCGTACTGTGAAAATCTTTCTTTTATTACTGTCTCTTGTGGCAAAATAACATTTTATACAAATAAGTCACCTAGTTTACTTTGGACACAAAGACAATACAAACTGGAATGAGGACCTCAGGTGAAGGGGAAAGGGGAAGAAGGACAGACCAGGTCATTAACGTTTCTTACATTCTGTGAAAAATAGATATACAGGGAAAAAAATAGACTTTCACAAGTTCAGTGACTTTACATGATCCTTTGTGCAACAAGGGGTAAATCCACCTCCACCAGACCCTTCTTGTAACTAAGATGTCCTGTGACGCGGAATGTGAGAAACATGGTGATCTGACGATTGGGCTCCTACGCCAGGCACGGCAGCACCCTCTGCATCAGGGGTCCGCACACACAGACGAGTCTGTGCTATGATTCTGAGAACTGTCCCCATTCCCCAACCTCACTGACATCAGAGTGACAACGGCCACCAGAAGAAAGGGACTTTACAGAGAAAAAGAAGAGAGTACCCTGGGAGCCTATCGAGGGTGGCAAGACACACTAAAGCAAGACTCACCCAATCTGCACATTAGACACAGCCTATTAAGTCCATTCCGGAAATGAATCCCACTTCAACTGAAGAAACAAGCTGAAGATTCCCCCAGCTACTGCCACGTCAAGAATCTCCAGTCTCCGCATAGCCCCAACGCCCCCAAATCACCGCCCCTATTTGAGAACTGGATGGCCCAAAGACTGTGAGGTCTTCAGGAAGGCCGACACGGCCCTGGAAAGTACTTTCCCTGCAAGACAGCTCTGAGCTAACGCACGAGGAGAGGATGACCTACTTTATCCCAGGACTACTTTTAGTTATTTCCTCTGTTTACTCTTTAAAACATAGAATAAAATAAACCAGGATCTTCTTTGCAGCAGCTAAAAGGGCATCTTAGCCCAAAGGCTCCACAGGAAAAGAGAGTCGCTCTCCCAGGAGACCCTAGGCCAGAGGGACAGGAGCAAGACACGAGAGGGAGGGGTGCAGGCAGCAGGCCCCCCCAGCGCCAGCTGGGCCTGTCTGCTGGAATGTGTTCCCTTCAGGAGCTGCCTCTCAGGTACCAGCTCTGGACAGAGGGCACGGTCTCCCCAGGCAGGTAGGTTTTTTCCTCCCATTTTATTGCCCACAGGTAACTGCTACCAATAGCCCAGACTCCTTAACAGCATGGCCTCCTGATTCAACTTCTGATGAGTTCAGCTACTTTCAGAGAAGGTATGACTTCCAATCCTCTCCCCAGTTCGGATACAAAAGCTTGTATTTCAGACTTACCCTAGCTAACACCCCAGGGTGGTAATGCTTCTCAAGGTTTCCTGAGTAGCTAGACACAAGAATCCAGAGTCCCAGGTACAGAACACCAGACCTTCAGGAGCAGAAGATCGCAAATCCCTGTGCTGTTGGGCACAGACCGAGCACTTGGCCTCAAAACGGCCTCCAGTGAGACTAAAGCAAGCTCTTGGGAAGAGGATACAGCACTATTCAAACCAGAATGCCTGCCTCCTCGGCCCTCTTCCCAGCAAAAGCTAACACTGCAGGTAAGAGACAGCCCACTAGCCTACAAGACGTGGTCTGCCTGGGACACATTTCCAAGACACACTCTACTGAGCAGAGTTCTGGGCAGCTCCAGAAACCACATCCTAGATAATAATTAAACATCAAATAGTAGAAAAACTCTCCCGACTGGGCTTCTGTCACAGAGAGAAGGGGTTATTCTGAAGCTCAATGAACACAAATCTGTTGAGGGAGCCCCAGTGAGAAACAGGAGGTGAAGAGGCAGTGCTGATGTCTGTCCGGCAGTGTATGGGATGGAGCCACACATAAGGCACCTGGATTTGCAGCTGACTCCAGTTCTGGGATTCACCGGTCTGGGGATGAGTAGCCCACCCTGCAGGGAACCCGGTCTCTTCCTCCCTCGGGGGTTGGGTGCAGTGCCAGCACACAGGGCTAACCAGGGTTTTCTCAGTGAGGAAGTTGCCAGCATCTGGCACAGCACAGACTCTGGCCTGGCACAAAGCACCGGACCACGGTTCAAGGCCACTCATGCTCTAGAATGCAAACAGGGAGCAGCACTGGTCAGTGAGAGCACAGGAGCATCTGTGGCAAAGCGCTGGCCCTTCTCTCCCTGGCTCCACCTGGCCTTTCTCCCAAGCACCTAGGGAGACAGCTCTCCGGTCACAGATACCACGTACCTGGGCCCTTCCTACTGCGACCTTTCTAGCAATGCTAAACCCTGGCCGCAGCAGCAGTCTTATCCGAGGGTCAGGAGTTTGGCCTGAGCACTTAAATCGCCCACACAGTCGGACAAGAGTAGGGAGCTGAAGCGCGGAGAGTCCATCCAGCGAGGGCCTGAGGGATGTGTGAGGAAGTTTTTTGAGAACACGTCTCTCTGATAGGCCACCTCAGCTGATTTCCCCCTTTCCCAACGCCCAAAGCCATTCCAAGTGGCAGTCCAAAGGACCAGAATACACATTACCTTAGGTCTGACCGGCCAGGATGGTTCCAGGAACTACTTCAGTACAAAAGCAGGTACGACATGACCCAGATTAGCCCCGGGAGCCTGAGTGATACTATCAGAAGTCTGGCCACACATCCTATATGCTGGGAACGCCACTGACATTTTATAAAGCCTCCCCACAAGAAGCCTAGAGATAAAAAAGCAAAATACAATACGGCCTGCTCTGGCCTCGAGAGACACTACAGTTCCAAGAGCAAAACTGATACACTGTATTTCAGGAGAAACTCAGAAGTCAGGAGCCAGGAGAAGCGGAGCAAGCTCATCTTTCCTCTGGAAGGGGAACAGGAAGGCACTGGCAGGTTGAAACCTCAGTGGAGCCCCAGGAGGACCGGCTGAGGATCCGCAAGTCAGACAGATAAGCGGCGCCCACGTAAGACAGATCCTTCAGTTCGGCAGCCTTGCCCACCCCAGTGCCTCAACTCCTGGCACCACTCCTTCCCTCTGCCCCCCCCAGTTGGTTTAGGACGATGCACAGGCTGAGGTCAGAGCGTGCTGATGGCGACCCCGCAAGCGAGAGAGGAATCTCAGCTTCCCACAGCGCCCCCGAACCTACAGAAGAGCCTTCTCTCCCCGGCACGGCTGTGCCTGGAGAGACCCAGGTTCATCAGGACAACCCAGAGGAGCCATGACTACATGAAAATAAACTTTCTTTTTTTTATCTGGATTCCAGGAGCCTTATGCTAAGTTTTACTATAGTACCTCTGTGACCTAAGGGGCAGGGAAAAAAGGAAGAAAAAATACTGGGGAAGGAAACACAGCACTGCTTGGCACCTCTCTTGGAGCACAGGAAACTGCCACCCCAGCCTCGGCTTCCTGGGGCCAGGTTCCAGATGTGTGTCAACAGACCGCAGCTTCAACCACCTCCGTGCACCAGGACCTCGGGCCACAGCAAAGCACCTCCCCGTCCGCTCCTGCCACAGCTACTGGCCCCCGTTATAGGCATAGTCAGCCTTGTTGTGCATTATCAGCTTGTTGTCGACAAAGTAGAAGCTGTCAGAACGGGTCTCATAGGGATTTTCAATCATCAGACGAACTGCAAGTCAGGGAAAGGAAAAAAGCAAAGACTTATGTGTGAGTCTGCCCCACGGGCCAGGTGGGAAAAAACTTAGCATTCCCTCTAAAATTCGTAAGCCAGCCCTTCCTGTAAATGTGAGCACACGCTGTCAGAATAATGAGGTCAGAACAGAGGGAGCCAGGCCTTGAGAGCTGGGGAGACCTGGGGACCACAGAGGCCCCCAAACTGAGCATGCTGTCCACTTCAACAGAAGGATGCAACCAGCTCTGGACCTGGCCCTCCGAGGCCATCGCCAGCCTGGTGCTCCGTCAGAACCCCAGGGAGAGGTGCTCGCCCGTTTGCCAACAGGCACCACAGCAGCCTATGGACTTGGTGCTTCTGGTCCCCACCTCTAGACACTCTGGTCCAAATTCAGAAAGCTGCGCCTCACTGTGCTCACGTCCTGCAGGCAACCCTGACAACAAAGGAATCCCAGATGCGCACGGATGCAGGGGCACAAAGGGCAAGGAGCCTTCTCCAGAGATGGCTCGGGGTATTAACCTGCCAACAATCCAGCAAAGGGTGAGCTTGTCTTGGGATCCAGATTTAAATCTTGTTTGTTCAGGCAGTTGCCCCGACCTCTTTAACCATAACTGGAGAGTCGAGAGAACTGCGAGTCACTGCCTCTGGCTGGTTCTGAGTCAATGGTCACAGGCTATTCTGAATCCTCTGGAGGAAATGCTGCTGCTGACCACAGTTCTCAAAAGGAGAGCTGACTGTTTCAAGTTCTTTGAACTCAGCCAGGCCAGAGTCATTTAGTTCATATCCAGAGTACTGACCCCCACGCTCCTTTAGCTTATTTGGCTTCAAGAAGAAAAAGTTCCATGGCCTTAGACAAAAACTTGCAATACTGTACATAATCTTTTCTCACAAGTATCTACATATTCCAGCCCAGCCTGGGGAGTGGGCTTCAAATGAGGATCCTAACGGTTGATGCGGTCATCAACGCCCTGCCCACTTCTCAGCAATCCTCACTTTACCTGGGAACAGTACTGCTGCACCAGTCAAGAATACCTGTCAGAAAATGACAATTTTAAGAACCTGGGATTCTGAGAAAAGTGGTCGGTGTATGTAGACCTTCCCCAACAATCCAACTAAACTCCACCACTACTCACAGAATCCCACTCACATCCTGATTGCTCTAGAACAACCTTCCCTAATTCCTCACAGGGGATGCTAATGTGAGAGGGCCAGACCAAAGCCATGGGAATACACAGCCTGTTCTTCCTCTGTCATTCAGTCCACCTCCTCCCCGGCCCAGCCTTCTCCCTCCGGTGCCCTCCCCAGTTCTTCCTCCCCAGAACGACAGGACGACTCTTCCTCAGACACTGCTTCCCTCACGCCCCTCCTTCTGCTGCAAAACCTCTAGCGGCTTCCTAGCGCCTGCAGCATCTACTCTAACAGTTTTACCTAACTAACCTTCTACCTGCAGAGAATGAGAAAGAGGTGGTCCTCAGGACTAGAATTCTACTTAGCCCACAGTTTCCCATGTAGTTCTGATTAGGGAAAAAGCAAAGGGCTAAAGGAGTGCCGAGCAGGAGCCGGTGACTAGAACACAGTGAAACCATGACTGGCTGTGTATCGAATTGGACTCCCAGGGACTGTCAGGGGCCTCCTCTTATCTCCCTCAGCCACTCTCTTCCCCGCAGCAGGCATCTAAAAGGGATGGCCTGTATTAAACCTTCAGTGCTCCCATGCAGGCAGAGTCAGAGTTTGAAACATGAGACAGGAGCAATAGGAAACGAGAAGCCTGAGGTCAAAAGACTAGAGACGCATCATGTCCCTATTTCTCTGAAAATGAGGTCGTTGGACTAGATGGATTTCATTTCAAGGTCTGTTCCTCTAGCCTGAAGAATCCAGAATGTTGTGAAAGTCAGGGGATACGTACTGACGTCCTCAGAAAGCTGGGGAAACTCATAGATATGTTCACAAGTGTTCCTACTGCTGGGGATGCAGAAGCCGAAATCAAAGTCAAAGTTTTTCAGCAGGCGTTCCCGGAAATAGTGCCGTTCGATCATCCGGAAATTTGACACAGGTTTCTCTCCCACCGTGAACTCCACCCTGCAAAATAAATCTCTGTGAGCTTGACTTTGCCTCCTCCCTCCTCTAAAGCCAACCCCAAACCCAACCGAGAACATTCTTCTCTGAACCAGAAGAACGTCCTCCCTTCAGGAAATGCTGGTACTCACGTGGCGCCCACAGTGCGGAGGCGGAGAAATGCTGGCGTGAACTGATAGCGGACGAAGCGGCCCGCACTGACATCCACATCTCCACCTGCCGCCTCCTCCTCCTCCTCCTCCTCCTCCTCCTCCTCCTGGTCTGCAAGAGCACACGGAAGCTCAATCACCATCTCGGCAAAGAGCACGACCGATCAGCAGTGCCGACACCGACACCGACATGGCAGGGCAGCCAGTACTCACTGAGCACCTGCTGTAATTCCAGGCCCCGTGCTGCATGCCTCACAGGATCCTCACAACAGCCCTGTAGGTGTTGTCTTCATTTTATCTCCACTTTACAGACCAGGAAGCTCAGACTCAGAGAGATTAGCTAACGTGTCCAAAGTCCCCCAGATATAGGCAGACCTCAGAGAGATTGCGGGTTCAGTTCCAGACCACCATGATAAAGCGAGTCACATGAAATTTTTGGTTTCCCAGTGTATACAAAAGTTATGTTTACACTTTACTATAATCCATTAAGTATGCAATAGCATTATGTCCAAAAATAACAATGCACATGGCTTAATTTAAAATGCTGCTATATTCAATATCCTATAATAAACCATAATGGAAAAGAATATGAAAGAATATACATATGTATAACTGAATCACTTTGCTGTACACCAGAAAATAACACAACACTGTAAATCAACTATACTTCAATAAAAAAAATTTTTTTAAATGCTGTTGAAAACAATGGAGCCAATAGACTTATTCAATGAAAGGTTGCCACGAACCCTCAGTTTGTAAAGAACACAATATCTGCGAAGCACAGTAAAGTGAAGCACAATAAAATGAGGTACGGGGCTTCCCTGGTGGCGCAGTGGTTGAGAATCTGCCTGCCAATGCAGGGGACACGGGTTCGAGCCCTGGTCTGGGAAGATCCCACATGCCGCGGAGCAACTAAGTCCGTGCACCACAACTACTGAGCCTGCGCGTCTGGAGCCTGTGCTCCGCAACGAGAGAGGCCACGATAGTGAGAGGCCCGCGCACCGCGATGAAGAGTGGCCCCCGCTTGCCACAACTAGAGAAAGTCCTCGCACAGAAACGAAGACCCAACACAGCCATAAATAAATTAATTAATTAATTAATTTTAAAAAAAATTGTACTAAAATGAGGTACGCCTGTAGTAAATGGAGGGAGCAGGGATGTGAGTCCAGGTCCATCAGACTCAAGGCCTGTTCTTAAACAATCAGCTGTTTGCCTTATATATAATTTGGGGCCTTGGGCCATGTCCTAACGGTGATGCCTGAAACACCAGCTGGGTGGCTGTGACATGGCCTCTGCTATACAGACCAGGTCTGCTGTTGACCCAGTTAAAGTGCTTGCTGCTAACCAAAAGAATGAGGCTATAAAAGTTGAAACTATTCAAAAGGCACCTTCAAAGAATGCAAAAATTTCTGACACAGCAAAGACAAATCCCTAGAAATAATTTTGCTATTTAAATGGAAGACACTGACCTATAGCCTTGGGGTACTGCACTTCCTTGGACTAATGCCTATTCCAGGCCATACCAGGCCCAACACTCCGAGCACCTGGGAAAAGGTGAAGCAGATGGGCCATGAACCAACATGTGAGACCTGAGAGAGGGTCCACAAGAGCAATGAAGGGCTCTGGTCTAGTCCACTCCTGAACCCAGGAATGAAAGATTTGTAAAATGAATCAGAGAACATTCTAATGTAAACAAGGAGTTAGTTCTCTCTCTAGTAGCTACAGCCACCCAGTATCCAGCAAGGGTATTTTTTCCAGTTCTAGGCTGAACATAGGTGCAGTAAAAGAGGAGTCTTTTTTAGCATCAAACATCTCTGCCTGTGACAAGCCCAAGAGGAGCTGGGCAACCAGAATGAGTAGGGGTTCAAAGCCAGAGACTCCACAGCCCTGGCTCCAACAATGGGATTCAAAAAGGATCAGACCAAACCTTCTCAGGGATTCGAACTCATCAGAACAAGTGCTGTAGGAGGGCACTGAATCAGTGTGTGTGTATTCTTAGTGAATCAAGATCCTTAAAGGTAAAGACTGGATGGTTGTAAATCAAGGTATTTTCACAGTATCTGCAGCTGACCTTCTTCTTGAGATTTAGTTTTATACTGAAATGACTATTCTGAGCCCAGTCTCATCCAAATCCATACACCTGAAGTAGCCCTGGGGTCCTGGGAACATCTTAAGTACTAGGACCTGTGGCTTAGAGATACGAACAGCACAGACCCAGGAAGCTGGCTGGCCCTGACCCTCCCAATACAAGATTTAAGTACCCACAAGCTTGAGCCTTTAAATTTTTCTTTTTTTTTTAATTTATTTATTTATTTATTTATTTATTTATGGCTGTGTTGGGTCTTCGTTTCTATGCGAGGGCTTTCCCTAGTTGCGGCAAGTGGGGGCCACTCTTCATCACGGTGCGCGGGCCTCTCATTATCGCGGCCTCTCTTGTTGCGGAGCACAGGCTCCAGACGCGTAGGCTCAGTAATTGTGGCTCACGGGCCTAGTTGCTCCGCGGCATGTGGGATCTTCCCAGACCAGGGCTCGAACCCGTGTCCCCTGCATTGGCAGGCAGATTCTCAACCACTGCGCCACCAGGGAAGCCCGCTTGAGCCTTTAGGCGCCCTGGTCAGTACTAGATTATGACAGCATAAAGACTACTGGGTGGTGAGACCTCCCTGCTCGTGCAGTGGTTAAGAACCCGCCTGCCAATGCAGGGGACACGGGTTCGATCTCTGGTCCGGGAAGATCCCACATGCCGCGGAGCAACTAAGCCCGTGTGCCACAACTACCGAGCCTGCGCTCTAGAGCCCGTGAGCCACATCTACTGAGCCCATGTGCCACAACTATTGAAGCCCGCACGCCTAGAGCCCATGCTCCACAACAAGAGAAGCCACCACAATGAGAAGCCCGCACACCGCAATGAAGAGTAGCCCCCGCTCGCTGCAACTAAAAGCCTGCGTGCAGCAACGAAGACCCAAAGCAGCCCAAAAATTAATTAATTAATTAATTAATTAATTAATTTAAAAAAAGAATACTGGGTGGGGTGAGGAGACCAGTGATCTAGCCTTGGTTGTATAATTAACGTGAGCTGAGACTTTTTCATGAAAGCATTTTGACTTATCTGGGTTACTAACAGCGGTCTTACCAAATTTACAGGCTCTTTCTGAATAGCAAATCAGATGAGAAAAGCTTGGCAAAAAGAGTCATCAACACAGACCATGGCTGATACTCTGAAGGACTATCTAGGCTGGTGTTCTAGTAACTAACTCCAGGGGGTGCTCCATTTCCAGTGATGTGCTCCAAAGACCTACGTGTGGTCCCCTGGTCAGAAATGAATCACCCTGGAACTGCATTACAAGCACAGGAAGTGTCCATTCAAAGCTACCTTAAGGGGTCCCAAGTAGATGAGTTCACAGGTCTGGGCCTTCTGTTCATCCAGAAAATGGCGGACGTTAAAGTCCAAACTAGGACTTACTGGGAAAGCTGAGACACTATTTAAAGAAAAGGGCGTGAGATGACACTGCCTCATGATCTGGACTGAAATCCTCCGTATCACCCTTCCAGAGTGTCCCCAGGACTCAAGGTTCAGGTAGGCTTCCTCATTGGAGTTTAATTTCAAGGATTCCTTTCCTAAGTGGAGGCAACATGGTAAGATCAAAGGGCAGAGGACCTTAGGAAAGTCACCTGGAAATTCTGGGCCTCAGTTTCCTTATCTGTAAAATAAGGATAATAACCCCTCACAGAGGTGTGAGGATTACATGAACTGATGTAAACAGAAAGATGTGGAACGCAGTGACCAGCGCAGAGTAGATACTCAACAAACATCAGCCTCTCAGCACAGCTTTAAGCCAACAGGCCCACAGGCAGGCTTCAGGAGGCGACTGGAAGCAGGCCGCTGGAGTCTGTGACACAGGATGCAACGGCACACAAAAACTCAAGCGTGAAAGACCTTTTGCTCCAACTGTCAAGTGGCTACTGCAATACGAAGGCCTACCTGACACACAAGGTTTGGCAATCTCAAAAAGCACTGTCCCGGTCTCCAAATCTCGAATTTTGAAGCGTGTGAAATCAATACTGTAGACGTTGTCTTCGGGTTTACATAAATAATCTGAAAATGAGAGAGAGAGAGACCAATGCCGTTAAATAATCCTCCAAATCTACCATTTCTTTCTCAAGTTTTGAAGCAAACTCAGGTTTTTTTCTTACACAATTCACTTAAAATACACCCCAAAACTTCCTTTTATGTTATAGGCAAAAGTTGTGTGGAGAGAATTAGGGGATCCAAGAAAGAAAAAAAGTGCAAGGGCTTGTGTGGATGAAAGATTACTGTAACACTTTAGAAATAGGGATGGTAAAAGGGGATTTCTTTGGAAACACTTCAAAAATGGCCTATAAACTTTTCATTGGATATCACAACAGGATAGAATTTTTTTTAGAAATCCATTTTAAAACATTTATGCTGATCCAATGGCTAATATGGTGCATGTTTGCTGACCGCATCACAAAGCACGGATTAACAAACTTTTTCTGTAAAGGGTCAGATCATGAATAATTTAGGCTTTGAGGCCACACAGTCACTATCACAACTACTCAACTCTGTCGCTGTAGCACAAAGGCAGCCACAAACATGGAAATGAATGGCGTGGCTGTATTCTAATAAAACTATTTATAGACACGAAATACAAATCTTATATAACCATGTGTCCCAAGACTTTTTTTTTTTTTTTCCCCAACCATTTGAAAAGGTAAAAACCACTCTTAGCTTGTGGGCTGCACAAAACCAGGTGGTGGGCCATACCTACCCAGGCAGCAGGACAGATCTGCTGTGGAGGGCGTGAGGCCAAAGTGAAGTAGAGCCCCCAAAAACCTGATCAACTAATCAAAACAGTATTGATCAAAGACAATTTCATTGATTTCTTTCTATCATGACTCCTGAGAGCATCTTCTCCACAACTCACTTTGGCACTTTATCTTATACTGCCTGCTTGTGTTAGTTGTTTCATGTTTTACAAGCTGACTCTCCAATAAGATGGCAAACTTGAGAGCTACTGATTATTCTGTAACTCCCAAAAGTGCTGAGATTGGTTCTGCACCTTTAGAGGGGACTCAATAAATAACTTGCTGAACGGAACAGATTTTAAGACGAGTAAAAAATCCAGAGGTCACCAAGCTGACTTGTGACTTTCTCCAATAAGCTGCTGAGGTGTGTTTGAGCAATGGCACCAAGCTCAAGTTCCTACACAGGACCTGAGTGCTCTCCTAGAATGCCGCTTAGGGCCGGGCATTAGAGTGGCCTAATTCACCTTTGGTATCAGGAGAAAGCATGGGTGAGAAAGGTGAGGTGGTGAGCATTTCTGTACCTTCAGAGCCCCAAATGAAATCTGGGTCAGAACAGAAGCAGCTTTTTCACAATGTTTCTATGAAACAGAATAGCAAGACCTTCTAAAGATATACTCAGGCATGCAAAGGACAGTCCCAACCCAAAAAGTGATGGAAAATGGGGATATGAAAATACCCAGACTCAAATTAAAGCTATTTTAGGAGATGGGAATTCCCTTTCATACAGGCTGGACCAAGGCCTATCCCCCCAAAACTGTCATCCTCAAATCACTGGGACAGCCTCCATCTCCCTGAGGGACACCTGAGCACCCCTGGACTGCCGACTAAAGCAATTCAGCAGATAATAGGACGGCAGCCTTTCATCCATCAAGGGAGTGCTGGTGCTTCAACGTTAGAAGTCTGGAGGACAGGGCCGGCTGGGCAAGCAGGGTCTAACCAACTGACTGCAAACTCTTAGGGGGAAACAGCAGCAAGAAAAAGGGCATCAAGTCAGGGGTTGGCCTGGAAGAGAACAGAAAAGAGGAAAACCAGGACAGGGGGTGAGCTATATATTTCTCCCCACCCCTCATACTATCAATGAAAAGGTGTAGGACGGTTGCATTTTATGCAAGAAATGCATCTCTGACACCCCGACATATTCTTAATTCACTGGAACAAGTGTCAAAAGCAGGATTCACATTTTGGTTTTGTTCGTGAACTGAAACTTTACTAATATTTTTTTTAATGCGGCACGAAATGCCACGGCAATGTATTTGAGGAAGGAGGAGCCCACCTGCACACAAAGGGGCAACGCTAGGGGCCCAAAGAGGTAGGGGGCCAAGGCAGGCTGGAAAGGGGGCGGGGCTGTCAGGGGCCGGAGGGGAGGGAAAGGCAGAGAAAGCAGCTAGGGCAGGGGTCTGGGCTGGCAGAGGGAGGCAGAAGCTGGCTGTAGACAGGTTGAGGGGGCCTAGCTGGGCAGGAACTTCACTGATAGCTGGTGGGCAGCGGCCCACTTCCCAGGGTCAGGAGGATCCGGTTAAGCCAAGGCGGGTCCCCACCCAAACAGATGCAGCTGAGGAGGAGAACGGCCGGGCCTGAGGGCTCAGCGGGGACGGGCCACAGGGAAGCCTGGCGTGGCCGGACTCAGAGGAGGGCAGTCAAGCCCCAGGAGAAACCCTCCCGACCAGGTCTAGGTGAGTGTGGGCAGCGCGGCCCGGCCGGCCGGGGGCGCCTGGGTGGACACCCTGGGCCGGTCGAGCGGCAAGCGGCCGGCTCCGCTTAAGGCTACAAGGGGCCCGGGGACCGGCGCGAGGGGAGGGCGCGGCCGGCCCCGCACTTACTCTCTGTGACCCGGCTGAGGCGCAGGACGTGCTCGGGCCGGATGGTGTCCAGAGCCAGCAACTCCTGCTCCGTAACCGCTGCCCCGATGCCGTCGTCGGCCGCGTGGTGGGGCGCCTGCCGCCGCGCCTTAAGCCTGTTCAGGACGCCGCCGCCAGCCTTCTTCTTCTCCTCCTTGCCAGTCACCAGCCCCCCGGGCCCAGCCGCCGACCCCACGGCCGCAGCCTTAGAATTCGACCCGCTCATCGCTCCGCCGCCAAGATGGCCGCCGCCTCCGCAGCCGTAACTATGGAGAGCGGGGGCGGGGCCGGGCCTGTGTGGGCGGGACCTGCGGGCCGCGTCGCTAGCGCCCTCCCGCCAGCGTTGGTCCAGCCAGGTGGCTGGCACCTTCGCACTCCAGATTCCCCATCAGGCCCCCGAGGTCACCCCAGATGTCTAAAAAAATATTCCGTACAGTCAAATGACTTTCCATCACATAAAATGTAGACGAGGCATCTTGAGAAAATGTTTTTTCATCTGTAGTCTAGAAGGTAAGACAGTTCTTGCTATGCAAAGGCAGCTTTCCAATTAGATTGCCATTTCTAAACTGTACTGTGTCAGGCTTTGGGCTAGACGTTGGGCTGGGCTACAGGGAATATAAGAATACGAAAGAGGGGGGGATTGAGTCTGCTGTATTCACCACTGTATTCAGGCAGTCTAGCTAATGCCTGACACATGGTAGGTGCTAAATGATGATCGAATGAATGAATGAGTGAAGGAAGGCCTGAACAGCACCGGGCTATGGAGGAGCTCCCACTTTGTTGGGGAAGACTGTGAGGTACACAGTTCATCATGTGGCCCTTCCTGTAGACCAGCCCAGTAAGTATGAATGAACCAGAAGACAAAACAGACTGCTAATTGCTGCAGCAGAGGTGCTACCAGAGTACACAGGAGGGGTCTAGGGGGTAGGGGAGAGGCTTCAGGGGTGACAGCTGCACTGAGCCATGGAAATTAACCATGATTTCAAGGACTGGAGGAGGTGAGTGGGAGGGGGGAGGACACTGCCCTCTTATACCCCAAGTGGCTCCTTCTCTAGAGATTCTGGATCCACACTCTTCTCTGTTGGAGGCTTGGGCCTGACTGATGCAAAGTGTGTCTGCTAGGTTGATGTCACCTCTTAGATTCAGGCCGAAGTGAAACTCTACCCCTCTCCCCACTGGTCAGCCTCAAAGCCTTGATTTATGCAGGACTTGCTGGATCCCTCTCATCCGATATGAGGGGTTTGGGCATGGCTGACAGGCCTCGCCTGGTTTCTGGACAAAATCCAAACCTGACTCCACCTCAGCTGCCCAGCCTGGTGGAACAGTATGTGGCCAAGTTCCTATCTAAATGCCATCCTGTCTTTGAGAGATTACCACCCGGGGGGAGACTTCCCAAACTGTTCAGGGAAATTTTAAGATGTGCACAAGAATTACACATTTGCACATTGCAATTTCCCTTTGCAAACAATTCTTTTTAAACTACTCAGCAGTAAGTGGTTACTGAAGAATTTCCAGAACTCTTAATATGCTACTTGATTGTGAATCACCAAGAAGGGAGTTTAGCATGGAGCCATTTCCCACAATCACTTGCTCACTGAACATTTGTTCTCAGAGCACCAGGACTAGAGTTACCTGGATCCCAACTTTTCTCTTTTTAGGGATGATAACAAACGTATTGACCCGTTTACCTGCAATTCCACATCCGGGAATTTAGCCTACATGTATGCACGAAGATGTTTACTGCAGGACCATTTGTAACACTGAAAAATTACAATAAGTTACAGTTGCACCCATTCATGTTATGCAGTTGTTAAAAAGAATGAGATCCATCTCTACTTACTAGTATGGAGAGATCTCAAAGACAGATAGTTTGGGGGTGGCGGGGAACAAGGCACATAATCCCATTTGTTTAAAATTTGAAAGTATATGAATATTTCTATCTGTAAGTACACGGGAAGGGGTTTGGATATACACTAGAGTTAAGTGAGGTTCCCTTGGGGGAGGAGAGTATTGGAAGGGATTAAAGGGGGATATATTCACTCTTGACACTCTTTAGAGCTACTTCTATACTATTTTATCACAACAAGCATATGATCATGGGCTGCTTGTATATCTTTAAATAAATAAATAAATAAAAATAACTAACTTAGGATCTGCATCTGGAAGGCAGACTCTAAGTCAGAGTAGCCTTATTATAATCTCTTAAAATTTAAAAGCCACCTCAAACTTGATCACTTTTTTCTGCTCAAAAAATTTTAAATAAATACTGCCATATAAGGGAGTTGAGGCCTGTACTCTCTCTGATCACTACCTACAAACTGTGGTTAAAAAGCAAAAGATTATGTCTTTAGGAGAATAGAAAACACAGAGAAAGAAAGGAAAAATATCTATAAATATTCCTTTTTAAGAAGGAGTAGGAAAAATTAGGGCCGTAACCTCCAATCTGCCTCTGCCTCTCCTCACCAAATCTTTCTAAGGTATGTCAAAAGGCTCTTTAAAAAAAAAGTTTTCTGAAAAGTACATATACTAATTCCCTGTTGGGTGGAAAAAGAAAAATAGAGATTGACTGCATGAAATAGCAACCCCAATGTCTCCCTGGGCCAGACATGGGAAGACTGGAGTGGAAAGGCTGGCCTCCCTTTCACCGCAGCTTCGTGCTCTTCAAGCCCCTCTCCTTACGCTGGTTATTTTCCTCACTGTAAGAGGGGTGACAGTGGCTGTTTTCCAGGGCAGTCCCAGAGTTGCCAGGCAGTCTGCCTCCAATCAGGCCAGGCAGGTGGGGCCCAGAGCTGGTGCGGCCAAGGTAAGCAGGACATCAGAGGGCTTTTTTCTGCCGAGGCAGGGAAGTTCAGTCCTCCTTCCTGCTGCCTCCCTAAAGGTGGCATCCACCGAATCAGCAAGTCGTGGCTGGGACTGCAGGCAGGCCTTGTGGTCTGGGAAACTGAGAGCTAGTCATTTCCCTAGTACCCAAGTCACTTCTCTCCCTGGCTGAGGGCTGTTTTTTAAAAGCATTAATTTATTATTTATATCCCACCTGTTTCCAAAAAGGATTCGTGGCGTATTCCAAAGTCGTACAGCACAAGACTGGTGGGTGGAAATTCACATAGCCTTGCTGAGGGCAGAACTTTCAAAATTTTAAGTGCATATACTGTTTTTCATTTTGTTTTGTTTTGTTTTTGGCAGCGCTGTTCAGCATGCAGGATCTTAGTTCCCCGACCAGGGATTTGAACCCGCACCCGCTGCAGTGGAAGCGCAGAGTCTTAACCATTAGACTGCCAGGGAATTCCGTGCATATACTGTTTGATTCAGTAATTCCTTAATGGAATTCTAAAGGCACACTTGCACATGTGCAAAATAAATATATTATGTAAATATGTGTGCATGTACACATAAATATATATACATATAAAATGAAAGATATACACCAAAGATAATACACCTGTATATCCTCTAGGGATTAAAGAGGTAGGACTAAGAAAGATGAGTTTTCACATTCTGCACCCCATATAAAATTTTTTTTTAATATTTTATTTACTTATTTATTTATTTTTGGCTGTGTTGAGTCTTCATTGCTGCGTGTGGGCTTTCTCTAGTTGCGGTGAGCAGGGGCTACTCTTCATTGTGGTGCGCGGGCTTCTCATTGCGGTGGCTTCTCGTTGCGGAGCATGGGCTCTAGGTGCGTGGGCTTCAGTAGTTGCAGCACGCAGGCTCAGTAGCTGTGGCTCGTGGGCTCTAGAGCGCAGCTTAGAAGTTGTGGCGCACGGGCTTAGTTGCTCCGTGGCATGTGGGATCTTGCTGGACCAGGGCTTGAACCTGTGTCCCCTGCATTGGCAGGCGGATTCTTAACCACTGAGCCACCAGGGAAGTCCCCCAATTTTTAAAATGTACTTACGCACTTTGTATCACTAAGTCTTAAAAGAGTACTTTCTTTTTAGAGAAAGAATAATATAATAAACCTCCACGTAACCATCACCCAGCTTCTTCAGTTATCTACATTCAAAAGGTTCCTTCTTAAAAGTAGTACATCATGACGTTAAGAGCAGAGGCTTTGCGGTTAGACAGCTAAGTTCCAGCCTCACTCTGCCACTTACCAGCTATGTGACTTTGGGCAGGTCATTTATGCCCTCTGAGCCTACGTTTTCTTATTTATAAGTCAGGCTAGTCAGTGGTCTTTCCTAGGGTTGTAACGAGGAGATGAGGGCTTCCCTGGTGGCGAGTCCTGGTCCGGGAAGATCCCACATGCCGTGGAGCAACTAAGCCCGTGCGCCACAACTACTGAGCCTGCGCTCTAGAGCCCACTAGCCACAACTACTGAGACTGCGTGTCACAACTACTGAAGCCCACGTGGCTAGAGCCCGTGCTCCGCAACAAGAGAAGCCACCACAATGAGAAGCCCGCACACCGCAACGAAGAGTAGCCCCTGCTCGCCACAACTAGAGAAAGCCTGTGGGCAGCAACGAAGACCCAACACAGCCAAAAATAAATAAATAAAATAAATTTTTAAGAAAGGAGATGAAAACAGCAACGAAAAGCACTCTGCTGGCGCCAGGGAGAGTGTTTCATGAATGGTCGCTATGACAATACATTTAAGTGGCCTCTTCCTCCAGGACCCCTCCGCTGAGGGCAGCCACCCCGGGCAGGGAGAAGCCATGGAGCTGGATTGGAAAGTGCGGTGACCGAAAAGAACAGTCAAGTCAAGAGCAGAGAGGAAATGAGCTGGGGACCAAGGCTTGAGGAAGCAACAGACGGAGTCAAGTAGAAGCCATAAGAAAACCCAGGAGAGGGAGTCTTAGGACAAGGCCCAAGCCAAAAAGTAAGTGGGGTTATTTTTCACTAATATAAGTGGTTAGCAACAAACAAAACTAAGACTCTTGGGCCAGAGTACCGCAGTGAGGTGCCTACCATCTCAGGTTGCTAGAGAGCAGAGGCCTGCCCACTCCACACCTCTGTGCTTCACCTCTGTTCTGCCTTGACCCCTCACCATTGCTATGGCAACAGGCTTTCCAGTAAATGTTGGAAAAACTCATCTCTCTTCCTCTATGGGGAGTGGAGGGGCATGGGGTACTAAGTATGGAGAAAGGTCCGACACACCAGCTCCAGCTAACTGGGAGCCTGATTTCCTTAGTGAGATTAAGATCTGGACCCAAGAGTGGTTTAACCCAACCCCCCGCACTTGGCCCAAGATCTTCTGTCAGACAGTTTTCCTCCCTGCGAGTCCCTAGAGCAGGGCTTCTTCAGGTCTCTTCCCCATTTGGCAGCTCATGCGAAGCTACTTGAAATAGTAACAGCCAAGTCTAAATTAGTAAAGAACTCCAGTTATGGGTGGGTTCAAGCTAAGAATGAGGCTCTGTGGGCCTCCTGGCTTATTTGGGCCCTGAGAACAGACTCCATCCACACAGGCTTCATTCTTGGAGCTGAGCGCTGAATTCTGCCCTTCAAGGGATAACTGAGGGAGGTAGGCCAAGCTCTCCGTCCCATTCCCCAAACCAGCAGCCTCCATTCCTGCTTGGAGAAACACAGCACATGGCATCAGCGGGGAGTGGAAGGCTGGAGAGAATAATGATTAAGAGCAAGAGTCCTGATGTAAAACCTCAGTTCTGCCTTTTGCTGGCTGTGTGGTCTTCGGCAAGTCGCCTCACCTCTTAAAGGTGAGTACCAGCTGGTTTGTTGAAGATTAAACAGAGATAACATCTGTAAAACTGCTTGGCCTTGTGCCTGGCCCATTTCAAAGGCTCAATAAAAGATATCTGTAATTATTATTCTTATAGCCTTAGAAAGATCATGGGCTTTGCAGACAAATAGACTGGGTTTGAATCCTGGCTTGATCATTTACTGACTAGCCTGGGGTAAATTACTAAAGTTTTTTGAGCTTCATGTTCCTCAGCTATAAAACATGATGGATAAATTATAGGAAAAAAAAAAATCCTTCCCGCTCTTTCTGCCCCTTCCCTTGTCAACACTGACAACACATCAGAAAAGGAGAAAGCAGAGAAAACCGTCCCATGGCTTAGTCTGTCCACAGGCTATCGTGGAAGCTGAGGGGAAAACGGGAGGGGAGGCAGCAGGCTCAGTGTGCCTTGGAAGTGAAAGTGTCATGGCCTGGTGTTCCAGTGAAAGTGGAAACAAAACAACTGTTTATTTTTTCTTGAATGCGCTGCTGGTTGAAATGGCCGTGCAGCATTTAACAAAACTCCGTTCCCTTAACCAAACATCCTGGTGAAAAGAAAAGAAAGCTCCCAGACTCATCACGGAAGAACCCTTAGCAGCCAAGAGAACCCCTGGGTTTCCCTCTTCCCACCCCATCACGTCACTTCTTTGCAATCAAGTTCAAACTCAATCCTGACACACAGTGTCACTGCAAATTGTTTATTAAAACACAAAGCAATGGACAGTGAAAAACATCCTGATTTTTTTACTTTTTGGTGGGAGTGGGGTGGGGCATGGAAGGGGTAGGGACAGATGGAGACAGCCCAGAAGGAAAGAGCTCTATCCACCCCTACAGCTTTCCCGGGCCAGCCAGGTTCAAAGCCCCTCAATCACATCTCACTGTGTCGCTGGAAATGCGTGTTGTGGCTACAGACAGAGAGTAGGTTTGGCCTCTGCAGGGAGAGGATGGGACTCTAGAGTAGGAACTACGGGGGCTACTAAGAACTTGACACTATCGTCCAGTACTTGGTACAGAGTAGAGCAGCCAGGCCCGATCTAGAGGGGCGGGGTTGGTTTCCTAACGAGCCAGGTTAGGCCAGTAGTGGTTGAAGAGGCTGCCCTGAGCTCTGAATGGGCAGCTGGTCCAAGCGTGGGAGAATTTGGTGGAAGGAAAATCCAAGGAGGGAACTAATCCAGGGTCAAATTTCTTTTCATTCCCTGGATCATGACATACCAGGGAAGACAGGAGTCAAGGATGTCTCATTCCTGGTTCTGCCATAATGCCTCTCCCTGCCAACTCTCCCCTCCCACCTGGCAACTCAGCCCTCCTTTCCCGACAGTTGTCCTTTGAAAGGACGGAAAGCGCACTTCAGATTGTTGTTGTTTTTCCTCGTACTGAAATAAAGCCCCGAAGCTCAAAATAGAGGTGAGAATGGAGTTCTGCTTTTCCTGGTGCTACGTGCTCCCCTCTCACAAGACTGCCTGGATGCGAGAGGTGCCAGGGCCCTCTTTGCCAACTCCAGCAGGCACTACTGTTTCCCAGGCTGCCAGCACAATCCTGGCTCCTTGTTTTTATACTCCTGGGGGGGTGGGGAGGGGGGAACCCGTCCCAAGAGATCCATCCTGCTCTTTTCCTGCCAACCCAGCCAGGCCCCAAATCAGCTGCCCTTATCCAAATGATTTGGCAGCCTACAGCCAGCTCGCCAAAGGCAGCTGGGCAAGGACAAACCAGATCGGCAGCAAGCCACCCATGTACAGGGAAGAAACCGCCCTCGCTGGGAAGCGGACCCATTGGTGCCTAGTCTTGTAACAAAATGAGGAAATCTAGCCCTCTTGCCCCAGGAGAGGTATAAATACAGAAAGAGTCCTAGCTCGGACTGAAAGGGAAAAATTACTCTGATCTCTCCGAAGCTTGAACGTGAAGGCTTCTTTGCAATTTTCTTAGAGCTCTTTGATCCCTAATTACATCTTCCCATAGAAGAAAAGCAGATTCCTTCTCTGGTTTCTGAACCGATCCTGGGTGTTTCTGGTTCTGCTTCTGCACCATCACTTAGCCTCGCCCCAGGCTCCTTCCCCAGGGGCCACAGCGGAAGGAGGCCCAAAGCTTACCCTCCCTCCCCAACTTGTTTTTTTAAAACAGGAGCATCTATTCGCCTCTCACTCTGGAAAGCTCACCTGCTCTTCTAGGTCCTTTTGGAGAGGCATGGAGGACAGTATTAATGTTGCCACTTGATGCCATTAAGGCTCCTCGAGGCAAGAAGACACCTGAATTAGGTCAGAGCCAGCCAGCAAAGGGGAGGGGGAGGAAGGGACCGTGAGACCCCCTGCCCAGACCTGAATCTAGAGGGAACGCCCACCCTGGCTCAGAGCAGGAGAGGACAAGGCACTGTGCTGACCGGGTGGGTCCTTCCCCAATCCCCAGGGAGGGTCGAGAACCTGCTGATTCTCCCCCTGTGCTTCCCAAGGTGAGCCAATTTCTAGGGAAAGGAATATAAGTGCTAGGAAAGGGAAAATACTGCTGCTGTTTTCTGAAGTTCAACTGAGATTCTAGAAGCCATGGCCAGGCCTTCTCAGGAGAGGGCAGAGGCAGGATATGGAGGAAGAGAAATTCCTTAAAACAGAAGCTTCTCCAAAAAGAAAAGAAGTCAAATCACAATTCTAAAACTAGATTAAACAGTTCCCAGGCAAAGAAAGGGGGCGGTAAACTTAACTCAAACTTCACCCCATCTCTTCCAAGCCTAAGTGACCTCTACTGTGATCCTCCAATCAGGCCAGTATCTCTTAGGCAAACAGTGGGAACAAGAAAACAAGATCACACTCTCAAACCAAAAGGTGGGCCTGCAGGCCCTGTGGTCCTCCTGCAAGTCTGACACCACTGACACAAAGCGAACCACCTTTCAAGTCACCAGAACGCAAGGTAAACACTGAGCAGCTTCTCCTCAATAGTGGAGGCTTTTTTAGAAAAACGTATCTGGTTTAGGGGACATGGGTCCCAAAGATTGTTTCCTGGCATGATGTTCCCGTCAGCATGAGTGAAGCCCCCAAAAAGTCTGATTAGAGGCCAGTTGGTCCCTGACCCAAATCAGGGCTACACTGCAGACTCTCAGCCCACCTCCCTCAGACATCTTTGCCCAGTCCACCTGGAAACTGAACCCAAGCCACACTTCTGGCAACAAGAGTTTCACCTTGGCTGTCTGCTCTTGGCTTTGGCCAGCTGGGCTCAGGAAGATCTAAAACCCTAGGACGAGCGTGGATCCAGTAGAAGAGCCCAGGCCTCTCCTTCCCCATGCCTAATGGGCGTGACTTCTCACCTCCCCAACCCCAGCCAGACTCCCCTACAGCGCAGCCTCTCAGCCCCTAGCACCAGCTCAGGATACAGACGTGGGGACAAACAGTGCAAAAAGCAAAAGATGAACAACAGAGTGATTCTTGACATACACAATACAAAAATAAAAATAAAGAGTACCCCATCCCCACCCCTTTAACCCAAACTTCATGTACCTATATCACCTTGAAAGAGCCAAAAAAAAAAAAAAAAAAAACTTTCAAGTTCAGCATCACAAGCCAACCGTAACCAGCCCTGGGCAGCTCTGTGAGCTGGGTGTGCTTGGCTCCAGGGGACTCTACCCCAGCCCCCCCCCATACTTCTTCCTGTTTCCTCACTTCCCCTTTAGTTTTTGTGAGCCACAGAAAGATGTTCCTTCCTTTCAGACACAACCAAAGAGGAAAGTGCCCGTCCCTATCCCTGAGCTCAGGGGGAAAGGGTGGGCTGGGAAACAGAGGCAGAAGCAAAGCTGCTTGGCTTACAGTACCGTTAGGAAATGGCCCCAGGAGCCAGGGTTTCCTTCTGAGACTCTGAGTCACCGAAGGGAAGGGTTGAGGTGAGGAGGCGGGGAGCCCTCCTTCCTCAGAGAGACCCAGGCAAACTAATGAACAAGGCAAAATGGAGGCAGCAAGTCCTCCCGCATCCTGTTTACTCCATTGGCAGTAGCCTACGGCTTTGGAGAGGTGTGACGGAATGGGTCTCGAACCCCCTGTCAGAAGCCCAATTAATAGTCAGGATGTCCACTGCCCCAGGCAGGTGGTGCCCAGGACCAAGGCTTCAGGACATCATCCTGTAACGCAGGGAGCTTCATGAAGCACTCCAGAAGTGTGCCTCTGATTATAGCTTCAGGCCGCAGCTGTCCAGCTGCCTGACTCAGTACCCAAGTATCGAGGCCTAAGTCACAGCTGAAATAAAGGGCTATGACTCTCAAAGGACTAAATGCTGACCTGGAGTAACTCATTAAGAACCAAAACCCAGGACATGGGCCCAAGGGCTACTTACTTTGTCACATAATGAGCAGTTCAAATATATGGAGCTCTTAGAAAACATATCCAAAGAGACAAACTCAAAATTAAACGCATTCTAAAAAGGCGGGCCTGGCCTGAGATTCTATGCTGCTCCAGCCCAAGCATAAGCTAATCCTGCGGCTTTCCATCCACAAAATTCCTTGTAGCTTGGCTGGGTCCTCCCTCATTGCTCCCCTAACTGGGAAAAGGATGACAGGGACCAGAAAGGAGAGGAACAGGGAAGTCTCACTTCCTGCAGAAATTTTCCCAGGGAATTCAAGACAGACACTTAGAGGCTAAGGGTGGCTTCAGAGCTGCCAGGACTATGGCTGACTGGCAATCTTTCAGCCCCGTCACATCAAGAACCTGGCTGAGACTTGGACAAGGAAATGAAAGGACAAAAAGGGCACGCTATTAAGGTCAGTGAGAGGCGTCACTGGGCCAGATACAGACAATCAGTCTAGCTCCTTGGGGCAGCTCTAGGCTTAAACCAAAACTGGTTGAACCGTGACATGGAAGGATGTGGGAATAAATGAACATCAGGTACTAGATACTCTCAACAGTGGTCAGTCACTTAGTAGGGCTCAAGTCTCCGAGGTTGCTCTTAAGTTATGCTAACATAAGCCTTTTCTGATCCAAAGACCAGAAGAGACTTTTAAGGTCAAGTGTTCTGTTGCTGCAGGCTGGAAAGCATCCCTGTCCCCTGGCAGCAAGACCCTACAAAGGGGCCAATAAAAGAACTGCTGGGTCAGGTCCTCCTGGCTGCTGGCTCAGAGATCCAGGGAGGGAGGTACCAGTAAGGTGAGGTGGTGGAGGATAAGACATTCAAGCAGAGGGAACCCCAAATCCCTATGTCTCCTTCCCTTCTTGGCAATAACTTAGCAGGATGGTTGAGAGAGAGATTTCAAATGAGCCAGGTTCAGAAAAAAAGAGAGAGAGAGGAAATCAAGTCCCCAACAGGCACTGAAATCAAAATGATTTGTTTGTGGTAAGAAGTCAGAGGCAACTTGAGGACCTGATATAAACTAATCGTCTCGGATACCAGACAGTTCTCTAACTGGCACATGTCAGGGAGACAAGCAATGACAAAGCTCAAACACTTAAGGTGGAACCATCATTGGGCTAAAACCAGAAAGGCTTCCAAGTAAGGAAGTATCTACTTTTCTTTCTTCTTTTTAATCCCCCTTCCGTTTTCATCTTTATCATACAAATTATACACCTTCACACACACACACACACACACACAAACCACACACACTTTGAATCCCAGGACATCTGAAAACTTATCTGGACATAACTTCAGAACATACCCAACTCCCAGCGCTAGTCTTCTCAGGTAAGAAGATGACATTTCCCTGCTGTTAATTTCTAACCTAAAAAAAGGAACCGTGTCTGCTCTGAGTTCAGAGTCCTTTCCACTGCGTTTACGGACGAAGACCCTGGACCAGGTAGGATCCAGTTTACCCTACGTACCCTGGAGAGGAAAGAGACGGCTGGGGGCCACCACAAAGAGAGAACTAGGACTGGAGCAGGTCTAGGACCAGG
This sequence comes from Eubalaena glacialis, assembly GCF_028564815.1. Taxonomy (NCBI): domain Eukaryota; kingdom Metazoa; phylum Chordata; class Mammalia; order Artiodactyla; family Balaenidae; genus Eubalaena; species Eubalaena glacialis. The sequence continues at coordinate 76,889,515 of NC_083730.1, forward strand.
TGGTGGATGAGGGCTGCTCTCTACTCACTCCACCTCTTTTCATCTCCTTTAATTGTGTGTGTGTGTGTGTGTGTGTGTGTGTGTTTCGTTTGTTTGTTTTTGTTAATCACTGTAAAAAATACAGAAACCCAAACCAACATGTTTGGTTTCTTTCCCACACCCCTCCACCTGTTCAGGATGGTGATTTGTTCTCACAACCGGCAGAGGCAGAAGAGGGTTGGAATGAAGACTCCGAAGGCCACCAGGATGGGAAACATGAGGCTGCTGTTGTCCGAGGCATAGGGGTTGGGTGTGCGGGGGCCCGACTGTACCCGGTTCTTATTGGTCTGTCTTTTGAGATTAGACCCTTCATCGTATTCTTCCTCCTCCTCCTCCTCTTCTTTCTTCTCCAGTCCTGGATGAGGCTGCAGCTTTGGTACATCTGACGCAAGAAGAAGAGAAGAACACTTTTTAAGTAGGACCCATGGCATTTAAGTGAGGCCCTTAAGGGCAGTAAATGAGTCACAGTAAAGTGACCCTGTGACCTAAGCAGGATCCACAGGAAGGAGCAGAAACAGTTCCCAGCCTAGAGAACAGCAGATTGCTGCAAACATTTGTCTTCTTTAGATTTAACTAAAACGTAGTAAAAGCCCTGAGCACAGAGAGGTTCACTATCTCCCCTTCCTGTCCTACTTCTTCAGAGCCCAGAAAGAACCAGATTGGACAAGGACAATGACCCGACACCCAAAGATTAACCTTTTCAAAGCTCTCATCCTCCCTCCTACCATCCCACATTTCCTTTTGATTCACACAGCAGTCAAGGAAAAGCTGATCCACAGAGTTGTGGGTTCTCAGCACACACTACCCCTCTGTTCTCTGTCCCCTCCTGAGGGACTCTGGCTACAAATCAGTTTGGTGGCAAGACATCCTCTGGGATGTCAAAACAATAGGATGCGAGCCTCGGTGCATCCAGGATGAGGTGGGGAAAGGCACAGAGGTGGGATGGGGGAGAAAAGACAGAAACTTTCTCTGCAAAAATCAGCCTGGGAAAGCTGGCAGCCAGGACCCTCAACCCTGAGAAAGAGATGTACTCTCAGGCTGGATCCCAAGGACAGGGAGACGTTAATCAATGAAGTTTTGCTCAGTGCAGCCCAGCAATGCTGCACTCTCTTGGAGCACACCAAAACACTCAAGGACCCTTCCTTCTGCCTTTTTCTTCTTTCTGCCCCCAGGACACAGATGTCAAAGAAACAGAATAAGGATGAGTTTTAGGCAATTCCAAATGACTACAAGGCTCAGGGCACACCATAGGTAACATTATTAATCCCAATTTACAGTAGGGTTAAAGGATTTTGTCCAAAACCAATCCGCTGATTAATTGGCGGCAGCAAGATGTGAACACAGATCTTACTCAGAAGCTTATGGCTAGCACCATGCTACATTTCACCCCCGGCCACCAGACTCTGGGTTCCCCACAATCTGGCTTTAAGTATTAGTGTTTTCAAAAGAGCGATCAGCTCAACCATCCCCCAAGGGCTTCCTCAATCATATCCTTCAGACCACGTCAAAAAGCAGATCAGAAACACAACTTACCATCCACTGTCCCAGCCATGATGTACAGTGCACAGACTTTGGGATTGTCATAGTATCCCTAGGAAATGGGAAACAGCGGTCAACCCCACACAGCAGCAAACATCCCCCCTGCACCCATCCTTTTGAGCTCGTCCTCAGCTGTGAGGGCAGAGTAGGAGCGTTACCTTGACAAACTCGATGTAGAGTTTCCCTGTGAAGGTGGACACCTCCCCCTGGACACTCAGCTTCCCCTTTCTGATGCTCATCGGGATGATTTCATCATGAGCTGTACTGTGCCCAACGCGATCAAAGATATCCAAGTCCTTCACCACAACATGGCCATTCAATCGCACATCAAATACCTGCCAAGATGAGAAAAGGAGACAATGTCAAAACCACCCGCTTCACACCCCTTTGCCAGTTGGACATCAGGTACCTGCCTGGGCTTCAAGTTCAAAAGTAATTCAAGGAATGACAGGACTGGATATACTCCAGGGTGGCTAGAGTCCTTTACCTGAGCCAAATCAAAGCCATGTTCCTTCACTGTCAAGGTCGCACACTGGCCGTAGGGAACAAAGAATACAAACAAAAAGCTCAACATGGAAAGAAGGAAATTCAGAGGAAGGGACAGGAAAAGAACAGGGCTAAAAACAAGAAGGTGCTGACAACCAAGAAGGGAGAGGCTATAACCAGGAGGGCCTTAAGAGGATTAGTTAGTGGCCAAGAACTAGGATTCTGGCGTAGCCTTCTGTCACCAACCCCAAGGCAAGTTCAGTCATGTAGTAATGGGACACAGCTAGGCCAAAGGAATCCAGCTTTGGGAGTTCCCTGGTGGCCTAGTGGTTAGGATTCTGGGCTTTCACTGCCATGGCCCGGGTTTGATCCCTGGTCGCAGAACTGAGATCCTGCAGGCCGCATGGTACGGCCTTTAAAAAAATTAAAAAAAAAAATCCAGCTTTTCCTCAAAGCTCATCTGTTCCTCCCTTCTGCGAAAGCGTCTCACACTCTCTGGCCCTTAGCAGAGGGCTATCCGAAAGTGGTAACGTCCCACTGGTCAAGCAGGGGCCTGACCAGGCCTCACCTTCTGCTGGGACTGTGCAAAGTAGACCTCAGCAAATTTCAACACCAGTACGTAGTCCCCCTCCTCCTTGATGGGCACTTCGTAGCCAAAGGTCTCCTCATTGTACCGCTCTGTTTGATACAGGATCTGGTCTTCGGGGTTGGAACGCAGGATTGGCAGTTTCATGCCATAGTCAGAGGCTGGGCACAAAAGACAAAGAGAAACCATGTCAGAGGCAAAACACAAAAGAAGAGTGGAGACCCCAGAACCACCAGAGGCATTTCCAGAGCAATGCTAATAACCCTCCCAGGGGAAGGGGCCACCCCCATTGCACCTGGCTCTAAAGAGACCAGCCACAAAGGCAAGAATCAGATACCTGTTACCAAGGAAGAGTAAAATGAAAGAAACAAAGCACTAATCACCCCAAGAAGCTCCCATAACCCTCATAGCGGAACTTTTTGAAAGCACGTGATAATGACTTTTCCCCAGCTATATCCAGAGTGATGGGAAGGGAACAAGTCTAACTCATTACTATAACAAAGCACTATGCTACAGCTGCTGGGCTCCCTGGTGAGGGAGAGCTTCAGAGAAACCTCATAAAACCAGGGGGATGGCCAGGAACACCGCAAAACAATTAAGTTCAAAGAATGTTTTTTTTTTCTCATTCAGAAAAACTCAGTCTAAATAAAAAACAGGATATCTGTTAGGAAAGTCATTCTTCATTGTCTTTACTACAAATAAGATACCAGCTTTAGCTGCTTTTTATAATTATTTCATTCAAAAAGTTCCAAGGCTGGTCAAAAGAAATATGTTCATTAAAAAAAGGATGTGATGCTCTCTAATTTCCTTTGGGTCCAAACACCTTACTTCCCGCAGACTCATAGAACTCAACCTCAGGCAGGCTCTTGAACTTTCCCCCAGACAAACCGAAAAGAAAAAAAGCTCCTACTATATCCCCAGCACCTGACACAGGCCCTGGCGCATACGTAGGCACTCAATATGATTCGCTGACCGAACAAATGGCAACAAAGGAGGTGCCTGCAGAGCAGTCAAGCCATGCACTCCTCTCCACAGGGCCAGAGCCACCCTAGCAGGGAAAGAAAATGTGCCTAAGATGCCCAGGTCCAGAGGGAGCCACCTTTCCCATTTCTGACAGACAAGGAATAAGGTGGGGTAATAGTAAAAAGTTCTTACTTGGGTGGGTATCAGAAGAGCCAAAAACCTCTGTTGCCCTCAGCCTGCCCCCAATCTTAGTAGGAGACGGGTCTGTACATGTTTTTCTTTCCCCCACGTTACAAACTATACCCAGGTCTTTCCTCAAATATAAGATTCCACACTCCGGCCCCAGAGATGACTAGCTATGCTTTCCAGGGCTCCATCAATCTATTGATACTTTCCAAACCACAGACTTAGCAATGATTTCAGTACATGGGCCTAGTCTCTCCTCCACCTTGGAGGAGAAGTCTTGGAATTAAGATTTTAAGACCATCTTCCAATCTCACACGGTGACTCTGAAGACATCTGGCACCTTGATCCTTTGGGTGACGTTTGAGAGCGGTCAACCCGGGAGCTTTATCTTCTGAAACTCCAAGGGAGAGGATCTTTTATCTCTAAGGGAGGTAAAAGAGTAACTAAAAGATCCAATGGCTAAGGTCAAGCCCTCCGAAAAATAAACAGAAGTGTTAACAGTTCCTGTAAGTGAACGGCAGCCGGGAGATCAGATGGACCGATGAGACAATGAACAGGAAACTCATTGTACTTTTGTCTCCAGACGTTTTTTTCTTCCTATTTCTCCTCGAGAAATCAAAGAAGTGGGGGGTGGGGGGGGAGGGTGTCTGAGTAGCACTGCAAAGGATGTACTGCCAACTGCCCCAGCTCTGTCCCAGGCTCAGACCACAAACCTGTAAAGATTAAAAGATTGCCAGTCCTCTTCCAACTGAGTTCTAAGAATCTCCCTCTTCCCCAAGGACCGTGATCCTTACAAATTTGGAACGGTCACTAGATTTGCTTTTCAGAGACACAGAAAAGTTGTGCATGTGTGGAGAATCATTTTTCCCCCTTTCCAGCATGGAAAAAGTGAGAAACCGACGGTAATGTAATCTGTGGCACTCTCAGTCCCACGGCTATGAAAACTCAGCCATGTGAGCAAAAAACTACTTAATCTTGGAATTACCTTTAAATATTTTCCCAAGTGGCTTTCCCACGAGATTTGCCACAGGCAAAGTTTTGCCCAAGTCCCAAAAGAGACAATAGCAAAAAGGACTTTTTCTCCCCCCCCCGAGCCTTTATGCATTCACAGCTAAGTTTCTCTGACATACCGTGTACACACGCAGCACACCACTGCAGCTGGCACGACATGGTTCAGATAGTTAACCAAAGAAGGAGGGGGACCAAAGGGCCCACACTATGTCCACAGCTTTTTAGCTCTAGACAATGGAGTCACCAGGTTACTTGAAAAATTCAGCCCAGGTTTGAAGGTAAGATGGGCCTGGATTTGAATCCTGGCTCTGCAACCTACTATGTGATGTGGAACAAGTTGTCTTCTCTAGGTGTTTTCTCACCTGGAAAATGGGGTATCACCTACCTAAATTCTCTACCAGTGAACTGCTGCTAGGAGGGCCTGCAAACAAAGCCTGCCCCTTCTGTGGCAGTATAGGAAGAGAATTCTAAGCAAATCCCTTGACCTTAAGCAAATCAGAGATAGCAGTGTCTCTCTCACACTATCTTTTCAAGCTCTTATCTCCCCAAAGCCAAATCCTTCCCCAGCCAAAAGGAAAGGGTCTTCGTTAGGTCTACAGAATTAGTCATCCGATGGGCTCAGGCCCCTGGCCAGCTTTTTTCCCCTCCAGAGCCACAATCTGCTCCACTTTTAATTCCATGTAAAAGGTCATTGAGCAAAGAAAAAGATAGAGACACTTTAACCTACTCTGGACAGGAGAACTTTCAGACTCGTGTCACTGATTTCAAAAGCATGACGAGTTTTATGAAGAAGGAAAACAAGGCTCAGAGAGGGAAAGCGAATACTTCAAGGTCATACAAATGACGAGCGGGCATCCTTCTATGAAGAGGAAATATCTCCTAAAACCAAGCCAAGTTCAATGCCCTCAAGCCAAATAACCAGGTCTTTTCCACCACAGAGTCAAGAGGAACCCAGAAAGAGCAAGTTAAAAAGAACCTGGAATGCAGAGCACGCCAAAATCCCACACAGGGCGCTTCTGAATCACTCTCGGTAGTGGTACCTCCATCTGCTGAAGCACACAGGTTGAAAAAAGCCTTTCCCAGGCTGTCAGCATCTTCTATGAGCACTAACTATCCTCAAGGCAGAAATGAAATTCAATAAACATTATGAAGTGCCTTTGAAAGCAAAAGCCACTAGGTGCCCTGGGCCACTCACGGTTACGAGAATGCTGAACTACAAAGACGCTATGGAGAAACACCAAGTTCAAAAGCAGGCCAAACTCTTATCTGGATTAACTTGGCAACAAATACCTGAATTCATTCAACATAAAAATGGACTTTCCTCGCGTGCTGGAAACAATATCACAGGCATGTGGGAAAGAAAGACGTACAGCTTCTACCGCAATTAGTATAATTAGCTGCAGGAGGCAAGGGTCTCCAAATACCTGGCAACACTTACCCAAAGAGTGCCAGAGAAGGGCAGGCAGAGGGAACTGCTGCACCACCCTTGGTGGTGCTGACTCCTTCGCACAGAAAGAAACTAGAGAGCTGCCTTCTGAGAGAGGAAGATAAATCACTTCTCAGCCCCAGACCTAAAGCCAGCAAAATGCTACTCTCAGGAGCCATCCAAGTGCAATGTTGCAACTGGCTGGTCCAAGCTACAACAGCCTACAAGCCGACAACCGCCCTCTACTCTCCATCCACGCCTTAATACTGCTACAATTCATACCCAAATGGACTGCCAGAGTGGAGCAGGGAACCTCCCTTTATGGAGTGGCAGGGTCTGAGACAGGACTCCAGTACACATGAGCTTTGGTAATTTGGTAAGTCGCATACTTTTACCTGCTACAATAAACTCTTCCAAAGGAACTGCGACCATGAGCCTATTACAGAGAGCCTGGCTGACCGTTGACCAGACCAAAAAAAAAAAAAAAATAACCAAACCCACCGGCACCAGCAAATTAAAACCAGGATTTCTGAATAAAGGGAGTAGCTGGGGACTAAGCCTGTGTGGTCTTAGCTCCCTCCTCTGCACAACGGACCAAAGAGGATAATGTAACCTATGTAAAGCCTGGTATCTGTTAAGTGAAAGGAACCATCTGCACACTGTCTCACCATGGCTATCTCTAGAGGCAAAGTCCACAAACGGTCTCCTTCCTCCCTGCCCACACCCATGAAGAAAGAGGAAGGGTCCAGGATGGAGATAGCAATGACCTCCTGCTATTAAGTCTGGCTTTGGCTGCTGTTACAGCTGCTAGAGACCAGGGCCCTGACTCAGCTGAACCCAGGCTACTGAGACCTACATGCCAGGGCTAAATAAATTCCAGAGCTAAACTGAAGACAAACATAGTGCTTCAGAAAACAGCTCTGTGTCCCAACACCCTGACATGTATGGAAGCAATAAACTCCCCAATATAACAAACTCCAGGACACTGCAATTAACTTGGTTGGAAGAACTAAGTTAAACCCTTTAGGAAAGGCAAGAGCCAAATCTGGCATCGTGGAAAAAAGAGTGAGAAAGTCTGTCTCCTACTTTTCTGGAGATGGCATATTGCCAATCTGGCAGCCTCTGCACCCAGCATACGGCATAAATCTCCTTCCAACACATGAAGCGAGGAACTTCCTTCTTAATCCTGTTTTCCAATCCTACTAACAGAAGAAACAGAGTCTAGAGCAGATTTTCCCAAAGAGTGGTCTGCAGATGTCCTACATCAGAAGCCCTGGGTGCAGAAACCTGGGTTTAATCTACAGGTCTGGAATTTGTATTTTTAACCAGCTCCCGTGGCAGTTCTTACACTAACTTTGAGAACTGTGCAGCTCTGTCAAAACTACTGCTGCTCAATCAATTAAGTCAAAATCATTCTTCCCATAAGCTGGAATCACACCTCTCAGGACCACTTAGGGTAGGTCCTCCGCACTTGCAGACGGAATATTCAGACCTTACGCTGGCTGACCCAGCTGACACACCACCAGCCCCCTGTGCAGTATGGTTTCGACATAACCGCCCTCTGGGAAGGGCCTGCAGCTTCTACTTTTATGCACACACATGCCCCGCTCCAAAGGGGGTTGGGGGAGGAGGCTACAATCAAACTTTCCTGGCCCATCCTCTTCGAAGATTCCTTTCCATTCTGGCTAAGAATCAACACCCGCTCCTGCAGAGAGGGTAAAGAAAGCGGCCCATTTCTGTCGGCAGGAATATACCAGAAACTGACTTGAAAGGCGAGCAGAACCTCCGGGTCAGGGACAGCGATAACCGAAAAACCCGTGAGGCCTCAAGGTGGCAATAGGCCGCCCTCGTCTTTACTTTCCTAGCTTGGGTGGAGGTGAGGGGTTAAGAAAATGCAGGATACGAGGTCCAAATATCACTTCTCGCCAACTCTCTGCCTCGACGGCTCTAGGTAGCTTCGAGCCAGTGCCAGGCTCTGGGCTCTGATCGGGTTCCCGAGGAAACCGTAGAGAGAAACTTCGCTCCAGAGACGTGGCCCCAGGGTCGAGGAAGGGGCTCGGGGCCCGCAGCCCTCGGCGCGCTGCACCGGGCACGGCAGGCCCGGGATCCGGCGGCTCAGCCGAGGGGCTCTCACCTCGGCCCACCCGGCCTTCCAAAGGGTCCTTGCGAAAGTGGATGCCGTGCACGTCCACATGCGCCTCTCCGCCGGCGTTGACGGCCCAAATCACGCTCTCGGGCAGCCCGGCCCCAGCCGAGCCCACCACGCCGAGCCCCGGTCCCCGGAGCGCCGGCAGCAGCAGCAGCAGCAGCAGCAGCAGCAGTCGCAGGAGCGCCACGGCGGCTCCCTCAACCGCCCGGGCGCCCAGCATGGCGGCCTCCACAGCGGGGGGCAGCCTCCGCCGAGCCTTGTCCTCAGCCCCGCCAGGCCGCCCCGGACTCAGAAAAACAGCGCCACGGGCCGCTGTGCCTCAGCCGCCGGAGACATGTCGCTCTCAGGCCTACTTCTCAGCCACGGGTGCCACCTCCCACCTCAGGAACAACCTACCCCACCTCCCAGCCCCGGCCACGACCCTGCAGCCAATCAGCACCCGGCCCTCATTAACTACCCACCACCCCGCCGGGAGGCGCCCGCCCATTGGCTGCCAGGCGCGGGAAAGGGCGTGGCTACTCCCGGGCGCCGGCCCAACCATCAGGCACGAGAAGGAGCGCGCGCAGAGTTGGGTTGAAGCGGCGGTTCAATGCGGAAGTGGCGGGGTGCAGCGCCCAGGCGGCCCCGGAATCCCGCAGCTGAATAGGAAAGGGGGCCTAGCGGGGAAGGTTTAGAATAGGGCGCACTGACACGTCGCCAGCACTTCCGGTGTTCCAGGTTTTGGGGACCGAATAGGCTCCCGAGGGGGCGCTGCCGACTTGCCCGCCCCCTTTCTTTCTCAGGGAGAAGCATGAGCATACGCTCTAGTAGGAGAAGCAATGATCACTCTTCCGACCTGAGACTCGGCCTTTTTCCCCGCGTGAGAAGAGAATCCATCCTCCTCTAGAAAGGCCACAGGCACAGGTTTTCAGGGCTAGGGGGTCTCACGAAGACAAGATCCCGCCCCCACCCCTTAGCGGGCTCGGGGCTGGTGGTAGCGTCCAGACGGCCGCCCAATCAGAAGGCTCCAACGCAGCGGAAACGCGTGGCCTTGGGGGGAGGGGCTCCAGGCTGCCCGTATCTCCATGGCGACAGCCTCGGGCAGGCCCCAGCTATGGAGGGGCGGGGCTGGGGCTTCGCCGGCCCCGGCAAGGACTTGGAGGTACCCAGTATGGAGGTCCAGGCTGTCCCGTACAGGCATGACCCTAGCTTCCTCCCTGCTCTTTGGCAGTTCACCCAGCGCTCTCCTGCCTTGGCGATCCCTGCGCTGTGGTCGCTGCCCGAACTCCCACTTCTCAGAGAAACTGAGGCCCAGAGAGGGACGGAGTGTTGCCCAAACGGTCAAACCGCAAGTTTAGGGCGGAGCCAAGGCAAAACCCCATTTATCCATTTGTTCCACATTATTTATCAAGACTCTACTACTAGGGTTGTCAGATTTAGCAGATAAAATACAGGAAGCCCAGTTAAATTTGAATGTCAAATAAATGGGACATACTCATACTAAAAATAATTTATTGCTTGTCTAAAATTCAAATTTAACTGGGCTTTTTGCATTTTATCTGACAACCCTGCCTACTACCTGCCAGGCAATGAGTTTTGTGCAGCAATGAACAAAACTACACCCAGGATCTCGCACGAGAATCACAGTCCTGACTCAATTATTTAGTTAGAACAATGAGGAATGCTGTAAAGGAACAAAGTGAGGTACGGAAAAGGAGTGTAGGTGGGGAATTTAAATGCACCTGAATTCCTTCCCCAGACCCCAAGAGCAGATTCCCACAGAGACAATTTTTGTAGTATCCTCTACTGGTCCCACTTTTTTCCCCCTGTTTTGCAAGGATCTGGACTTGCTTCCTCCACAGACTGGAGGAACCTGACAAGTCAGAGCTTGAAGAGCCCTCAGTGCAGGGGCGTGGTGCAAATGGGGGAACACAGGCACAAAGAGGTGATGGAGACTTCCTCCCTCCTGGGCAGTTGACCTGTAAAGCCCATGTTCTGGCCATTTACGACACTGCTTCCAGGAGCTCATGTTTATCCTCAAGGCAGTCTAGTCTAGGAGAAACTATCACAGAAACGATTAAACTTTTGAAAAGGACCCAGAAACCCTAACCTTAAGCCTTCTCCCAGTCTCCTAGATCCTTGGTCACCCCAGGAGGTGAACAAGATAACTGGCTAGCCCCCCCTCCCCCAAACTAGGCCCTTCAGAGTCCATGCCTGGCTGGGCTATCCTTGTACCAAGGGGCCTGGCCCCACTTTTGAGATTCAGGTGCTTGTCGATTAGGCTACCTCTTAGGTAAAACAAAAGTTCTGATACCCTGGAGGCGGGATGAGCATGGGATCTGAGTTAGACTTCCTGGGTTCCAAACCCTGCTCCACCATTCACTCACCATGTGGCCTTGGGCAACCTCTCTGAGTTTCAAGTTTCCTCAACTGTGACATAATAATAGTTTCTACTTCAAAGGGTAGATGTGAGAATTAGAGAAGGTAATGCAACCATTTGACTCAGCAATTTCACTCCATTTCACCCAAGAGAAATGAAAACATATGTTCACACAAACATTTGTACATGAATGTTCATAGCAGCATTATTCATAATGGCCGAAAAGTAGAAGTAACCCAGATGCCCATCAACAAATGAATGGGTTTTTAAAATGTGGTATATCTATACAATAGACTATTCAGCCAGAAAAAGTAACAAAGTACTGCTACAGAATACAACATGGATGAACCTTGAAAACACTGTACTGAGTGAAAGAAGCCAGAAAAAAAAAAAAGGCCACAAAGTCTATTATTGCATTTATATAAAATGTCCAGAATAGGCAAATCTATAGAGACAGAAAGGAGCTTAGGGTTTGTCTGGGGCTGGGGGAGCAGGGAGATTGGGGCGTGATAACTAAAGGGTATAGGGTGTCCTTTTGGGGTAATGAAAATATCTAAAATCAATTGTGGTATGGTTGCACAATTCTGTGAATATACTAAAAACCACTGATTTGTACATGTTAAATGGATGAATTGCATGGTATGTGAATTATATCTAAATAAAACTGTTACCAAAGAGAAGAGGGAAGAGGAGGAAGAGAAGGGGGTGGGTGGAGGAGGAAGGGGAGAAGGTGATGTACATTAGAATAGAACAGACATTGGTATAGTGCCTGGCACAAGCCAAACACTCAACCAATTGTTATCCTGGAATGAAAGGGTCCCTGAGTTTTTGCTTTCTGCAATGTAACCCCACCTGCACTGTGACAGACTGCCAGAGTTAGGCTTTTTTAGGAATGCCCAGAGCTCATGATAAGTATAATCACTGAGGTTGCAGCCTCCTCAAACTCCTTTCTGCTGAAGGACTCTGTGCCCCTTGAGGGTGACAATGTCTTCTGTAGGCGGCACCCCCTCACCCTGGGGCAGGTGAAATTGGTGGTACCATTTAACAGGGTATTTCCTAACAGAAGAATTGGGCCCTTCAATTCACCAAGCTCTTTCTCTTATCTCATGAGATTCTTACAGTGTTTGAAAGCCCCATAGCCTACTATCCCCATGTATATAACAGAGGAAACAAGCCCGCAGGGATAGGGGCCAGCAGTTTTCAAATGATGGGCATTGCTCCTGCAAGCAGAAGTTGGTTGCTACAGAATGGGGTCTCATCTGAGAGATTCTGGCTCAGGGACAGTGCCCTGGGGGCAAGGCGACTTGACTGGGGTGGAGGGAGTCAAGTTTCTAGCAGCTGAGGGGTTATCAGGAGTGGGACTCAGGGCTGGGATGGGAGTGGGGGCAGGAGACAAAAGGATTAGGGTCGCAGCTGCCAAGCCAGACTGGAGGGCCTGACCCCAAGGCAGGATTACATCCAAAGTCTCTGACCTAGGGACTTCCCTGGAGGTCCAGTGGTTAGGACTCCGTGCTTCCACTGCAAGAGGCATGGGTTTGATCCCTGGTCAGGGAACTAAGATCGTGTGGTGTAGCCAAAAAAAAAAAAAAAAAAAAGTTGCTGACCTAGAGGAGTGAGTCCCCAAATAGCCCCAGGCCTGCTCTGAAGGCTGGCTGTCCACACGGCAGGGAGTGTGAGCTCTAGGAAAGCAAGGGTGTCAGTTCCCTGGTGGTACTGGGCCCAGACCATTTCTCTCCAGCCTCCAGTGTCTCCTGCCTGCTGTGGAAGGTCAGCCCCATTTGAGAGCCTAAGGACCCTCAGAGTGGCTGCATTCCCACCTCCTTCAGCTGGGGCTGGTTTTCTCCAAAAATTACTTCAAGTCTTCAGAGGAGCAGAAACTCTCATTCATTGCTGGTGGGAATGGTCAGCCACTTTGGAAAACAGTTTGGCAGCTTCTTACTAAACTCAACATACTCTTACCATGAGATCCAGCAATCAAACTCTTGTGTATTTATCCAAAGGAAGTGAATACCCACGTCCACAAAAACCTGCACACGGATGTTGACAGCAGCTTTGTTCATAACTGCCAAAACTTGGAGGCAACCAAGATGCCCTTCAGTAGGTGAATGGATAAATAAACTATGGTACATCTAGACAATGGGATAGTCTAATATTATTCAGTGCTAAAAAAGAAATGAGCTATCAAACCATGAAAAGACACGGAAGAATCTTAAAAGCATAATACTAAGTGAAAGAAGCCAATCTGAAAAGGCTACGTACTGTATGATGCCAACTATATGCAGCAAAACTATGGAGACACTCAGATCAGTGGTTGCCAGGGGTTATTGCAGGGGGCGGGGGGATGAATAGGTAGAGCACAGAGAATTTCTAGGGCAGCGAAACTACTCTGTGTGATATTATAGTGGTAGATACATATCATTATACTTTTGTCCAAAGCCGTAGAATGTACAACACTAAGAGTGAACCTTAGTATAAACTGGACTTTGGGTGATAACGGCATGTCAATGTAGGTTCATCAATTGTAACAAATGCACCACTCTGGTGGGGATGTTGATGGCGGGACAGCTGTGTATGGGTTGGGGGGAGTGGGGGCGTGGTAATACAGGAACTCTATGTATTGATGCTTTCCACTCAGCTTTGCTGTGAACCTAAAACTGCTCTAAGATATAAAGTCTATCTAAAAAAACACTACTTCACACCCTCCAGAACCTTCTCAGGATGGAGGATCTGCCCTCCATGGAGTGACAGGAATGGAGATTTGAGGGTCAGACAGAACTGGGTTCAGGTCCTTTCTTAGTGGCTCCCCAGCCCTGTCACGCCTTTTCTCTCTAATCACTTCTGTCCTAAAGTGCAAATAAGATCATCCATCTCATAGTTGTTGCAAGGATTAAATGAGATGGTTTAAAAATGTACATAAATTATTTTTCTCTGTTTGTGGAAGAAAGATAAATGTTTTGTGGAAAACTCAGAAGAGAATTTTACAAAGATAAAATTCACCATAATTCCATCCAAAACTGGGATAAGGCATAAACTCAGGCCCTGAGGGAGCAGGTTCTCAAGAACCATTGTTTCCCAGCCATTTGATTCTCACCTCAAGAAGTTGGGGGGCTTCCCTGGTGGCGCAGTGGTTGAGAGTCTGCCTGCCAATGCAGGGGACACGGGTTCGAGCCCTGGTCTGGGAAGATCCCACATGCCGCGGGGCAGCTAGGCCCGTGAGCCACAGCTGCTGAGCCTGTCTGGAGCCTGTGCTCCGCAACAAGAGAGGCCACGATAGTGAGAGGCCCACGCACCGCAATGAAGAGTGGCCCCCGCTTGCCGCAACTAGAGAAAGCCCTCGCACAGAAATGAAGACCCAACACAGCCAAAAATAATAAATAAATAAATTAATAAAGAAGTTGGGAAAATAGAATGTCCCCATTTTGCAGATAAGAAAATGAAGTTCAGAAGGGTTAAGTGAATTGCCCACACAATGAGGAGGCAAAAGCTGTGGCTTTTTTGGTTTCTAATCTACTCCTTTTCCTCTGAGCCAGGCTACCTATCAGACACAGATTGGTGCAAATCACAGCTCCACCATTAATTGCTGTGTGACTTTGGGTAAATGAATTCACCTCTCTGAGCCTCAGTTTCCTCATCTGTGAAATGGAGAGAATAATTATACATGCCATGTAGGACTGTAAGAAGTAAAAAGACATGTTTTAAACAAGGAAAATAAAAAGGACATGTTTTAGAAGCTAGCATCATGCGACCCTTGAGCCCAGAGCTAAGTACTCAATAAATATTAGTCATGGGTGTGTGGAGGCATGGAGCCCTAGATTCAAAGCCTAGCTCAAGTTCTTAGAGTTGTGCGGCCTTGGGAAAGTCATTTCTCCTCTTTGGGCCTGTTTCCTCATCTGTAAAATGGAAATAAGACCCACCATGTAAGGGTGTTAGGAGCCCTTAATGGAGTAGGTCTTCAATGCATAGTAGCTGTGAATCATTTAAGAAGAAATAATTATAACATGTGACACTGGTAGTTTGGTAAATAGAAAAGGCCTTGGTGAAATTCTCAGGCTAGGGAGTTGGGAAAAACCTTTCCACCCCAGGGAGGGAAAAGCCAAAGGGTCCCACAGTTCAAAAGTAGAAAATGGAGGAGATGTTTGGATGCCCCCAGGGGCAATTTCACCTTGACCCACAAAACTGAAAAGGGGTGTTTCTTCCTATATAGATAAGGATCAGAAGAACAAAGCATGCTGTTAATTAAGTCTTGCCTATTTTAAGTTTATGGAATATTTTTCCCCTTTAAAGATAAGCTCACAATAAAAGTTCAAAAGGTAAACACAGAGAAGGGGTGGGGGCCAGCCCTGCCTTCTGCCCGCCCTGCCAGCCCTTGGTCTTGGAGGTGGGTGGGTCTGGTCCCAAAGCCAAGTTTCCATGCCTAGGGCCTCTAGTAGTTAGATAGCAGGGGGACCAGAACCACCCAAAGAGTCAGGGAACCAGCCCACGGTGTCTCCTGGTCCTGCCCCAAGTAGGCAACTTGAACCAAGAGAAACCTGGCTTGGTCTCCAATGTCATGGGAGGGAGAATGGACTTGGCTATTCTTTGCTTCCCCCAGGAGGATATGAGTCACAGGAAAGTTGCCTGGGACAAGGACAGAAAAAAAACAAACGCCTTCCCATCTGGGTGGCCTTGGGCAAGTCACTTCCTTTCTGCATTTCGGTTTCCTCACCTGTAAATGAGGTGGTGAGAACCCTCAGCCACCCAGGGTTGGAATGAGGATTACATAAAAGCAAATTTCCAAGAGTGCCTTACACAGCCATCGTCAGCACTCCCTATATAGTAGCTGTTCTTATTATCTCCCAGGCTTTTCTTATGTTAAGGACACAATTTTTTGGAGTCAGCAACACCAGGGACAGTCTTGGCAAGTCACAACCCCTCTCTGAACCCCAGTTTCCTCATCTGTAAAATAGGGTGGTTGTATAGATGGAGTGAGATGATAAATGAAAGGGACTTAACACATACCCAACAACACCGCATAAATAAATAAAGCAGCTGCTGTATCCTTTCCATTCTCTCCCCTTGACCTGGGCAAATTAGGGAAGCAAGAAGAAATACAATAGCCAGTGCTCGCACGCCAGTTTACTTGTCAGCTGTCCCTTTAGACTTGAACTTTCCACCATGATGGAAATGTACCATATCTGCACATCTAGTACAGCAGCCACCTGCCACACGTGGCTATTGAACTTGTGAGATGTGGCTGGTACGACCAGGGAACTAAATTTTTACTGAATTTGAATTCACTTCAATTTAAATAGCCACATGTGGCGAGTGGCTACCATATTGGATGGTATTACAGATGAGAAAACTGAAACTTCAGCAACTGACTTAAGGTCCCAGAGATTGTTAATGATTGATCATCAAAGACTAGCATCTAGGTCTGCCCAACTCCCAATCCTCTATCTGTTTTCCGATTCCATGGCACTGCCTGTGACTTTGAGACCCCTGTAGCACAAGGACGTGGTCCCCAAAGATCCAACATTGGAACAGAGTGAGACCTGAGGTCAGGAAGCCACCAGGGATGGGGCCTGGAGCCCTTCCTGCACCCGACGGCAGTGGTCACAGATGGCTGCCACCCTCTGCACCCCCAGGCTTGTGTCCACCAGACAAGTATTGTATTCACTGTATGCTGTATGCACTGGCCAGTACAAGGGATTCAGGAGACACAGCAGAGAACAAGTCAGACAAGATCCCTGCCCTTATGTCCCTCACAAGCCAGTCAGGAAAACAGACTGAGGCAGGAGATAGATGGGCCCCAGGCTGGGTAGCTGGAGTCGTCCCCTGTGGACAGATACTCCAAAATAGTAGGAGCAAGAGAGGAGCTGAGTCCTGCCCAGATAAAAGATAGAGACCACATGTTTCTCATTCTCGAGGTCAAGGAGACATTCCTAACTATACATGTGCAGAAAGGCTCCTCAGAGGTCAAAAGAGAGGGGGAGTCACCTCATAGTAAGTGATGTCAACCTACCCATAGGCCTCTTCGCTAGAATCCACCTTGGCTAAGAGATGTGTGCGCACACAGGGAAGGACCCTGAGATATACCAAATATGGACTCAGAACCAGGCAATGCAAGATGATTGGCCAAAGGAAACCCGGAAGAAATGCCTCATATAAGTGATTCAAACTACCACGAGGGGATGACTCTTTCTCTGAGTCCGCCTGTGTGTCTATCCACATGTACCCTTTTCCTCCTAATAAATACTTTACTTGTTTCGCTACTTTCCATCTCTCTTTGGAATTTCATTTCTACAAAGCTGACGGGTTAGGACCTTGTCACTGGCCGCTGGTCTAGTGGCTGGGATTCAGTGCTGTCACTGCTGTGGCCTGACTTCAATCTCTGGCTGGGAACTGAAACCCTGCTTCAAGCCACTACAGGCCGAAGCCACCCGAGATCGAGAGATAGAGAAGTGAACAATACATATTTATATATTTGTGGATTTTGTTCATTTGTTCAGTAAATAATTGCTGAGTACCTACTAGACACTGGAGATACTGCAGTGAACAAGGTAGACGTGGTCTCTGCCAACATGGAACTTACATTCCAGTGAGGGGCAGGGGGCATCAAATGATAAAAAAAAAACCATATTGTAATATAATAAATGTATTAGGCCAGAAATTTCATATATGCTCTAAAGAATATAAATGAGATGTGGCAGTGGCTTCCTTCCTTCCTTCAATAGGGAAGCCAAGGAAACATTCAAGCCCAGCCCCAAGAAATGAGAAAGATCCAGCAGCTACTCAGTGAATGCAGGGAAAAGCATTCCAGGCAGAGGGAACAGCATGTGTGAAGGCCCTGAGCCAGGCCCTCCATTAAGCATTATGCATGGATTATTTCTCCACAACCCCCCCAGGTATGTGCAATTATTATCATTAATAATGGATAACAAGGCTCAAAGAAGAAGAGGGACTCCCTTAATACCTATATCCCTTAACTTCTCTAAGCGGCAGAGATGGGTTAGAAAGCAAGTTCATGTTACCACCAAAGCCCATCCCTTGATCATGAAACTCAGCCCCTTTGTCCTCTTTCTAGGAAAGACAGACATCAGTAAGATCATTGGAGCAGGTGGCAGGCACCTCCAGAGGGGTGAAGGGACATTCTGGCCCTGCAGCCTAAGCCACAGGCACAGCCAACAGCATCAGGGCTGCTTTGCAGGACCATACTGACCATACTGTGCAGATCCTCACTCCCTGGTCATAGAGCCAGATCCCAGACTTAAGCTGTGATTATCTTGTCACTGTCAATGAGAGGTTCAGCCACAGTTATTAAAGAATGCCAAGGCTGGCTCTCCCTTCCCCTTTCCTTGAGAGGGGATCACAGAGGCATGAAGACACATGGGAGAAGGGATAGGGAAATAGGGAATAACAATGCAATAATCATAAAAATAGCAAAAACTTGTATCAGGCTTACCGTGTGCCAGGCACCATTCCAAGGGCTTCAAGTATACTAGCTTGTTTCAGCTTCAAAACAACCCTGTAACCTCATCCCCATTTTGCAGATGAGGAAACTGAGGCCCAGAGGGTCTTATAACTCACCCAAGATGACATAGCTTATAAGTGGCAGAGCTGAGATTTGAAACCAGGTGGCTGACTCCTGAGTTCACTCTTTAAAAAACAAACAACAACAACAACAAAAACCTTTTTATTGTAAAATAAGGCAAACAGAAAAACATACAGAATAAATGTACAACTTAGCAAGAGGCAAATACCCTTGTAACTACCACATGGATCAATAAATAGAACTTTGGGAGTTCCCTGGTGGTCCAGTGGTTAGGACTCGGCGTTTTCACTGCCATGGCCCTGGGTTCAATCCCTAGTTCGGGAACTAAGATCCCACAAGCCTTCCACAAGCCGCATGGTGTGGCCAAAAAAAAAAAAAAAAAAACAGAACTTTGCCAGACTCCCCAGAGACTCCCCTCTCTGTGTCCCATCCCAATCACAGCCCCCTCCCGCTCTCTCCCTTAAAGGAACCACTATTCAGACTTTTTTTTTTTTTGGCTGCACAGGCATGTGGGATCTTAGTTCCCTGACCAGGGGATCGAACCCATGCCCCCCGCTATTGGAAGCACAGAGACTTAACCGCTGGGCTGCCAGGGAAGTCCCTATTCAGATTTTTAAAGGAATAATTCCCTTGTGTTTCTTTATGTTTTTTTGTTCCACTGGAGTGCACATCTCTAGACACTGCCATTTATTCAGGCCCATTTTTGTTTGTTTGTTTGTTTGTTTGTTTGTGGCCATGCCACGTGGCATGTGGGATCCAGGATCTTAGTTCCCCAACCAGGGATCAAACCCATGCCCCCTGCAGTGGAAGCACGGAGTCCTAACCACTGAACTGCCAGGGAAGTCCTTATTTAGGCCCATTTTTAAAAAAACCTTGATACCTGGGACTTCCCTGGTGGCGCAGTGGTTAAGAATCCGCCTGCCAATGCAGGGGACACGGGTTCGAGCCCTGGTCTGGGAAGATTCCACATGCTGCGGAGCAACTAAGCCCGTGCGCCAACACTGCTGAGCCTGCGCTCTGGAGCCCGTGAGCCACAACTACTGAGCCTGCAAGCCACAACTACTGAAACCTGCACGCCTAGAGCCCGTGCTCCGCAACAAGAAAAGCCACTGCAATGAGAAGCCCGCGCACCGCAACGGAGAGTAGTCCCCGCTCGCCCCAACTAGAGAGAGCCCGTGTGCAGCAATGAAGACCCAATGCAGCCATAAATAAATAAATAAACAAATAAAGGTTAAAAAAAAAAAACCTGCTGTATAAAAAATAAATAAAATAAAATACAAAAAAAAAAAAAGAAGTCCCACCTGAGCCGCTCTACCCTCCAAGGTCTGCGGTGGGGTCAGGCCTTGCCTCTCTGACCAGCATCATCTCTGCTCCTCCCTCCAGCCCAGTACACCAGGCAAGTGGAATTCTGCTTCGTTTCCCAAAGGAGCCACACTCTCCCTTACCTCCAGGTCTTTGCTTCTGCTGTTCCTTCAACCGTAAACACTCTTCCCCTCACTTCCTCTGACTGAGCACGGCTGAGCCTTCAGGTCCTAGCAAATCTGTCCCTTCCACCCCACTAGATTGGGTGGGTATCTTTTAGTACCCTCACTTCTCCTAGGCTAACCTCATAAGTAACCTAGTAAATAGCACTTATACCACTACATTAGCCTTGTCTGTTTTCTTATCCGTTTCCCCTTCCAGTCTGAGCTCCTAGAAGACAGGGACCCTGGCACAGGACCTGGCACATAGTAGGTGCTCAATAAACAGTGGTTGAATGCATGCATGAATGAGTGAATGAGTTGCACTTTACAAGTCACAAGGAGGCAAATCCAGGCCCAGTTTAAGACCTTACAGACAAGGAGAACTCTTCTAAGATGACACCCACCCGCCCAGGGGTGAAGATGCAGACAGAATTCCTACCTGGGATAGGGTCCATCTAGGAAAATGGGTCTCAGTTCTTGGAAAGTAAGAGAAACTTTTCTTCAAATGATCTTATTAGGAACCCCTAGATATAAGACAAATTCAAGGGGAGAAGCACTAGTTTCAGCATTGGCAGAGGCAGAAGCCCCACCTCTGGGCCTCCCCTTGACTTGAGCGCTCCTCCGAACAGTGGCCTGTCATTTCTCAAGTCGCTTTATCACAGCTGCCTTGTCTATGATTTTAGGAGGCCACAATACTGAGGACAGAAGTGTCCTAGCTGACACCCTAACTCTACCCTCTCCCTGTGGTGCCCCCAAGGGCTCATCCTGTCAGCTGACACAGATGCCCCCAGAAGCCCCCTTTCTACAAATGGCTCCTCTGGCCCTCCAAGGTCACTGGATTTCTGAAACAGTGTAGATCTGGGGGTCTTTGGGCAGAGCTAGGTACAGGAGCAGGCAGGGCTGCAGGCCTGCCTACTGGGGCACAGAGCCAAGGGCTTAGTCTCAGAATTGGATTATTCAAGTGAATTTGGAGCTCCCAGCCACCCTAGCCTCGGGGACACGGGGATTACCCAGGCCTCTGGTGGGGGGCGGGGCCCACAGTCCTTCCCTGCCAGATCCGAGAGCAGGAATCCTCCACCTACCTTCTGCTTCCAGCCTTTAGCCCACAGCACACCTGCCTCCCTCGTGTCTGGGATTTACAGCAGTGTTATTCAAATTGAGGTCTTGAGAGCATCAAGCATGCCCTGGAACTTGTTAGAGATGCAGATTCACTGAATCTGAATCACTGGGTGGGGCCCAGATCTGGGGGCGGGGCTAACAAACCCTCCAAGCGATTCTGATGAAAATACTCAAGTTTGAGAACCACTGGCTTGGAGAACATGGGTCCATCCCACACACCTGTCCGATTATGCCGCAAGCCTGTCAAAGATTCTGGGCGACTTCTACCCACAAACTTCTCCTTTGGATTCCTTCAGCCCTTGGCTTATAGAAATTAATTACAATGATTACAATGGATCCTGTTTAATAATGCCACTTTGCACAATTTCACAGCCCCTGGAGGTGGGCAATGCAATACCCTGAGATCATTTACTGTGGACTTTATTATCCTTTATTATCCCCTTATTGCACATGAGGAAACTGAGGTTCAGAGAGGAGACGTGACTGACCCAAAGTCACACAGCAAGTAAATCCAGCACCTAACTACTATACCATCCTGCTTCTCACTCAGCAGAGAGGCTGGCAGCTGATTCCATTCTAATACATTCGTGTCCTCACACGCACTGGGATTTCCTCCAGGGCAAAAACCTTGTTATCACTTCCTCAGGAAAGCCTCTCCTGATCTCCCCAGAGAGTAGTCCAGGCCTCCTTATCCTACCCCACCAAAGGTCCCTGCATTTTTCCTTAAAAGCAGGATCACAATTTGTAATCACATATGGATGTGATTATCTCGACCAGTGTGAAAGCTCCAGGGAGGCAGGAAGTGAGGCAGACCCTGCTAGATGCTTACCCAACCAATATCCAGTCTCCTTTCCTTACAGAACTTGACTTTGTTTGGGGTAGCGGCAAATCCAGCTACATCACTATATGCCCCAGTCTCCCTTTCAGTTAAAGGTGGAAGAGGCTGGGTGCCTAATGGGAACTCAGTACAAGTCGAGTGCAGGGAGGTTCACCCAGTTCTGGGCGCGCAGCTGGTACTCAGGAAACGCGTGTGTCATCCAACCAGGCTGGAGAAGCAAAGACCCGCCCCCCCCAACGGCTGCCTTTCTCTTGGAAATATTTTTATTGGTTCTGAGATAACAGGGCTGAGGCGAGGGGGGACGGGCACAGAGCTAAGGAGGGCGGCGAGAGGCTCTGCCCCGGGGGGCAGACATGCTGTGTGGGGCGCCCCCAGCCAGCAGCGGCTGGGTCTATGGCACTCGGCGCCCGGCCTGACTTCCGCCGGCCTGGCGCGGTGGCCTCCTGGTCGGCGGGCGCCCCCTTTCCAGTTGCAGGAGTTGTGAGTCTTTCACAGTGCGGAGGGGCGGGGGTCCGGGGTGGGCACCTCCCCGGGGTGCAGGCAGGCCCCATCCGCCAGTACGTCCCGGGCTCTGGGCGGCGGCGGCGGCGGCGGCGGCGGGATGAGGCGAGCTCCGGCTCCTCTTCTCCCCGCCCGTGGAGCTTGGCAGTCCTGGAGGGGCCCTGGCGGCCTCAGCGGGACATCATCCGGACAAACTCTGCGGTGGGGTGCACAGGAGGGGATGCGGAGAAAGCAGCAGTCAGGGCCCAGGACGCTGCCTCCAAACCTCCCTCGGATCGGTGGCCCCGTGTCTATTGCCACGGCCCCTGACCGATGCTGGTCCCCAACGTCCACCCAGCATCTTTATTTTTTTTGCCCCCGCCACACGGCATGCGGGATCTTAGCTCCCCCACCAGGGATCCAACCGCGCCCCCTGCAGTGGGAGCGCGGAATCCTAACCACTGGACGGCCAGAGAATTTCCCCCATCCAGCATCTTCCAATACACCTTCTACACAGCAGCTAGCAGGAGCTTTCTATCTGCATATCTGACCCCTCTTAAACCTCTCATGGTCCCCACTGGCTAACGTGCTGGATGCTGACACGACCCCAGGGCCTCCCTGTTCTGGCCCTAGCTGACATCTCCAGCCTCACCTGTCACCACTCACCTCCAACCACTAAGCTCTGACTCCACAGAGCTCCCTGTCAGCGCCTCAGGGGCAACCAACACTCGCCCCTCCCGCTCACCTCTCAGCTTTCCTGCAGCCTATCCCTGCTCCCTTCTCTTTTAACTAGACTTCATTTTTTAGACCAGTTTTAGGTTCACAGCAAAACTGAGCAGAAAGTACAGATTTCCCATACGCTCCCTGCCTGCCATACACACGCACTGTCTCCTCCATCGTCAACATCCTCCAGCAGAGTAGGACGTTGGTTACAGTCAATAAAGCTACGCTGACACGTCATTATCACCCCAAGTCCACGGTTACATTAGGATTCATCCTTGGTGTTGGACATTCTGTGGGTTTGGACAAATGTATAATGACATATATCCCTATTGTACTATCATACAGAATAGTTTTATTGCCCTAAAAATTCTCTGTGTTCCCCATCTTCATCCCTCCCTCTCCTCACAACCCCTGGCAACCACTGATCTTTTCACCGTCTCCACAGTTTTGTCTTTTCCAGAATGTCATATCGTTGGAATCACAAAGTATATAGCCTTTTCAGACTGGCTGCTTTCACTTACTATGCATTTAAGGTTCTTCCATGTCTTTTCATCACTTGATAGCTCATTTCTTTTTAACGCTGAACGATATTCCATTGTCTGGATATACCATAGTTAATTTATCCATTCACCTACTGAAGGACGTCTTGGTTGCTTCCAAGTTTTGGCAATTATGAGTAAAGCTACTATAAACAACAAATCGGTTTGCAGTTCTTTGTGTAGATATAAGTTTTCAATTCCTTTGGGTAAATATCTCTTCCTTCTTTTTCACCTGCTGGCTCCTACTCATCTCTTAGGGCTCTACTTACTTATAGCCTCCTCCAGGAAGTCTTCCCTAATCCCCCCTCCCAGCTTGGCAAAGGTGCCCCCACTGTGCTCCACAGCCTGCTGTACTTCCCTCAAACAGCATGGACTATACTGCTGGCTTCGGCTTTCCTTGCTGGTCTTGGGCTCCTCAAGGCAGGGATCAGGTCTCGGCACACACTAGGTGTACAACACATGCTGGTAGAATGAATGGGGGATGCTGGGCTTTCAGGGAAGAGCTGGCATCTGTGGGAGTCACTACCTGGACATGGGGTGACCTGAAATGTTCAGCTCTCGTGGTTGCAAAGCCTTCTCTCCATTGCCACACTCTCTTTGACCTTGAAGACCAGCTACTCCCCAGAAAAGGCCTCCCAGCCTTTGTGTTCTGGACATATTCACAGTCTTGCTCATGTTTATCTTGCCTTTCTGCTCAGAATGCACGTTCCTGGAGTGCAGAATCAATGGTTTGCCGTTTGTTTGGGTTTTTTTCTGTATCCCACGGTGCCTCGGACGGTGTCATGTACAGTGTAATGTATGTAGTGGTTGAGATTCCAGGCCTGAGTTTATGACCCAGCTCTGCCTCTTACCAGTTAGCAAGTTATATTACTTCTCTGAGCCTCAATTTCCTCATCTATAACATGAGGTAATAATGTGCAGTCCCTAGAGTCATCATGAAAATTAAATGAGATAATATGTGTAAAGCTACTTAGTACAGTGACTGGTATACAATAAGTGTACAGTTATAGATGATCACTATTATGATTATTACTGGTTATTTTAAAAACACTTTTACTGAGCATTCGTTATGTGTCCGGTACTGAGTTCTGTGGGAATGACAGAGATAAAGAAAGTGGGGTTCCTCTTCTCCAAAAGTTCAGAGTCAAGCAGAGATATAACTAGCTTTTAGGGGTCAGTGTGAAGAATGAGGGTGAGCCTGAGGTGCTGTGAAAGCCCAGAAAAGAGGAAGTTCAATCTGGGGAATGAGGAAAGCAGTGTTGGAGGGAGTGGCCCCACTGCTGGGTCTTGAAGGATGAATAGAATTTAGGCCCAGCGAAGAATAGGATAAAAGGCATCCTGACAAAAAGAACAACGTATTCAAATGAGGGTTTAGGAGGTTCATGGACCACCTATGGCTTTAAGGTGGAGTGTGAGTGAAGGAATGGTAGGAGCTGTGGCCAGAGAGGTGAGCCATGGAGAGATTTTAGGGCGCCTGAGTATCAGGTTGAGGAATGTGGTATTCAGAAAATACCTACATGGATGGATCCAGGAGTAGGTGGACAGATAGATGGAGAGAGATGGATGGAGGCAGATGGACACAGGGATAGATGGATGGATGAGTACATGGATAGAGATGGGAAAATGACTGTACAGACTGATGGACAGATGAGTGGAAGTATGGGTAGAAATATAGGCAGATGAGTAGAGATATACAAATGTATGAATGAATGTTGAGAGGTAGAGATGCATGGATAGATGGAGAGAGGTACATGGGCAGATGGATGCATGGATGAATGCATGGGTGAATGTAGAGAAGAATGAATAGGTGCATGGATGGATAGATAAGGCCATAGATAAATGGTTCTATGGATAATTGTTTAGACATGGGTGAGTGGGCACCAATTATAAAACAATTTATACATAGGCACCTGGACAGATAAAGAGATAGATGGATGAAAAGATGGAGAGATAGATATGGAAAATGGACAGATGGTTGGATGGATGGATGGGTGTAGGGATGGAACGCAGATTAGAGGGGTGGCAGGATGGAAGGGTAGGGGGATATAAAGTTGGAGTGCACTGATGATTGCATCATGGATACACACGTGGAGGGCTCTACGGATGCCCACTACTGCCCTGGTTTCTCTTCCACTCTCAAGACCACTTCCACCTACCTTCAAAGTCCACTCGTCCATCCCCATTGAGGTCCACATCTCGGATAATTTCCTCTATGTCTCGGTGTCCCACCTGATGACCCAGGAGTTTCCTCATGGCCTCTCGTAACTCACTGGTACTTATCTCCCCATCACCATTGGTGTCAAACTAGAGAGGGCAGGAAGGAGGGAGGAGTAGCTACAACATGGAGACTGTTGGAAGCAGATCCCGAGGTTGAACCCCTTCTCCAGCACCACTGTCTCGCCTTCCCCGGATCCCTTCTCTGTCCAAGCTCCTTCCCCTGGTCTGGGATCCAGAGCTCACGTTTCCATCCCGGGTTGGAATTCTAACAAGCTCCCCGCCCCTGCCTGTCCACTGCCCATCACTCACCTCTCGGAAGGCATCTCGCAGTTCCTTTACTCCAATCATATCTGCCGTCTCCGCCAGGAGTTTAGGTCCCATTAGCTCCACAAAGTCATCAAAATCCACATGGCCACCCACTGGGGACAGAGGAACAGGCTGGATCATCCATCTAACCACTGCCCATCTGGGACTTCCCTGGAAGTCCAGTGGTTAAGACTCTGCACATCCACTGCAGGGGTCACGGGTTCGATCCCTGGTCGGGGAACTAAGATCCCGCATGCCGCGTGGCGCGGCCAATAAATAAATAAATAAATATTTAAAAAAATAAAAATTTAACCACTGCCCATCTCCAACTAGGCAACCGAGGGAACTGCCAACCCTCCTTGACCTGCCCAGCTCCAGGCCCAAGGTATAAAAGCAAAGGCCAAACGAGGACAGAGAGGTGACCATGGACGGGGGGTTGTCACAGAATGGCTCAGGGGAGTGGCTGGAGGTTGACTAAAGGAACAAGTCAGGAAGTTGACAGGGGTAGATATGGAGGGGAGAAAGAAATATTAGGTCACAGAGACAGGCAAAAATTTCAGAGAAGGAGAGACAGAGACACACATGCAGAAAAGCAGAGAAAGAAGCAGAAGCCGTGGGCACCTGGCCCACCTGCCCCTGCCTTTCCCTCATTGTGCAAATAGAACTCACCTTCCAACCGGCCCTCAGTGGGGAGAAATACAGGGGACCTGCCCCCCGGGGCCTGCTCACAGCACTTTGAGCCAGTGACTGAGTTTGGGGGATAAATACCCAGCCCGAGAGGTAAGGGCTGGGGACAACTCCGAGGTGGGCCTGCTACACCAGCTTCCCGAGCTCCCGGCACAACTAGACTCCATCACCCACAGTGGCAGCTGCTCCAGCGCCTCCTGCCTTGGCTCCTTGTCTTCGCCCTCTCATCTCCCTACCCCCTACCGATGCCGTCCCGCCCCTACGGAGTAAACTACCGCACTCAAACCCCTGTCTCCTGGTCTGCTCCTGGGAGAATGAAAATGAAGACAGAGAAAAACATAATAATGGCATCCCCTGTTCACCTCTTACTGTGTGCCAGGTATTTGGCTCTTTTAAATACGTCCAAAAAAGAAAAACAGACTCACAGATACAGAAACAAACTAGTGGTCACCAGTGGGGAGAGGGAAGTGGGAGGAGGGGTGAGATAGGGGCAGGGGATTAAGAGATGTCAACTACTGTGTATAAAATAAATAAGCCACAAGGATATAGTATACAGCACAGGGAATAGAGCCAATATTTTATAATAACTTTAAATAGAGTATACTATATAAAAATTTTGAATCACTATGTTGTACACCTCAAACTAATATAATACTGTAAATCAAGCATACTTCAATAAAAATAAAAAAGAAACTTCCATAATAGGCAAATCTGCTTAGACAGAAAGTAGATTAGTGGTTGCCTAGGGCTGGGGAGGGACTTGGGGGTAATGGCAAAGTGATACAGGGTTTCTTTTGGGAGCCATGAAAATATTCTGAAATTGATTGTGGTGATGGTTGCACAACTTTAAATATACTAGAAGCCACTGAAGTGCATGCTTTAAGTGAGTCAATTGTATGGTCTATGAATTATATCTCAATAAAGCTGTTACCAAAAATAAAAATAAAAAATAAATGAATAAATAAACCAAGAAAAAATAATAAAGAAACAAACATACCCCCAATTGACTTCCTGTGCTCTACTCCCTCTATTCCACCCCTCATTTTACAGGTGAGGAAATCGACGCACAGAGAGAGTGAGTGGTTTGCCCCAGGTCACAGAGCTGGGAAGAGGTGGGCCGAGAACTTGAACCCAGGCAGAGGACAGCAAGGGCGAGGCCGGGGAGGAAAGGAGGTACCCGGTGGAGGCACTCACGGTTCATGTTGATCTGCTGAGACAGCTCGATAAGCTCCATCTCGGTGGGCATGTAGCCCATGGTGCGCATGCAGTTGCCCAGGTCCCGACAGTTGATGTAGCCGTCCTTGTCTTTGTCAAACTCTCTGAAGGCCTCCCGGAGCTCTGGGGAAGAGAAGGAAGGGGGGGAGGGTAGAGTCTCTGGGGCAGAGGCAGCCCGAGGGCCTGCTGACTCTTGCATTCCTCCAACGCCTGGCTCCACAGAGGATGCCCGGCTCTGCACCAGGCCCCGTTTGCAGGAGGCCTAGATATCTCTGCCTCTCTTCCCACCCACCTCCCTCTCCTCATCTTTCTGGATGGCTGAGCAACCCTCTCCCCTAAGGGGCCAGTTCTTACCTTCAATCTCCTCTGGCCGCAGTGATCTGTCCTGAAACAAAAGAACATGTCCTATTAGCAGCTGCAAGGGGCCCAGAAGTCATACAATGCCCAGCTGAGGGCCGTCCCAGTGGCAGCAGGCACTGGACGGGAGGTGATGGGGCAGCAGTGGTGGCGTGCCTGGACCATGTCCTGGAGGGGAAAGGATGCAGCCCCACCTGTCCCACAGACATGGGAGATGCCCAGGGAACTAGGAGCCCTCTCCAGCCTGGGTACAGAACCTCTGGGCCCCCAGCCCCTTATTCCAGACACAAGAATGTGTCAGCGAACAGAGCTGGTCTGGAGGCCAAAACCTGTAAATAAAACAGGGTTAGCGGGAGGTCACAACAGAAGGAAGAGGGCTCTACCCAAAGAAACCAGGAAAAGCAGGGGAGAAGAGGCCTGCAAAGCAATGGGAGAAGCGAGGGGCTGGGGGGGGAAGTGGGGGCCCAGACAGGCACCCAAGAGGGAGGAACAGGAGGAGGAGGAAGAGCCAAGGGAGTGGAGGCAGGATGAGGGCTGTGCCCTGCTTCCTGGGCACCGCCCCACCTTCTCCAGTTGGACCCCCATCCTATACCTCGCCCTGTCACAGGACACAGCATAGGACCCTGGGGGCTGCCAGTGCCTCTGGCGGCTGCCAGGGTCCAAAGCGCACGTCTGCAGCCTCAAACAGTGCCCAGGTCTCCTTGGGGAGTCAAGGAAGCCCTGGGGCGAGGCATCTGAACGGATGGCAGAGAAGTCTCCAAAGAGCAGGCCCAGAGGAAGCAGGGGGCAGGCTCCGGCTGGTGAGGTGCCAGTCGCCCCAGGCCTGCCCAGGAGGGAGACAGACTGGCATGAAATGTATGCGGTGCCCAGATGGACATGCTTAGCAGGCTCCAAAACTGGTCCACGGGGCTCATCCTCTCCATATGTCACAGCTCTCTGCCTTTGGGCAGGGAGAACATGGGGCAGGGTATGTCTGCCCTGAGGAAGTGCACACCAAGTGTGGGCACACCGATCACGATCACAAACACACGGGTGTGCCACAGCGAGCGTGCCACAGCGAGCGTGCACACAGGCTGTTCTAGCCAACAGGGCCAGGGCGGGTGAGAGGCCGCTGCCCACCTACTCCAAACTGGCCCCAGGGCAAGGGACCCCAGTGCTGGAAAATCTGAGAATCTTCTAGAAAGGGGCTGCTGAGCAACATTTTGTGGGACCACCAGCTGCGCAGGAAGGGCCCGGCTCTCAGAAGTGGCCGTACGTGGCAGGACAGTGCTGAGAGTGTACGTGAGCCTGGAACGAGCAGGCTGCAGGCTACCAGGTCCTGCTAGCGGCATTTCTAGCTGAAGGTAAGATTCACCTGACGGTGTCTGTTTCTGTGAAATGATTGTAAGGACTTCCACTTAAAAAACCTGTCACTGTGCACAGGGAAGGGTTGTCACTCCCTCTAACACCTACCTAATCCTACCTCTATCACCCACTAGCTGCTCCTAGTCAGACTGGAATCTTGGGTGACCAAAAAGAATGTCTTTTACAATGCCCGGTACCCCCGGTAAGTGAAAGTGTCAGCGACTATATGCGTGCACTCACACGTGCAGAGTATGCTCACTGGGATAAGTGACACAACCTTTCCCACGCTGCAGGCCTCAAGTAGCCTCTCACATCTCCAGGACCCAGCTCTGCAGCCCCCACCATACTTCTTATAAACCCAGAGCCGGGGAGCAAAAAAGCTGGGTACCCCTTGGCAGTGTGCCCGTGGCCGGAGCTGGTCCAACTGAGTCCTGCTGGCTGGTCCCTGAATCATACACTCCCCAGGGGAGAGCGGCAGGAGGATGTGTAGTAGAGCCGGGGATTCCCACCGATGGGGCAGAGAAACCATGAGCACCGATTTGGGGGGTCAGGTGGGAATGGAGCCCACCACACCTCTCACTCCTCAACTTAAGCAGTCGAGGGATGAGCTTGGCCTCTAGAGTCAGATGGACTCAAGGGCAAAGCCCAGATCTGCTGCTTCCTAGATGTAGGACCTTGGGCAGGTCCCTTCAACTGTGTGCGCCACAGTCTCCTCATCTGTAAAATGGGTTAATACCAGTACTCACCTTACACGGCCTTTGTGAGCATCTGTGAGGCAAGATGTGCAAAGTGTTTAACAGGTGGCATTTAAACCTACTGATGTTTGAATCTGTAACATCACTATTAATACCCTCCTCTCTGTGACTGTTCAGATACCCATGGGAGGCTGTCCAAAGCAGTGGCCACATGTGACTATTTAAATTGGAATTGGAATCAAAGAAAATTAATAATTCACTTCCTCAGTTGCACTAGCCACATTTCAAGGGCTTGGTGGCCACATGTGGCTAGTGGCTACTGTAGAGGGAGGGCAGCACAGATTGGACAGTGTTTCCACAGAAAGTTCTACTGGATGGTGCCACGTATTCAGTACTGTTGTTCAGAGCACAGGAGGTCTTTGAGTCAGTATCCCTGAATCTGAATCCCACCTCTATCACCCACCAGCTGTTACCTTGAGCATGTTACCTCTCCAACTCAGTTTCCTCATCCGTAAAATGGGGAGGATAATGGTACCTACCTCTTGGAGTTGCTCTGAGGCTTAAGGGAGGTGATGAGCCAACGCACTTAGCACAGTGCCTGGCACATAGTAAGTGCTCAAAAAAAAACCACCCAAGCAATATTAGCTGCTATTATTTCTTGCTGGTGGATGTGGACTCACCAGGGCTTTGCAGCCATCAGTGGGAAACTTTGGGGGTCAGATTCACAAGTTGCGGGTTTGAGGTGTATCCGTTGGGGGATGCGCACTGCTGAGTACAGAGCCCCCTCTTCTTCCCAGCACCTCCTTCCTCACGCCCTGTGAAGCCAAGTCGAGCGCGGCTCCACTGGGGCCAACTTACGTACAGGCTGCCTGTTCTCCGCGAAGCCCTTACGCAGGAAAATGCAGGCCGGGCCCAGCAGGTTGTGCATGACGGCGCAGTTCTGGGCCAGCATCAGGAGCGGTCCGGGGAGCTCGCCGCTGGCCGCCAGCCCCTCCTCACTCGTCTGCACCACCGTGTAGCTGGTCTCCTCCTGGCGCATCTTCAGCCAGCACCAAGCAAATACAAAAGAGAGGCAGGGCATCACCTCCCTGCCCAGCTGGGTCCTCCTGGCCCCAGCCTGGCTCCTGGTCCTAGAAGGGGCCCTTCTCAAGAGCAGACCTTGCGAGGCAAACAGCAGGGTGCAGAGAGCCCTCAGGATGCTCTGGGGCAGGCATCAAACTGGTCCATCAGGTGGAGTCCCCGATCCTTGGCCAAAACGGATGCTCCAGGGAGAGCTGGGTCTGATACCCTCTGTGTGGCCCATGTGCACACACACACACATATACACACACACGTACACAGAACCACACACACTCGTGTGCATGCAGAAGCTCAGAGAGAGAAGCAGGCAGAGGGAGGCTTCTGTTCATTCAGGGAATAATGTCCTTTCCCAAGACGCTCCCAATGTCCCAGCGCAATTCCCGGGGCTAAGCTCCCCGACTGACCTCTGACCCTACCCCCACGGGAACCCACTGGAAGGCAGTGAGGACCATCAGAACTGGTGACACAAAGAGCAGGCTCAGCTAGTCTGCGAGACCGGAGGTTGCAGACACAGGGGCCACAGTGAACAGAAATGAAGCAGGCAGGTGTGAGAGGCGAGGCCTGGGGCAAAATGGATGCTGTGTGTCCCCTTTGAAGGGACAGCATTACGTAATTCCAGCCCGGTGTTGCCAGATCTTCTGATTTAAAGCACCAGGTGGGCTAAACAAAGCACATCTGTGGGTCAGATTCCACCTAGTGTGTGGCCTCGAGACTAGACGCTCTCTACCACCAGCAATTCTCCTCGTCCCTCCCGCCTTCACTGGCTCCCTGCCCAGCCCAGCCTGCAGGACCTCTAGAGGCTGAGGCAGAGGCCCTCTCTGCTGGCAGAATATAGCTGTGCTCCCAGGCCACGGCCAACCCACCCTCTTCCCTGATGTTTCCCATGCAGCTATAAAAAGTCAACACTGCCCACAGACTGTCCCCTTAGGGCAACAGCGGCATCCAGACACAATATTCTCTTCCACCCCAGCCTCCCGGCCAGGATGCCCAGCATCCCCCCCAGAATCCAGGTCAGGGCAGTCTGCCTTTGGCCCTGAGCTTGATGCCTCCCCCCCAGCGTGGGGATTTGGAGCCAAACCTTCCAAGGAAAGAGAGAGTGGTGGAAACTTAGAGGGTTGTCTTTGTCCAAGAACCCCAGAGCTGCATGCCCTGCCCGTCCATCCTGCTGCACCCGCTTTCTGACAGTTTCCTCCAGCTCAAGGAAGGCCACGCCCAGGAGAAGATGCCACGACCTAACAGGTAGCCTGTCCTCCTAGGCGGACAAGCAGAGCAAACTCCCCCATCTCACCTTGTCCTCGTGCTCCTCCTCCCCGGAGCCCCACACTGTGGAGCTACAGTCTAGACTCTCTTCCAACTTCCTAAGCCTCTTCCAGGCCTAGAGACAAAGGAGCAATATTCTGGCTCCTCAAAGGGAAAGCAGCAACTCAGACCCGAGGTGCAGGACCTCAGTCCAAGGCCTGAGTCCAGTGAGTGCAAAAAAGGGTCACCCTAGGTAATCTTAGAACTTGAGGGGTGTCAGACATGACCAGGGTCCATTCTGGTTTGATGACCAGGAGAGGTTCAGAGCCTCGGCCACACTCACATAGGCTTCGGGGACCTGGCTAGAGCCAGGGCAGGACCAGAGAGACTTTCCTGACAGAGGGAGCCCAGGAGTCGACCGTGGCTTAACCCCAGGAAACAATCTCGGGAGATGTTTGCAGAGAATCAGCCTTTTCGTTTCTGGTTGATTCTCACTCACTTGGCTTGGATGAGCACACCCAGAAGGAGGCAGCAGGCAGCACAGAATTCCGAGAGGAGCTTAAGTATAACTGGCTTTGGACTCAAACAGTCTTGGGGACAAATTCTGGCTCGCCGCTTGCTTGCTTTGTGACCTTCGGCAGGTCACTTGACCTCTCTGGGCTCTGGTTTCCTTCTCTGTCCAATGGGTATGATCAGGGCAACTCACAGGATTCTGTGAGAGGTAAATGGGCTATTGCACGGTGCCTAGAGCATCGTAAGAGCTGACTATGTGGAGTTGCCATGGTGATGACAATGATGATGACAACAATGATGACAGTGATGATGATGATGCAACTTAAGAGATGCTGGATGCCAGAAGGCATTTACTTCTGGCTGCAGAAGAAGTGGGAGAATATTTGCCAATCAGGAAAGAAGTGAGAAGGACAGAGAAACATTTGCTCCCACGAAGGAGGAACCAGTGATGGCTGGGAAATTTCCACTGCATCTCTTGATCTTAACCCTGCCTGGCACCAAGTTGCCCCGGGGCGCTTCTGTTCTTCCCTGGCCAGTGATGGTACCTGACAGCCCAGTCCTGCCCTGCTCAGAGCCTGGAGGAGGCCTCCTCTTTCCATTACCAATTCCCAGCTACTACTTAGGAAGCCAAGTGGGCAGCGGCCCACAGGCTGACAATGTTTCCTGGCACCGAGGGGACGTCTCCTGAGTGTGGCAGGGCAACAGGAGGGGCTGGCACGACTCATGACCTAACAGCTCTCTAACAGCACAAGCTCGCCAAGCGCGTGCTCCCTCTCACTGAAGGTATTCAAGGAGAAGTTGAGTGAGGAAGCACTTGGTGAGGTGGGCGAGAGCATTGCCCAGTGAGTGGGAATTTGGACTAAGATGACCTGTAAGGTCAGGTTCGCGAATCTATGAATAACATCTCTGACAGCAGGAAAAAGAGAGAGGCAGCCTCTCACAGAGGCAAAAATAAAAACAAAATACCAGATTGGGATTGACATATATACACTAATATGTATAAAATAGATAACTAATAAGAAACTGCTGAATAAAAAAATAAATAAATAAAATTCAAAAAAAACCCAAAAACAAACAAACAAAAAGTACCAGCTCTGGATTTACACAGACCAGGGTTTACATCTTAGCTCTGCTTCTGGTTGGCTGTGGGATCTTAGGAACGCTCTTATCTCTGAGTCCAGCTCCTTTCTCTAGAAAATAGCCAAGAGAACTACTTGGTGGAAAAGAGCAAATGAGATAACAGGTGTTGGAGATCTTGCAGATATTCAGGAAGAAGCAATGATCACTATCATAAAAAAACCATGAAATTGAATGCAATACGTTTTATGATCTTTTGCCCTACTCCATGGACTCAAAACCTCTCCTATTTCCCTTTTTACTTCCATCCCCCTTCTCAGAAAACCCAGAGTGGAAAAATTATGATTATGATGCTAATAACACTAGCTAACATTTACTGAGTACTATATTCCAGGCAGCGTTCCCAGCTCTTTCTTTAGCCCCCAAAATCACCTTTGGACGTAGATGTTAGTATTTCCACGTGATGGACAAAGGAACTGAGACCCAGAGGGGTCAAGTAACTTATCCAAGGTCACATGGCTAGAAAGAGGAGACCCGAGAAGTCTGACTCTTAAGCACTCTGCTGTATAAGGGAAGATGGGTTGGGTAGGACAGAAGGACAATACTTGTTCTTGAGTTCACCTCTTTAAACTCTGGACAGAACCCAGGGAAAGGGCCTTCGCCCTGTGGTCCTCTAAACTATTTCAGATCCGTTTCTGCTTCTCTGCAACAGTGTGGAGGCCACCTCTGATGCAAAAGACTCTCCTTTAAGATGACAGATGATTGGGGGGTGTGTGCACAGAAGAAAACAGTCAACCCTCAGAAGGATCCAAGGAACAGTGAAGATTAAAAGGAATTTGATGTGAGCAGCTTAGCTAAATGAGGAAGATGATGAGCAGAAAAGCCTGAAATGTCCTAAATTGAGAGGTTGTCAAACTAACAGAGGAGGTAGGATGGGGTTGGGGGTAGAGGAGCCATTAGCTAACCTGAGACCTTGGGTAAGTTACTTAACCTGAGTGGCAATCAAGTTCCTCGTCTGGTAAGTAAAATAATTTGGAGGAAAACATCCCTCACTTTACTTCTTCCTTTAAGTAATATCTATGAGTTTCTTCTACGGCCTGACTACAGAGGGCTAGAAATACAGGCAGAGCCCACTTAAAGCAAGACCCTACAGATGTAAGCCCAGGTTTGCAGGAAAGATGCTTTGGAGGTGATTATTTGCTTTCCAAAAAGGATTCTTGCAAAAGGATATTATTGTGGTGTATAAGCAATACATCCACTACAGTAAGCAACTTACAGACGCCTTTGCTGTACACTCTATTTCTCGATGGAAACAACCCTGGGGCCCCAAACCAGTCTGGTCCTAGCTGTGAGTCTCTGACCTGACTCAAGAATTATCAAGGGTAGAAGGGGACACCTGGCTTGGTTCCTTTCAGGAGCAAGGCGATCTACTTCAAAACCCACAACTCTGAAGGCTTAGAGATCACCAGAGAGGCTCAGAGACCCTCAAAGGAGATGAATGAGCCCCCATCCTACTGCCGGGAAGGAACCAGCAGCAGCAGGGTCAAAGCCCAGCTCAACCCTCTTCTGATCCTGTTGGCTCCAAGGGGGTCTGTCCACTCACATCCTAAAGATCCACGCTTTTCATGGAGCTACGTGGTTTCTTTCCTAAATCTTGCACAAATTCCCAAACACAGCGCCCCATGCAGCTTTAAGTCCCAACTTCAGCTCAGAGCCTGGGACATAGAAAACTGTGATAGGAGGGAATCTGGAGGTAGAAACAGGGAAGCAGCTCTAGACAGAACCCACGGGGAAGGGTAGCAAGCTTCAGATGCCCACCCTCTCTGCCCCCAACTTCTGGGGCAGAGGGCAAGATGCCCCAATCCCCCGCCCCAGGTCTTAGGAACTCCAGAAACATACCTTCCTTGAGAGATTTCTCAGTGGAGACTTGACACAGTTGCCCATCCTAAGCTGAGGCAGCCCCTGTCAGGATCCCCGGGTCCATGAAGGAGGCTCCTGGGGGCTAAGAGACCTTAGTCTGGGTCCCCACCAACCCTAGCCTCCCTCTGCCTGCGCCGTTCTTCCTCCGAGACCGATCTGAGTCCTCTCTCTTGCGTGCGTGCTCTCTCACTTGTCTGCCTGCTCCTGCTCCCAGATTTTTTTTTTTTTTTTTTTTTTTTTGGGTAGATTGTGTGTGTGTTCATGTGTGTGGGTTTAACTTTCTGGACACTTTCTTAAGGAGATGAAGGCAGGAGGGGAGAGTGCAGGCATAGAGGAAATCGCCCAGAGAGCTGATGGCAAAGGGCAGCCGAGCTGGAGAAGGCTGCCGGATCATCTACATCAGATTACAGCTGAGTCCTCTCCCCGGTCCATTCCCCTTCCCTCGGCCCCTCCTCTCCTGCTGTCAAATCTGCAGGGAGATTGCCTCGGGGAGGGGAGCCCAGAATGGCAGCTGCAGCTGGGAATTAGGCCAGCAGACCCACAAGGGGAAGCAGGCTAGTTTGGGCCCCCAAAGCCGGGGTGCCTCCCAGCTTCCAACCTTAGGTGTGCATTCACACACACACACACACACACACACACACACACACACGGGCTCAGGGACAAACACGCATCTTAATCGCCCCCGGCCATCGCAGCTGGATTGAGAGCAGGCAGCTCCAGTGAGGCCCTGGGAGATCTTGTGACGACTCTCCATCACGCTCCGTTTTTCACACTTGCCTCCTCACGGAAATGGGCTGAGGCTCCAGGGCTGGAAGCACAGCTGAGCCGACGCAGCTCCTTCCTCTCCCTTCACTGTGCGCGGTCTCTCCGACCCAGGGGAAATCAAGAGCCGGCCCTGATGGAGGCAGTGCTGGCACGGCGGGCGAGCGTGAGCGAGCGAGGGCGACAGACCTCCTAATCCTCTGCCTGATCCCCATAGCGGATCTTTCACCGGTTTCCTTGGGGGTGCAGAGAGGCCGCCCTTTGCAAAGCGGTCTTCAAGGTCCCATGAATGAAACTTTTTAGGTAACTGGCACGTCCTCGTCCCTCCAGCTTCCAGCTTTGATGTGAATTCATCTCAAGCCTCAGATGTCACCTCTGTGACCTACAGCCCCAGCCAGATGACCCAGGAGAGGAAGCGTCCCCGTTTCCCTGCACCCGGCTTTTCCCAGCAGGGGGCACCAGAGATAGGCTGGGAATCCGAGCTCTTCCCAGGCCCTGAGGCAAAACCTTTTACACGCACGGCTGAAAGAGTTTCGGTCCAGAGAGGCTCCTCTCGCAGGAGTTTTTGTCCAGTTTTGGGTGGCTGGTCAGAGCTCCCGTTAGGGGAAGATGGGTGGGGACGCGGCCCAGAAGGTGCCACAGGCCAGCTCCCAGGGAGCTGGGGAGGGAGGTCCCTGGATAGCTTTTGAGGACCGTGCCGCTGCCGACAATGGAATGGTTTAATCGGGGGAGTCGCTCAGCAGCCTGGTGAGCACCCCCTGAGGACAGAAGGAGGAGCCTGGGTGGGGCTGGGGGGGGGCGCTGCTGACACTTAAAGGGCAGGAAAGGGGGTGAAGGTGCTGCCGGGGAGCTGGTATGGGAAGAGCCAACAAATATGCCTTCTTCAAAGACCTGTTCCTCGGAAACAGAGCGTGAAGGCAGGGTCGTGGGAAGAGAAACGGACTCAGATGGATGCGAAGGATCTGGAGGTCTGGGGTTGAGTCCTGGCTCCGCGGCTCCTGAGTGCTCACATGGCGGCCCTCAGTTCCCTCGCCTGGTGATAAGGTGTGTGTGGGGAAAGTGCGTGGCACAGGACAGGTACTGGATAAGGAATTATTAAAACGGAAGAAGGAAGTGTCATTTGTCCCATGTGCTCGGCTCTGGGAAAGTTGTGGGAACAAGATACACACGGTCCCTGCTTTCAGGGAGCTCACATTCTGGCAGGCGGGCAGGAGATATTAAAGGGCTATCAACATACTTAATCTCAGTTCAGGTAAATGCTCTGAAGGAGAAACACAAACACTCTGAGAATGTGAGACAGGGGTCTGGCTTAGTGTGGAGGGAGCAGGAAAGACTTGTAGACAAAATGTAGAACACTGACCATCTGCAGACTCTTTTGAAAAGCTAGGTCTCACCGCGGACCCCAGAGGGCAGATGAGTTAGGCTCCAGGTACAAATCCAATTCGTATGAACTAAATGGGCGGATACATGAAAAGGCAGCACAGTGTGAAGCAGGGGTTCTGAATGCCGGCTGCAGACTAGAATCACTAGGGACCGTCCCCAGAGATGCTGATGGAGTAGGTGTAGGTGAGCCCCGGACGCTGCTGTTGTTTAATACTCCAGGTGATTCTAACCTGCAGCCAGTGTTGAGAACCACTGATCTAGAGGTAAAGAGCTCAGCATACAGAGTCGGACAGACTTGCGTTCAAATCTTGCCCACCTGCCTACCAACCATGTGACCTTGAGGACTTCTTAATCTTTCTGAGCCTCAGTTTCTGTATTTATAAAGTGGATACTCTAATAACCCTTCCTTCATAGGACTCTTGTGAGGAGTTAATGAGCTAATACATGCAAAGGGCTTGGCACAGTTCCAGGCACATAGAAGGTGCCCCTTCCCCTGCCCGGTGGCGACGTTAGTCCTAAAGGGCCCAGCAGGGCCTCCATTCACTCAGCAGGGCACCCACAGGCTCAGACCTGGTGACTCCTGCCCCCCGCAGGCCAGTCCAGAGCACAGCACCCATTTGTCGACCTTGGGATATGCCTCTGTCCTTAGAGACAAGGAGACAGGAGACAGCAAAACCAGGCCCTTGTGGAAAAGTCCATGCACTTGGAAGAAATCCCATCCTTCTTTAGCGAAGAGGGTGCTGACACCAGCCTGAGGCTTAAGGGCAGGCAGGGATTCGGGATTCCAACCCAGAGCTTGCTTAATCTATTTTAGGTTGAACAGATGGGGTGTGTGGTGGTTCTGTGTGACAGGAGTAACTACTGATCTTGAGGAGGCAAATGGCTTGACCTTTGACAGAAAATTTCACAGAGGGCTGAACGGTGGGGGCTTCCCTAAAGAGTAAAGCACATCCCACGGCCCCGCCTCCCCATCCCCATGCACTGTGGCAGCAGCCCCTGGGCCTCCAGAAGCCACACTTAGAGTTCTGGAATGGAATAATAGGATCAGAGGGATGAGAAGGATAAACCCATTGCTGATTATTCCTGATTAGGAGGGAGGCTGGCTTTGGGCCCTGATCAGTCCTAGCACCAGCATTTGAACTTGGATGGCAGCCCAGTGTTAAGACACTTGGGGAAAGCTGGGTTGTAACCTGAGAAGTGCTTTGTGGATGCTTCTGACAAATAGGAAACACGCTTCTGTGACTTTCCACCGGCCAGCATGGTGTGACACTGGCAGGTTGTTTGGAGACAGACCCACCACATCACAGTCCTGCCATTTACTTACACTGTGACCTTTGGACAAGCCACTTCCCCTTTCTTGAGCCTGTTTCCTCATCTCTAAAATGGGGCAAGATAATGCTAAGTTTCACAGGTTGCTATGAAGATAAGATAATGAGAAGATACTTTGTCCGTTGTTTACTGGGCTCTAGACAGAGGTTGAAAGTGCCAATGTTGCTTCTGCAAAACCTACGAACTGACACCAAGTGATTCCTATCATCTACGATTGATCTCAAGCACAAACTGACCTTCTCTTCCCCTTCCCCAGGACCCAGAGAAAGGCCACAGGGACTCCCAGCCCTCTCAGAGAGCAGTAGGGAGTGACTTGGCTGGGCAGGAGTAAGTAATATACACAAGCCGTCATTCTAGGCACACAGGCCTAGTGCACTTGAATCCATTAGGATCCGAACTGTATGGTTCCTCTCCCTCATCTAAGCTATAGGAACCAAGAAACTGAAGTCCAGAGGCTGGAGATTCATTCATTCACGCATTAAATACCTTGATCCTCTTACGTACAAAGCAGTTTGGGAATTGGGCTAGCCTACTCAAATCAGAAGAGATGTCTCTATAGTGAAAGAAAGGGGAAGGATGGGACGGAGCTATGGGGTTTTTTCCTCTTTGCCTCGTCTACAAGAGGTGCTTCTTCCCAAACTTAGGGTAAGGAACAGAAAGACTATTCTTAAAATAGTTTTCCAAGACCCAGTGCCAAGAGTTGCCCCCAAGTCATGCCTGTTCTGAGTTAATTTCTGATACCACATCTTCTCTCTAGGCAGCTGGGTGGCTTGTCCTTAGCTGGCCACAAAGAGGGTACTAGAGGAGGTCCTTTGTCATTCAGCTCCTTTTTTTTTTTTTTAATTTATTTAATTTATTTATTTTGGCTGCATTGGGTCTTCATTGCTGCGCGCGGGCTTTCCCTAGTTGCAGCGAGCGGGGGCTACTCTTCGTTGAGGTGTGCAGGCTTCTCATTGCGGTGGCCTCTCTTTGTTGCGGAGCACGGGCTCTAGGCATGCGGGCTTCAGTAGTTGTGGCATGCGGGCTCAGTAGTTGTGGTGCACGGGCTTAGTTGCTCCATGGCATGTGGGATCCTCCCGGACCAGGGCTCAAACCCGTGTCCCCTGCATTGGCAGGTGGATTCTTAACCACTGCGCCACCAGGGAAGTCCCTCAGCTCCTTCTTTTAATGGCCTTCCTCACTTGGCTCAGAGACAGCTTTCAAACTACCTGACGCAGGCCCTCGTTCTGACAATTACTCTATTAATAATAGTATTAATGAAGCCTGTGCCCTTTTCCAGCACTCACTCTGAGCCAGCCCATTTGACATCCTTAATCTTGTATAACCCCCAGAAGAGCTCTGCAAGGTAGTTTTTTGTCAATCTTATTTCTGGACGAAGAAACTCAGACCAGAGAGAGAAAATAACAGGCCCAAGGTCACAGCAATAGGAAGTAACATTGCTGGGATTGGAACCTGCAGCTCTATCTCCTAAGCCACCGTTCCATGCCTTAGCCTCAAAACCACACCGTCTCCCTGCAGGCAGTAAGGATGCTCTGTGAGGTCACTGGAAGAACCCTAATTCCTGTTTCCCCTAATGAAGGAGTCCATCTTGGTACCTTCAGTGTCACTTTGGCCTCTGGCCCTCCCTGACTATATTACAAATGGAAAGAAGTTCTGACACAGTCCTTGGTAGTTAATCAACAACAACAACAATAATAATAACTAACATCCATAGACCCTTGCTCTGGGCCAAGCTCTGTGCATATCTCCATATCCCCTTTAATTTCCCCCGAAAACCCATTGAGATACTATGATTATCCCTATTTTGCAGATGAAGAAACATAGGCTTACCGAGGTCAAGCGATTCACTGAAGGTTTAAAAAAAAAAAAGGAACTTGGGAGACATGAAAAATATACTTCCCCAGGGCTATATTTTGCCCAAAGCAGATCCTATCTGAAAGTTTCTATATTCAGAACCTCATTTCCCTTCTCTTGGTCCTGACCCTGTCTCTAAGGACAGAAATCTCAATGCAAAGAGAAGGGACGGAAAGCCTAATTCCTGCAGGAGACTGGAGACTCTGACACAAAGTCCCAGGCCGGGTTTTGTTGCTGTTGCTGTTGCTGGAGCAGATGCCTTAGAGCCATCAGCAAGAAGGCCAGACGGGATGTGCCCAGCTTTAAAGAGAAAGCCTGCAGCTCCAGGGGCAAGAGCTTCCAGAGGGAGGTAGTAAATATTTGATGGGGCCTTCCAGTTCTTCCTGACTCAGGTGACCCTGGTGACATTTCAGAACATGGGGCTGGAGAACAGCCTTCATTTTATGACTGATAAAGTAGAAGAAGGAAGAAAAGCACATGAGCTGAAATGCTCTGAGCTCACAAAGGGCCCAGGCAGGCAACTTCTGCAAGACTGGAAAGAAAGGGCCCTTTTTCCAGAAACGAAGTCAGATCACCGGCAAACTAAATAACCAGAAAGTGTGTGATCCTGGGCCAATGACCTACCCTTCCAAACTGCTAGATTGTAAGCTCCAAAATAGCCAGAATCCCGGCTATCCTGTCCACTTTCATCTCCATAGTGCCCAGCAAATGCCTGGGCAAAGTAGGCGATCAAAATACATTTGATAAATGGATGAAAAGTTGTCACCAATTCAACGACACAGTATCCCTTTTGCAATCCAGACCACTCCTGCCCTAACACCTGACACCCCCTCACTAATACAGAAGCCACCGCAGTCAACTCTTCAACACATCACTGCACTAACTTTCACAGCTCTGCATTCAAATCTCTACTCTGGAGAACCGTTTCCAGATAACTTGGCTAACGAGGGCTCCTGGCAGGAACAAAGCCACACTGCTGCCCTATCACGCCACCACAGCAGCCCCGTGCAACCCGAGTCTACGTGCAGCTGCCTTCATGTCAGACCTCCACCGGCATCAGCCACTGCAGAGTAGTATTTTGAAAAGGAATGTGCAGATCTGAAGCAAAACACGCACGGCCTCCTTGGAGTTCTGATCCAGCATGGCAAGCCAGGAGCTTGAAACGGCTTCTTTACGCTACATCCTAGCACAGAAACGCACAGGCCCCACCTTCGCCCACACACCACGCAAACACTCTGATCAGACCTGTGTTACACCCCTCCTCGGCTGCCGCAGAACTGTGTCCATGCTGTGCCAACGAGTGTGACTTAATTATGGACTCAGAACTAGAGGAAATCCTG
The DNA here is from genome assembly GCF_028564815.1 of Eubalaena glacialis. Taxonomy (NCBI): domain Eukaryota; kingdom Metazoa; phylum Chordata; class Mammalia; order Artiodactyla; family Balaenidae; genus Eubalaena; species Eubalaena glacialis. Next base: position 76,932,270 of record NC_083730.1, read on the forward strand.
GCTTTGCTCAGGAGTTCACAGGTTCCTTTCTGCTGAGCCTCTCTCCCCAGCAGCACAGCCCCTAACTGTAGACCTGGATTATGACCATGGGGCCATTTTTAAAGGGCAGATGCCCAGCTGCTTGGGGTTCTTGAGAGAAAAGAAACAAAACGAGCCACTCATGACCCCTTAGTGACCTTTCTGACCCTAGAATACACACTAACTCAGACTAGGGGTCTCTGGGTGTTATTCCATGTCCCACAACTCGACAACTGCCCACTACCGTCTTAATGGCATCCCTAGATGACAACCTCCTTAAAATACCCCCAAAGTTCCAGTTTGAGCCATAGCTCTGCACATCCCTCCATGCCTACCCAGACACTTCTCTTTTCTCATATTTTTAGCTCTCCTAACTTTTCCCAGGTCTTTGGGGCCACCACAGGCAATGGCTAGGGTCCCTCATCCCCAAGCAAAGCTGTGTACCCCGAGGTCCCCACTCTTGATCCCCAGACTCCATGCCCATTGCTCTCTTGGGTCGCTCATTGGCCGTCTTGGCCAGAGGCCGGAGGAGTGGGTTTGGCGCCACCTGCTCGGAGCACCCCTCCTTGACCCCTGCAAATTTCCAGGCGGTTTGTGGAGGTCGCTCCCGTCCAGGACTGGCCCATTCTGGCAAGTGGAGGGAGGCTAGGCGGTGGGGCCTCGCCCTGAAGACGCCCGGAGCGTGGACAGCGCACAGGGTGCTGAATCAGGCACGGGGGAGGAGGCGCGCGGGCTAGGGCGCCGGGCGGCGGGAGGACCAGAGGAGCGTGACCCGGGGACCCGCGGGCAGCGGGAGGAGGGCTGTGGGCGCGCAGCCGCGGCAGGGTCCCGAGCGTCTCTCCAGGGAGCGGGCGGGAGGCGCGGCCCTTACCTGGCCGAAGGCGGAGCTGAGCATGGGGCGCAGCTGGTGGAGGAACGGGTCTGCCTCGGACGCGGCGGCTGGAGCGGAGTCCCCGCGACCCGGGGCTCGTAGAGAGCCCCGGAGGCCGAGCGCCGGGGACAGCCCCCGTTCCTCCCCATCCCGCCCGCGGGCCGGCGGCAGCGGCGACGGCGGCGAAGGTCGGGACGCCGCGGCCGGCGGCGCCTCCCGGGGCCTGCAGTGCGCCTGGGGGAGCCCGCGCCGGCTCCCCCGCGCGCCCTCCTCTCGCGGCGCCGGCCGGCACAGGGGCCTCCGCGAACTGGGGTCCCCGGACGGCGGCGGCGTGCCGGGGCAGGGGCCGGGCAGCCGGCGGCTGGACAGCACTGGCTCCCGGGCAGGGCCGTGGCGGGGAGCCCGGCTGCCCCCGCTCGCCGCCGCCGCCTTCAGCAGCGACGTCTTGGACTCGCTTTTAGCGATGTGCGAGCTCATCGCGGCGGGGCCCGCGCTCGCATGGCCCGGCGGGGGCGGCGCGGTGCGGCCCGGCGCTGGGCCCCCGGCGGGCAGAGAGCGGGGCGCCCGGCGGGAGCCGAGCCCGAGGACGCGCTGGAGGCGGGCGCCGTCCCCCGGCCGCTTAAATGCGGCCCCGTCGCCGCCGCCCATGTGACAGCGCAGCCTCTACGCCTGGAGCCCCGAGCTCCCCGGCGGCTGGCGGTGCGAATCTGGGGGGGCCGCCGGCTGTCCCAGAAGAGCCCACCCCCGGCTCCCCGGCTGCCCAGGTACCGCCGCGCCCCGCCCCTTGCCCCGCCCCGCGCTCGAGGAGCCCCGCTTCCCGGCGGCCCCTGGCGGCTGAGGGGACGCTGCGGCGCGTAGCCGGGAGCGCCGGGAGCGCGAGGGAAGGGGCTTGGCGAAGGGCCCCAAAGATGCCCAGACCTTGGTGGCGCCGGCAGTCCCCCTTAACATGCCCGGAGGTTCCCAAATGACCCAGAACCGCCGGAACGTCCAGAAATGCTGGCGGGGTGCACTGTCCACGGGGTACAACTTTGGAAACGATGACGAGAGAGGTGAAGAAGTAAACTCAAGACCCAAGGAGGATGAAAGCACGCTATCCATGACACCACCACTACAAAGCCCAGAGCCAGAACGGCGGGGAAGGACACTGCTGGAAGGAAAGACTCCACTCTATGGAGGCTTCACCCACTCCCAGTACCCTAGAGTGGGACCAGGACGACTCTGGTGAAGCAGCCACAGGATGTTCAGTTCTCAGAACAGAAGCCAGGTGGTATCCGCTTAACCTGGGCTTTGCAGGGTCTGGTGATGCTCAAGTCTCAGGTAGGACCCATTTGCTGCCCCTCCACCTCTTGTCCCCCCTCTCACCCTCTTGCCCTTCTAGATGTTAAAGAAATTCCTGCTCTTGGTAGGCAGCCAGGATGTCACACAGGCCTGGTTTGAATCTCAAACCCCAGCTCTGCCACTTACCATCTGGGTAACTTGGGCAAGTGTCATCAGCCTCTCTGAACCTTGTTTTCCTCTTCTGTAAAATGCAGATAATAATCATAACTAACTTCTCGGTGACATCCGATGATACCATCGCATAAAAGGCCTAGTCTAGTGTTTGCAACAGGGCCGCACGTGCAGTTAAGCTAGTTCCCTTCCCTCTGCGCCTATGAGGCCCCATCCCCTACTCTTGTTTAGTAATGGGATACTGGAGATTTGAAGGAGTGGGGTGTGAACCCCCCAGGCTCTCCCTGTTCTGGTCTCTGGCCCTGATGCCATCCATGCGGGAGAATAGGGCAAGTCTGGTCACGGCTTCGCCTCAGTAGAAGAATAGATGGACAGATGCTACACTTCACTCATGCCAGGGGTTCATCCTTCTCTGCACTGTCTGCATATGCAGACATATCATTCCATATGCAAGGAATTAAGAAAATTCCTTATGGATGGGTGGGAAAAACAACTGCCCAGAGGCCAAAGCGAACAAGGGAAGTTCCTCTTGTTCTCCAGCGATTGTACCCCAGCAATTGTTCTACTCTCAGGGGCTGAATTGCCACATCAAAGCCTGGGAGTTTAGGAACTCCCAGGTTCCTAAAGCACAAATACTGAGGCCGGCTGGGGTGCAGTAGCCCTGAAGCCTCATTGCCATGTCCACTCTCTCGGAGTCTGAGGTCAATCAGTGTCTTACCTGTTCCAGCCCTGAGAATAATCAGTGTTGGGCAGGATTAACAACAAATGTACATTCTGGATAAATCACAGGAGATAAAGTACCTTATTCGAACCCCCCAGGAGCTTTTGAAAGCAGTGGGCTGAAGGGTATTCTAAATCCCCACTGTGCCCCTCTTGGTGAGCTTTCTGAAATTCCCTGAATATTCTTGGGCAAGACCTCAGTCAGAGACTAGTTTCTGAAAAAGTGAAGAACTTGGTTACATCACCTATGATCTTAGAGTAAATAAAACAAATCAAGACTATGTTCGTGGAGCAAATGGATGAAACACGTGCCTCCAGATCCTGGATTATCGTGGATATAGGCCAAGATGCCATTTCATTTGTAAAATTCGTTAATTTGGTCATTTACTTAACAAATCCGTCTAGAACCAGGCACTGTGTTAGGCACCTGGGATACACAGATTCATCCATTCATTCCACAAACACTTGAGTGCCTGTTGTTTGCCAGGCACTGTGTTAGGTACCAGGGACACGGTGGTGAACAAAACAAAGTCTGTATCCCTAGCAACAAATGAACAACTAGAGATGCACAGATAATTAATAGTGACCAGCTGGTCGTTTAGTGCCGTGAAGAGATTAAAAGCAGGTAGGAGAGGAGGGCTTAATGGAGGGTGCTATCTTAGCTGGTGATTAGGGAGGGCCTTTCTAAGGAGGGGATGTTTGAGCAGAGGTCATAATGAAGGATGGGAGCGAGGCAGGCATATATCCAGGGGAAGCAATTTTCTGGCAGAGGGGAGACAGTTCAAAAGTCCCGAGGAGGGAATGAGCACAGTCACAGAGAAGCAGAGACCAGTGGGGCTGGCATGAGCAAGGGGGAGAGTGATAGAGATGAAACTGGTGAGGAAGGCAGGGCCCAGAGAGTCCAGGGCTTTGGGGTTTTGTTGTTGTTGTTTGTTTGTTTTTTGGTCATGCGGCATGTGGAACTTCCCCGACCAGGGATCGAACCCGTGCCCCCTGCATTGGAAGCACGGAGTCTTAACCACTGGACCACCAGGGAAGTCCTCTGGAAGTCCAATTTGGTTTTTTTTTTAAGTGTCAAGGGAAGCCACTAGCAGGTCTGTAGTAGAGGCGAGGCATCTGGTTGTTTACATTGTTTGAGGAGCATTGGCGGCTTTGCAGCAAGTCCATTGCTGGATGGCGGTGTGGCAAGGGGGAGACGGTCGGGTGCTGTCGTGTGGCGCAGGCGAGAGAGAGGGTGGTGGTTTGGACTAGCTTGATAGTGGGGGAGGCGGGAAGGAGTGGTCAGATTCAGGAGATGTGTAAAGAATCACGGTACGATTCAGTTCCTGCTCTCCGGGAATTTGCAAAAACAAAAAAGAGAGGATAAACCCCGCTATGATATAATGGGTAGCAGCAATAAGGGAAGGACGAGCAGGCTTATATGGGAGCACCAAAGTGGAACCCTTAGGGGAGTTGGAGAAGCATCAGAGAGGGTGACATTTGAGCTGCGTTTTGAAGAAGTGAAATTCCACCAGGTGAATAAGGAAGGTAAAAGGAAGGTCATTCCAGGCAGGCGGGACAGCTTTGGTGAAGGCTTGGGAGTGTGAACCTGCAGAGGGTGTTTGGAAACTATCTAATGGTTTGGCGGGGCGGGGGGATAAGGGCTGGAAGACAGGCCTGGAAAGGTGGTTGGAACCAGACCATGAAGGCTCTGGAATGTGATATTCAGGAGTCTGTCCTTTATTCCACAGACAACAGACAGTCCTCGAAGGTTTTATGAGTGTATATAGGACATAAGCAGAACTGTGTTTTTGAAGATCATGCTGATGTATCGTGGAGTAAACTAAAAGGACACTGAAGGCAGGACCAACCAGGAAATTAGGTTCATTTATGTAACAAAATGCTTGAGTGCCCACCATGTGCTAGGCGTTGGGAACAGAGCAGTAAATAAGGGAACATCATGCCTTTCTTTATGGATTGTAAGCCTGATGGGGAGGTAATAAGGCCTAAATGTAGAGGCTGGGTCAGATTCAGGAAATATTTCAGAAATGTCACTGTTAAGACATGGGAAGTTCTGCATGTGGAAAATGAGAATGGCTTGCCTCTCTGATTATTGCTATAATGGGAGTATAGTTACTGCAAGGTATCCTGCCACGTAGAAATAATTTTTTAAATAATCCTTTTGGATTATACATATTTTTATAGCTTTAAAAGCACTTTCACATAAAGCCTCTCACTTGCCTTTAAATGTTATACAAATTATAATTATTAAGTAATTACATGTTGCTATATTATTTGACTGCAAAACCCTTGGTGAAAGTTATGCAAAAGAAGAGCTGTTTTGGAGTGCTGGAAAGACACAAGGGCAGTGAAATAGAGAAGATGGGTCTGGGACCACGACATTAGTCTAGAGGGAACAGTGTGTTTAGCTATCTTTGCGTCTCATTTCTTTCTTTCTTTTTTTTTAAAATAAATTTATTTATTTATTATTTATTTTTGGCTGTGTTGGGTCTTCGTTGCTGCGCGCGGGCTTTCTCTAGTTGCGGTGAGCGGGGGCTACTCTTCGTTGCGGTGCGCGGGCTTCGCATTGCGGTGGCTTCTCCTGTTGCAGAGCACAGGCTCTAGGCACGCAGGCTTCAGTAGTTGTGGCACGTGGGCTCAGTAGTTGTGGCTCGCGGGCTCTAGAGCGCAGGCTCAGAAGTTGTGGCACACGGGCTTAGTTGCTCCGCGGCATGTGGGATCTTCCTGGACCAGGGCTCGAACCCGTGTCCCCTGCATTGGCAGGCGGAACCACTGCGCCACCAAGGAAGTCCCTGTGTCTCATTTCTAAGAGCATCCATTCAGATGAGTAAGGCAGGGTTAAGGGCAAAATTCTTAAAATGTACACGGATCTCTCATTTAAAATACCTCAGTCTGATGATGTCATGTCCCTGTAGCAAACTCCTTTAAAAAGTTTTCTGTCCTGAACAGAACCATATGTCACGTTGAGTCGTGAAAAAGGTGGGGAGCATTTGGACAGCGGTGCTTGGATTACTTCTCCAGGACGTTTCTTGTCTAGCTGGTTCCTTTCTGCCATTGTCAGAATCAAATTCCGTACTTAATCTCTTCCTTGTTTTCAAATGACAAAAATCTCTCTGTTAGGTTTCAGAAAGCTGGGATTACAAAATGTTCTTATGGCTTTAAGTCCTCTGTGGTGATTGGGGAACTCGGGAAAGGATTGGATGAGAATTTTTTTCCAGGGGGTGGGGGGAGGGGACAGTCAGTGGACTGAATAGGGGATTCCTTTTCAGAAATCTGCCTTTGGACTCAAATGTTCATCACTTAAGAGGATTCCAAGATTTTTAAAATAAAATGAAAAGGGATGTGGGTTATAAGAATATATATGCATATGTCAAAACTGAACTGTACATTTGAGACTAGACATCCTGCTGTGTATAAATTATAACTCAATACAAAGAAAAATCAAACAAGCGGGACAGACAGAGCAAAAATAATTAATACTGACAAGTATAACCAACTACCAAACTGTTTTCGGGACATGAATTATGATTTTCAAAATAATGGTGACTGAATTCCATTGGGAAGAGGCTCTGACAGTGAGGCCAAGGTTGTCACGAGCTGATTCCTACGTAGGCCATTAAGCATCCATGGTTTTGGGGGTGCAGTTTGTACCCCTCCTCCTAGCTAGCAAGTTCTATATTTACTTGTTCCCTGGTTTCAAGGGCAAAGGAGAGAAAAAGCATAGATGAGAGAAATTCTATCCCCTACCGATGACTGATTGGTCAGAAGTTACCATCTTCTTTTAAGAACAGCATACCTGATCTCCAAATATTAAATATATCATCATCATCATTCTCATTCAGAATATTCCTTATTTTCTTTCCCTAATCCAAAGCAGTTCTCAGCCTCTCTGAGATCTTGACTGGATACACGAAGTGAACTCACTCCCCGACCCTCGCCCCGCCATTATTCCTTTAATACTAATGCCACACACCCCTGTACTCTAGCAGTGTAGACACATGCACTCCATATACAATTCACCGGAAGTCACCATTACATCCATACAGTTTCCATCAGCTGAAATGCAACCCATGTTCAGATGACCTAAGGACACTCCAACCATGGTGGCCTCCTTTATTATCTGTCTCCCCCACTAGACTGTATGTTCCATGAAAGCAGAGACAGGGTCTGTTTTATTCACTAGTAGATATCCAGCACCTAGCAAGGTGACCGACACATAATAGCATAGTAGGTACTCACCTGACATTGAGTGAATGAGTCACAAATTGAAAGAAGCAAAGCATTCATTGTTTTTATAGAAATTAGTCCCCTATGCTTGGACTCAGTGGGGGGCAGGGGATGGAACTGAAAGAAGATTCTACATGATTTGGTTTGTTTTCCTCCTTCAGACAGATCGTTTCTGTCATCTGTATATACAACCTGGATCCTGAGTGACCAGCCAGCATAAAGGTACATGTGACCTTCAAGGACCAGCCATGTTTGTGCCACAGGCAGGAGGGCTCTATGCTTTAATTGCCTGGAGGTTCCATCCAAAATCTGAGTCAGCCAACAGTCCAGTCTGTGAGCAGGGCAGTTACATCTGCGGCACTTGGAGTTGAGCCTGGCCCGACACCATGCAGACCTCCTGGTACCGCACGGTTGGAAACAAAGTAGCAAAGGAGGCTCACAGTGCTGCATGGAAAGGTAGAGCTGCTCATGAAATCACCTAGGGACTTCCCTGGCGGTCCAGTGGTTAAGACTTCGAATGCAGGGGGTGCGGGTTTGATCCCCGGTCAGGGAGCTAAGATCCCACATGCCTCGCGCCCAAAAAACCAAAACATAAAACAGAAGCAATATTGTAAAAAATTCAATAAAGACTTTAAAAATGATTCACATCAAAAAAAAAAGAAATCACCTAAAATAAGAGCCTCTCAACAGACTTACGTATTAGCAGAAGGATGGAAGGCACTTGGGAGTGCAAAGATATAACTATTTACCAACTGATATGGACGTATTTCAATATTTTCACAACCAGAGCATGTCAGCTGATTTCCGGTCCAAAGTATCAGTAGAACTATACCCACCACAGGATGCTCAAGAAGCCTTTGCTTCCTTGGAAGCTGCCGTTTCCACGTTTTTAGATTAGCTACATAGGCAATATCTTTGCCTGGACATCTAAACGTGGTTCTCGCTGACAGGGCCTTGCTGGGAGGCTCCTTCCCTTACAGAGTACCGAGATAATTTTCCTGAAGCAAGGATGACATCACTGGCCTGAAGGCGGATCCAGGCAATGCCCTATCTGGGGAACAATCATTCCTGCAGGTATGTGACTCACAGAGAGCGAGAGCGAGCGAGCGAGCGAGAGAGAGAGAGAGAGAGAGAGAGAGAGAGAGAGAGAGAGAGAGAGAGAAATTCAGAGACCTTATCAAGCAGATCTCTGGTCTCCCAGCTCTGTCACAGCCAGCCCCATCCCTGGGCTATGTGTAACCCAGCAACAAGGATGGACACGGGGACCAGCTGGATGAGGAAGGTCTGGAGCTAAACTCTCCAAAGATGCTCAGCCTTTAATGGAGGAGGCCTTTTAGAAGAGATCTGGCAAATTCTCTGCCCTGGCAACTTCACTTTCTGTTCTCTTTTTTATCTGCTTTCTGTATTTCCAATTAATCTTGGAATGAGAGCCCAAGGCAAGAAGCCAGCGGTGCCTGAGGAATGCTAAAGAGCAGACTGAGCCAGGGAAACAAATGCCAGCGAGGGACCCCACAGCAAAGAGACAGACACCGTGAGCAACTCTCCCGTTACCATGAGGCTTGCGAGGCGTGTGTGCGGGTCTCCGCGTTGGCACCATCTGCCAGTTCCTCAGGAGGACAGAACAAACCAGTGAGGCATGGAGATTAGATTATGTAACACTCGAGGATTGCTGTTTTCAAAGAGGAAACAAATGGAACGAATTGATTTGCTTGTCAGAGTCATGTCACTAAAGGAGACCCGTTCCCTCCTCTTCCAAGAGGACCTCATTAAAGAGGGTAATGATTTTACAGATTGAGAAAATGTGAGACCACAGTCGACTCCATTCACAAGAGCAAGTCCTGTTTCCAGAATTGCACTGATAAATCCTCTTCTGGTCCCCTAGCCTGAAAAAATGACTATTCAGCCACTACCTAAAAGGTACCAACACGGCAAGGAACCTAACTGCCAGTTGCCAGCCACCAGATTCAGAACCTGGGCGCTTTGCCTGAACTGAACTCTCTTGCTTCTGGGGAAGGAAGCAGCATCTAATTTTGAGTCCAGTGGGGTCACAGGTATATTCAGAGCTCTAAACAAATGCTTCTTTGATAGAGTGGGAATGTGTTCTTAAAGTACATGCATCAGGAAGGAGAATTCGTTGCATTTCTGGGATAATTTTGTCATTGCCGGGCTTCTCTCAAAATGCCCAGCATAATACTTTTTATAGAATGTTCAGTAGACCCGAAGAATGAACGAATGATAACCTTGAACCTACTGCCAAAGGGCCATTCCTAAAGATACATTGTCTAAGACACCAAGATTTAAATGTCGGGTATTTATTCAACTTGGAAATGAAGCCCGCTGTACCAGATGTTTTCTATTTGCCCTTTCCGATCCACCGTCTAGCCTGGGATGCTCCCCTGTACAGACTCCATCAACTTGACCCTCTAGCTTCCATTTGGGTACAGCCAGCGGGAGGTGGCAGCAGCAGACTGGAGGGCAGAAGGGCAGCGAGGGTGAAGTATTTATTTCCCTGGTTCTCTCCCTGCCAGATCGCCTCAGGTTGGTTATGTCTTTTGATAAAAGGTCACTGCTCCCTCTCAAGGCAGCCCTTTCCACACAGCTCTCTTTCTGGGTTCTGGAATTTCTCCCTCCCTTCAACTTTTAGATCTAGGAATGGTAAAGACCCCAGCTATCCCTAGCCCCCTGGGTACTGCACTACCCCTGTGGCTTCCCTACACTCTACCCAAACCTTTGTAAATAGTCCCTTTATTAAAACCTCCTCAAATTATCTAATTTGAATGTACCATCTGCTTCTTATACAGAACCTGACTGATACACCTACCACACGTCAGTCTGTTCCAGGCCCTGCACCACAGTTTAAAAAAAAAAAGAGTAGCAAAATTAATAATACAATATGCTACTACTTTATAGTTGTTCTCAGTGTTCACCTTTTCACAAGGCTATAATAACAACTTAGAGATAACACCTATTTCTTCCTTACAACATAATTGTGCAGTAGTGTTTGTATGAGCTAAATATAATTCGAGAACAAGCTTTTTCATGCCATCAAAATTCATGTGAACAACTATAAAGAGAGAATTGCAGAACTGATGCCCCCGACTTGAGATTTAGCAGATTTATTGCAATATTTAAATCAACCATGCAAATATTCAAATGCCTACTACGTGGCCAGAAAGATGGAAATCTTACAGTGAGGAATAACATCGCCACGGGCTCTGACATGGTGAAATGCGGTCTTGTTTTATGCTGTAAATGTGTTCCTTAAAAGTTGAATAGAGATTGTATTTCCATAAATCAGATGATATGTTGTATGATCAGGGGGACCTCACTATTTGAATAATAATTTGGTAAAATAATCACCCTTTGATCTTTTGAACCAATTCTGTTTTTTCATCCATCTAAAGTACTTCAAATGAAATTTATCTTTAGTCTGTAGGGAGGATTGGTCTCCTTCCGTGCTCTTGGAATAGCAGAAATTGTGAAATGGAATTCAGAGGAAAGATAAGGGAACTACCATTTATAGACCACACATAGAATGCTAGGCAATTTGCATCTGTTAGCACATTTAATCCTGGAGGTAAATGCATATTCTACCATTCCCTTATTTTCTCCTTCTGAAAAATAAAAAAACCCAAAAAATTACTTTGGCAGGTGTGGAATTCAAAATCCTTTTTTTTTTTTTTTAATGAGAAAGCAAGGCAAAAATATTATTCAGTGAAGGATCATAAACACCACATTATTCCCCAACCTCAGTGGCTTTCCACTGCTCTTAGGATCAAGTCCAAAATTGTTCACAGGGCCACCGTTGTGCCTCAGTTCTCTTGACCATCCAGGCTTCTTCCCACTTGAAGGCCTTTGCGCTCTGTCCCCAGATCTGTCTGCAACCTCTTCCTCTCCTTTCTTCTCCAGACTAACTCAGACTCACCCCTCCAGTTTCCACTGGGTTGACACTTTCCAGGGAATGTCTGTCTCCCCAGCTGGGCCTGTGTCACTGTGTCCCTAGATCCGAACACCAGTGAAGAGCTGAAGGCTCAGTTGTTGCCTGACTGAACCCAGGAAGGCTGCTCTGCCTGATGGTGGCCGTTTCTACCAATTCTTTGGTCCCAGGGGCCCAGCAAGATATCTCTCAAAAATGAAAAGGTCGAAAGAACCTCTTTGAGGTTCTGGAAGGTCTTTGCTTTCTCTCTCCCCCTCAAGTGTATACCTAGGCGCTGCAAGACCTGGAGCTCCAGCTGAGATGAGAACATGACAGTACCGAGTCCCAGTGGGAACATAACGTTCCTTCAGCCTCGCACCTTGGGCTTGTCTGGAATCCAGCCACGTGACTTTTGGAGGCTGCGCATGCGCGGGAGGATTAGTCCTCTCGTTATCTCTCCACCCTCGCCCAGATGTTGCAGCTGCGCATTTCAACCTGGTCCGCTTGAAAGCGGGAGGCAGTGTAGGAATGGGAAAGAGATTCAGGAGGTCAGTGCGGGCGGTCAGGGTAGGCTTGGGATGTATTGAGCATCGCCCAGTGGCAGGCATTGGACTAAATTACCCCAAGGGCTTTATGTAGTAGGGATTGCTGTGTCTATTTACAGATAGAGAAACTGAGGCTCCTGTGGTTTGGGGGACTTGTCCACAGGCATAGGTAATGACAGTCCTGGGATTTGAACCAAGTTTCTATGGCTCCCAAATACCCAAGCTCTCTTAGGCCCTCCCTCATCTTTCAAAAGTAAAGTTTGTTTTCCCGAAGTGTGGTCACCACTGGGAAGTGATTCCCTCTCTCCATCCCTAGTAACTCTGAGCCAGCTGCCTGCCTAGGTTCATGTCCTGGCTGTATGATTTCAGACAAGTCATGTCACCACTGAGCCTCATCATCATCTGTAAAATGACAATATTGCCTGCCTTCCGCTACTCAGGAAAATTAATTCTTCTAACAAAAATGTAGTGATGCCTACCAGATGCCAGGTACTGTACTATGTAAGTTCGGGGTGTGCAAAAACAGAAAAGATCGTGTAATTAAATGAGATAGAGTATGAACATGCTAATAATCTCCAAAGCCCTTTAATAATATATGTAGTGTGTTAGATGGTAGCAAGTGCTATGGATAAAAATGAAGCAAAGAGGACTTCCCTGGTGGCGCAGTGGTTGAGAATCCGCCTGCCAGTGCAGGGGACACGGGTTCGATCCCTGGTCCGGGAGGATCCCACATGCCGCGAAGCAACTGGGCCCGTGTGCCACAACTGCTGAGCCTGCGCGCCTGGAGCCCGTGCTCCGCAACGGGAGAGGCCACCGCAATGAGAGGCCCGCGCACCGCGATGAAGAGTGGCCCCCGCTCTCCGCAGCTAGAGAGAGCCCGTGGGCGTCAACGAAGACCCAATACAGCCATAAATAAATAAATAAATAAATTTATTTAAAAAAAAAAAAAAATGAAGCAAGGAAGGGAATAAGGAGCGTATCACATGGGTGCAATTTTAAGTAAAAGTGTCAGGGCAAGGCCTCCCTGAGATGTTGGCATTTGAGGAAAGACCCGAGGAGATGAGGGAAGAAAATGTGCCAGGGATTGTTCTAGAAACCCGGGCAAGTTTGGACCCATTTCCCCTTAAGAACAGATGAGATCTAAAATGGGCCTGGCACCCCCAATGAAGGCTGCAGTGCTCCTGCGGGCCTCCCTCATCCAACAGTGGGCAGTGCTGCTGTGGGTTTCTCACAGCTGGCTCCTGAGGAAGTGAAAACAGCCTGTTACAGGTATGAGGATTCACAGCCAACAAGCTCTTCCCTTGCATCTCCAGAGGAGTTGGTGTTTCCATCAGTTAATTGGAGAAGGGTCAGCCATGCCCTTGGAAATGTCTACTTTTTGCTCCATTGAAAACAAAAAGCAGCAGGAAGACAGAATTAGGACCTGTACTGACATTTTGCTGGAATGTCCCATCCCAAACACATGTAGAGGCTCATTCACACAGATGGATCTGCTCAAAGCCCCTAACGTAGATATAAGGGTGCTGGCATATGCCTGGTTACAGACCCGAAAGCTCTGCACGGAGAAGCCTAGTCTGGGAGAAAAATATCAAGCCAGGCCTTGGCCAGCTCTCCTTTCAGCAAATGTTAAAAAAAAAAAAAATGTATATCACAGGAAGCAGGATGAAGGGATAGAGCCCTATGACTATCCAAACCGGGAGGCCACTGAATCCAACAGACTGAGGCCCAGAGAGGGGAGGTTAGCTGTCCAAGGTCACACAGCAAGTCTGTGAAAAATCCCAGTGAATTCATGCTACCAACAAATACTTTTTGAGTGCCATATATGTGCCAGGCACTGTTCTAGGCACTAGGGTTACAGCAGTAATCAAAAGAGACAAAAATTCCTGTCCTCCTGGAGCTGACATTCTAATTGAAGGAGACAGAAAATAAAATAACTTAGTAATATATGTAGTGCGTTGGATGATGGCAACAGACACAGAGAGAAATGAGGCAGGGAAAGGGGATTGGGAGTATACTGTGTCCGTGCGATTTTAAGTAGAAGGGTCAGGGAAGGCATCACTAAGAAGTTGGCATTTAAGCAAAGATCTGAAGGAGGTGAGGGAGGAAGACAGGCCAGTATCTGGGGAAGAGTGTCCCAGGAGGAGGAAGCAGAGCCGAGGCCCCCAAGGCAAGAACATTCCAGTAGTGTTCCCAGGAGCAGCAAAGGAGCCACATCATGTATGAACTTTGTAGGCTGCTGTGAGGACTGTGGCTTTTACTCCAGATGAAATGGAAAACCACTGGAGAGTTTGGGGCAGAGAAATGACATCATCTGACCCAACAAAAAGTCTGAAGCTATGGCTGTTCATTCGTTCATTCCTTCGATCATTTATTCAAGCCTCTTAGGTGCCAGGCACTATGCTGATGACAAGCCAGACTCCCCCAGAGCGAGCCACAGGGTACTTGAGTGTGTATTTTGTGCTGATTGGAGAGTCCAGAGCAAGGAGAAGGGAGGCTGGGCCATGGCCTTCCCTGACCACTTGCCTTCCCTCCTTGCCCTGAGGCCCAGGGCAAAGGGCCCCAGGTAGCTTCAGGGCTCCGTGATCCGGAGGCTGCTAGAAGCTGCAGGTTATAAATAGCATCTCCTGTGGCTGGGAGTCAAGCTGCTCAGTCTGAATGACTCAGAGGCTCAGAGCCACAGCCCCCTGAACTGTAACATCACTTCTCAACCCCACCACCCCATCCTGGGCTCCCTTGCTGACCCCCTAATCAAAGCCGGGCCTCTGCTTCTCACCATGACCCTCTCTGGCCCTGTCACTCTCCTCTGATTCCAGACTCTACATCCTGGAGCACCAGGAGGCCCACTGCTTCATTAGCTCTGGGAGGCAGAATTGTATAATATTTAAAAGCTCAAGATCTGTACTTGGGGACTTCCCCGGTGGCACAGTGGTTAAGAATCCGCCTGCCAATGCAGGGGACATGGGTTCGAGCCCTGGTCCGGCAAGATCCCACATGCTGTGGAGCAACTAAGCCCGTGAGTCACAACTACTGAGCCTGCGCACCCAAAGCCCATGCTCCACGACAGAAAAGCCACCGCAATAAGAAGCCCGCGCACCGCAACGAAGAGTAGCCCCCCGCTCGCCGCAACAAGAGAAAGCCTGCGTGCAGCAACGAAGACCCAACGCAGCCAAAAATAAATAAATAAATTAATTAAAAAAAAAAAAAAGATCTGCACTTGGGCCTACCTGGATTTCAGGCCCAGCTCTGCTGCTTCCTGGCTGTGTGACCTTGGGCAGGTCACTTCACCCCGGGAGCCCCATATTCCTCATTCATAATAAGAATAGTATTATAGTGGGACTTTCCTGGTGGCACAATGGTTAAGAATCTGCCTTCCAATGCAGGGGACATGGGTTCGAGTGCTGGTCCGTGAAGACCCCACACGCCGCAGAGCAACTAAGCCCGCAAGCCAAAACTACTGAGCCCGCGCCACAACTACTGAAGCCCGCTCTCCCTAGAGCCCACGCACTGCAACTACTGAAGCCTGCGCTCTAGGGCCCGCGTGCCACAACTACTGAAGCCCTTGCACCTAGAGCCTGTGCTCCGCAACAAGAGAAGCCACCACAGTGAGAAGCCCAGGCACCGCAATGAAGAGTAGCCTCTGCTTGCCGCAGCTAGAGAAAGCCCGTGCACAGCAACGAAGACCCAACGCAGCCAAAAACATTAAAAAAAAATTTTTAAATTTAAAAAAGAATAGTATTATAGTAATAATATCAATACTATTGTGATGTTATGATGATGATAATAATAGTACCTACTTCATGGAACTGAAGTAGGTACTATTCAACAAGATACTCCACATAGAGTGCTTAGCCCACAGCCTGTCTTATAGTAGCTGCTCAATTAATAGACTGACCGTCCCTGTGCTCAATTAGATTATAATCCGGAGAAGGGTAATAATAAATAAGAAAATGACAGCTTTTATCTAATCTACAGAACAACCATGTGTTTGAAGTATGGGCTCCTGACATCTAATGCTGTACATCTAATCTTCATAACCAAGCCAATTTCACCATCTCCATCTTACACAGGAAGAAACAGACTCAGAGAGAGCCGTATGACTTGTCCAAGCCATACGGTACCCGGTGAGGCAGAATCTGACGTCAGCAGAAAGGCTTAACCAGCCCCCATCTGACCGTGGGGACATGTGCAGACACTTGCTCCTAGCCCACCCCACACGTGATGTGCCTCTGAGTGGAGGTAGGGGGTCAAGGGAAAGAAGAGGGCAGGTGGGCGGGGGTGCAAGATATCTCTGCTTCCTCTGACCATCCCTCCCACCTCCTGAGATAAGAAGCCCTCTCTCTGCCACCTCCCCAAAGCCTAGACTAGCTCTCCTTTGGGTGATATTGAATAAAATTCTCTCTGCCTAATGGCTCCCCAAAGATGATCTGTCTGTTTAATAATTTTTAGATGTTACACACATTGTTTAAGGATGAAGGTGATGGTGACATTCTGGCTTCATTGACCACCCCCCACTTTGATCCTCCAGAGTTGTGTCTGGTCATTCCCCCAGGTTCCAGAGAAATCTCCTTAAGTCCCCGTCCCCTGCCCTCACCATGCTGGAAGCCTTATAAAATAGTAGAAATGGCATGCATTTGGGAGTGAGATAAATCTGGGCTCCCTCTTGTCTCTGTCATTTCCTAGCTGTGTGACCTCGGGCAAGTCACTTCACCTCTCTGAGCCTCATTCATTTAGCTAATGCATATTTAGCAACGTGGTCAGGAAGAAAGTGACATTTATTCTGAGACTTGAATGGTGAGAAGACCTAGAGGCACAGAAGCCTCGAGAAGGGAATAACTTTGGTGTGTGGAGCTGGTGTGGTGGGAACAGAGCGAGCCAGGGGGAGAGAGGGAGATGAGGTCAGAGAGGCAGGCAGGGGCTAGATCACAGAGTGCCCAGTGACGAGAATCCCAACTTCTCACGCTTGTGCGCGTTTGGTGGGATGATGCATAGATCTAGCACAGGACCTGGCATACTGTGGGCGCTCAATACGCAGTAACTATCATGATGATGAGTTTTCCTTGTCCTCCTCCTCCTCCCAGGGACCCTCGTGTCCATCTCCTGCCTCTTAACCCCCTCTGTCCCACGGTCTCTCCCTGATCCCGGGAAAAGGACAAGGAGTCAGCAAGTATCACAGCAGGAAGGAAGAAGCATTCCCCATTCTCTCCCCCGCCCCAAACCCTCCCACCGTAGCCCAGTGATTTTCCTGCCTCTCACAAGGCGATTTTATTAAACATCTCGAAAAAATATTCTCTCACTCCCTCTCTCTTTATTTATAAAAATCAACTTAACACCCTGCTCCTTTGTTCTATTTGGAAACTGGAACAGCCTGGTTTATATTTAGCTGAAATCCTGCTCCTTTCCCCACAGATTCCAGCACAGCCCAATGAGCTAGAGGGGCTAAGGAAGGAGAGGGGGAGAGGGGGCTGGGAGAGGAAAGGGCCATGGGAAGAACGGGAGGTGCTGTCCCCCAGGGGCCCAGGTCTCCGCTAAATCCGAAGGACCTGGAAGGGTAGGAGCTGAACAGTCCCTCCCAAGACTTGGGATGATCCAAGTCCAGGCTTTGCCCATCATCCTGTCACTCTCTAGTCCCATTCAGGTATCCCCAGAACAAGAGACGGGGAGATAGAATATGGAGAAGAAAGACCCCAACCCTAATCTGGAACCAGGCTTGGAAAGGCACTATAAGGCAGTCATTAAGGATGTGGGTCTGGGTTCACATGCAAACTCTCCTCTGCCCCTCACTAGCTGGCTGCTGCCAGGGAAGTTAATGTGCTCGTTACAGTGCCTGGCACATAAACAGTGGCCATCATTATTAATCACTGTGGGCTGAAGGAAAGCTCTCACTCCTCAAACTTCAAGGCTCTCCTCAAAAGCTGCTTCCTCCATGAAGCCTTCCCAGATTAAAACTCATCTCTTCAGTGGCTTCCCTGGTGGCGCAGTAGTTAAGAATCTGCCTGCCAATGCAGGGGACACGGGTCCGAGCCCTGGTCCAGGAAGATCCCACATGCCGCGGAGCAACTAAGCCCGTGCGCCACAACTACTGAGCCTGCGCTCCGCAACAAGAGAAGCCACCGCAATGAGAAGCCCGCGCACCGCAACGAAGAGTAGCCCCCGCTCACCGCAACTAGAAAAAAGCCTGCGTGCAACAACAAAGACCCAGTGCAGCCAAAAATAAAATAAATTAAATAAATAAATTCTTTAAAAAAGAAGAATCTGTCTGTGTATACATACACCCCTATGTTCAGAGCAGCACTATTCACAATAGCCAAGACATGGAAGCAACGTAAATGTCCATCGACAGACGAATGGATAAAGAAGATGTGGTAAATGTGGCTACAAGAGTAGCTCCCACTCACCACAACTAGAGAAAGCCTGTGCACAGCAACGAAGACCCAACGCAGCCAAAAATAAATAAATAAATAAATAAGTTTATTTAAAAAAACAGATGTGGTACATATATACAATGGAATACTACTCAGCCATATAAAAGAACAAAATAATGCCATTTGCAGCAACATGGATGCAACTAGAGATAATCATGCTAAGTGAAATAAGTCAGAGAGAGAAAGATAAGTATCATATGATATCGCTTATACGTGGAATCTAAAATATGACACAAATGAACCTATCTATGAAACAGAAACAGAATCATGGACATAGAGAACGGACTGGTGGTTGCCAAGGGGGAGGGGGTTGAGGGAGGGATGAAGTGGGAGGTTGGGGTTAGCAGATGTAAGCTTTTGTATATAGAATGGATAAACAACAAGGTCCTACTGTATAGCACAGAGAACTATATTCAATATCATAGGACTTCCCTGGTGGTGCTGTGGTTAAGAATCCGCCTGCCAATGCAGGGGACACGGGTTTGAGCCCTGGTCTGGGAAGATCCCACATGCTGCAGAGCAACTAAGCCCGTGCGCCACAACTACTGAGCCTGCGCTTTAGAGCCCACAAGCCACAACTACTGAAGCCTGCACACCTAGAGCCCATGCTCTGCAACGAGAGAAGCCACCATAATGAGAAGCCCGCGCACCGCAACAAAGAGTAGCCCCCACTCGCTGCAACTAGAGAAAGCCCGCGGGCAGCAAAGACCCAACGCAGCCAAAAATAAAAATAAATAAATAAATAAATTTATTAAAAAATATATATCCTATGATAAACCATAATGGAAAAGAATATTAAAAAAAAGAATGCACATATATGTATAACTGAGTCACTTTGCTGTACAGCAGAAATTAACACAACATTGTGTATCAACTATACCTCAATAAAATAAAAAAAACTATCTAGGTAACGAAATTGTGGTGTGTCCATACAATGGAATATTATTCAGCCAAAAAGAGGAATGAAGTACTGACACATGCTATAATGTGGATAGGCCTCAAAAATGTTATGCAATGTCAAAGAAGCCAGACATGAAAGGTCGAATATTCCATTTATATGAAGTGTCCAGAATAGGCAAATCCATAGAGAAGGAATGCAAATTGATGGTTGCCAGGATCTTGGGCAGAGGGAATGGGAAGTAGTAACTGCTTAATGGGTGCAGGGTTTCCTTTTGCAGTGACTAAAGATATTTTGGAACTGGATAGAGATGGTGGTTGTATAATGCCACTGAATTGTTTGCTTTAAAATGGTTAATTGTATGTTAATTTTATGTTCACCTTAATTTAAATATATATACATATCTGGGTTGACTTCATGGTCATGTTAATTGATATGAAAAACATTTGATAAAATTAACACCTAATCATGATTTAAAAACAAAAACAAACAAGTCAGAATAGAAGAGAACTTCCTTAACCCATTAAAAGGCAAGGCTTCAAAATACCTCACATATATAATGCTGAAAATCTACACACTTTCCCCCCTGAGACTGGGAACAAGGCAAGAATATCTGCTCTCACCACTTCGTGCAACATTGGGAGGTCCTAGCCAGGACAATAAGGCAAGAAAAAAAAAATGGAAAAAGGACAAAGTTAAATCATCTTTATTTTCAGATGACATGATTACGCATGTAGAAAAGCCTAAGGAATTTACAAAACAAAACTAGAACTAATCATTTTATTTAACAAGATCAAAGGATACAAAGTGAATCCTTTACAAAGTAATACAAAGTAATGTGTTTCTATATATAGTTGTCCCTTGGTATCCACAGGGGTTTGGTTCCAGGATCCACCACCCTGCCCATGGATACCAAAATCCACAGATGCTCAAGTCCCTTATATGAAATGGGATGATACAGTCAGCCTTCCATATCTGCAGTTGCAGAACCCCTGGATACAGAAGGGTGGACTGTACTAGCAATGAACAATCGAGAAGTTAAATGTATAAAAATATTTCCAATAGCATCAAAAAACATAAAATATTTAGAGATACATTTAACAAAACATGTGCAAGATTTGCAGTCTGAAAACTACAAAACCTTACTGAGAGAAATTGAAGACCTAAATAAATGGAGAGATATACCATGTTCATGTATAAAATGCCACTCTCCCCAGATTGATCTTAGATTCAATACAGTCCTGATCAAAATTCCAGCAGGGGTTTGTTTTTTATTTTTTTGTAGAAATTATCAAGTAGACTCTAAAATGCATATGGAAATGCAACAAACTAGAGTAGCCAAAACAATTTTGAAAACCAGGAACAAAACTGCAGCACTTAATGCTACTTGATTTTGAGAATTACTATGAATCTGTAGTAATCAAGACAATGTAATATTAGCATAAGGATAGACATATAGATCAATGAAACAGAATAAAGTCCAAAAAATAGATCCACATAAATACAATCAATTGATTATTTTAATGAAGTTCCACGATGATTCAGTGGAGAAAGGATGTTAGTACTGAAACATATCAACACAGAAGAGAAAATGAACTATGACCCCTACCTCACATCATACATAAAAACTAACTCAAAATGGATCAGAGACCTAAATGGAAAGACCAAAACTATAAAATTTTTAGGAGAAAACCTTTGTGGCCTAGGGGTAGGCAAAGATTTCTTAGGACACACAAAAGCACAAACATTACAAACAATTCACTGGGGACTTCCCTGGTGGCACAGTGTTCGAGAGTCTGCCTGCCAATGCAGGGAACATGGGTTTGATCCCTGGTCCGGGAAGATCCCACATGCCGTGGAGCAACTAAGCCCGTGTGCCACAACTACTGAGCCTGTGCTCTAGAGCCCGTGAGCCACAACTACTGAAGCCCGCGTGCCCTAGAGCCCACACACCACAACTACTGAGCCCACGTGCCATACCACAACTACTGAAGCCTGCGCGCCTAGAGCCCGTGCTCCGCAACAATAGAAGCCACCTCAATGGCTGCGCACCGCAACGAAGAGTAGCCTCCGCTTACCACAACTAGAGAAAGCCTGCGCACAACAACGAAGACCCAATGCAGCCAAAAATAAATAAATAAATAAAACTAATTTATTTTAAAAAAAATTTTAAAAAAGACTTACGCTATATCTATGCAGTGGAATACTACTCAGCAATAAAAAAAAAAGAATTACCAATACATGTAACAATGTAGATGGACCTCATAAGCATTTTTGTTCAACAAAAGAAGCCAGTCACAAAAAACATACTGAATGGTTTCATTTATATGAAGTTCTAGAACAGACAAAGCAATCTATAGTCACAGAAAGCAGATCAGAGCTTGCCTAGAGCAGGGTCCAGGAGGATTGACTGCAAAGGGCATGAAGGAAAATTTCGGGGGGTGGGGGGGATGAAAATGGTCTATATCTCTACTGTAGTGTTTTTATTGTATGTAAATTATAGCCCAATAAAATTGATTGAAAAAAATACTCCATCTGCATTCAGTTCCTGGGTTTGCCACTTAGGTGTTTAATCTTGGGCAAGTTATTTCACTTTTCTGTGCCTCTGTTTCCTAAACAGAAAAGTGACAATAATAATAATAATACTCATAGGGATTTTTGTTTTGTTTAGATAACCTCCTAGGGATTTGGAAAGGATTAAATGAGTGAATGTACTGGGAACTGGGGTAGCCAACCTCCAAGAAGGCCTCCAATGATACCTGCCTCCTGGCATTCCTGCCCCCATCTGCCCCCACCCCCCACATTGAATAGGCTGACCTGTGAAACCTACAGGGTATTGTCGAAATGATGGTCTGTGGTTTTTGAGACGAGGTCAGAAAACATCTTGAGGATTCTGCTCTTGGATCATTCTTTCTGAGGGAAGCCAGCCACCCACCACACCATGAGGACTCTCAAGCAGCCCTGTGGAGAAATCTGGATGGCAAAAAACTTGAAGCCTCCTGCCAACAGCCAGCGCCAGGCTTGCCAGCCTCAGGAGTGAACTACTTGAGATGAGCGGCCAACAGCTAGGCTGTAACCTCAGGAGAGATGGAGCCAGGACAATCCAGCTGAGCTGCTCCCAATTCTTGACCCACAGGAACTGTGTGAGGTAATACATGTTTATTGTTTTAAGCCACTAAGTTTTGGGGTAACCTTTTTTTTTTGTTTTTGGCCACGTGGCTTGTGGGATCTTAGTTCCCCAGCCAGGGATTGAACCCACGCCCACTGCAGTGGAAGCGCAGAGTCCTAACCAATGGACCACCAGGGACGTCCCTGGGGTAACTTGTTACACAGCAGTAAATAACTAATACAAGCACTGATAATAGTAGCTGACATTTATTGAGCATGTCTCATGGGACCTACTACTACTTCTACTATTACTAACCAGATAGTGATAAGTCGATAAGCCTCCATCTGTCCATCTAGGAACACTCTGCACCTTTTCCCACCCTGCTCTGTGCCCAGGGAGACTGACCTCTTCAGACTCAACATCCCCTGACTTCTAATCAGGTTTGGCCAATGGGGAGCCCCAGGAGGAGGTGGAAAGGGGAAGGAAGAGGCAGGCCAGGATGTTTTTGGGTTTTTTTTAACATCTTGGAGTATACATCTTGGAGTATAATTGCTTTACAATGTTGTGTTAGTCTCTGCTGTATAACAAAGTGAATCAGCTATATGTATACATATATCCCCATATCCCCTCCCTCTTGCGTCTCCCTCCCACCCTCCCTATCCCACCCCTCTAGGTGGTCACGAAGCACCGAGCTGATCTCCCTGTGCTATGCAGCTGCTTCCCACTAGCTATCTATTTTATATTTGGTAGTGTATATGTGTCCATGCCACTCTCTCACTTCGTCCCAGCTTACCCTTCCCCCTCCCCGTGTCCTCAAGTCCAGTCTCTAAGTCTGCATCTTTATTCCTGTCCTGCCCCTAGGTTCATCAGAACCTTTTTTTTTTTTAGATTCCGTATATATGTGTTAACATACAGTATTTGTTTTTCTCTTTCTGACTTACTTCACTCTGTGTGACAGACTCTAGCTCCATCCACCTCACTACAAATAACTCAATGTCGTTTCTGTTTATGGCTGAGTAATATTCCATTGTATATATGTGCCACAGCTTTTTTATCCATTCATAGGTCAGGATGTTTATTCCTCTGCTCCCTCCCTACAGGGCACCTCAGGCTGGCTGCTCCCTCAGCAGAAGGTCACAGCTTCTCTGAAGGTGGTTCTCTCCGCACATCTCCTTCTGGGTAGTAGAACTGCTCCCTGGGCCCAGCCTGCCAGGCCTGACAGCACTTTCCTTACCCCCTGCTCACACCTAAACTGTCCCTTTATTCAGCCTTCCTGAAACTGCCCAATTTGAACATGCCATCTGTTTCCTTGTGGGACTGACTGGCCACCCTAATTAAGATCCCCCACTTTAGGGAAGGAAGTGGAAATTCAAAGAGAAGCAGGGAGATATCTCAGAAACAAATGAGAAAAGAATAGAGGCCACCCAGAGGTGTGCTCTGCAGATAGCAGGCGTTAATGATGCTTGTTGAATGTCTGAATGAATGAATGACTTGACGGGCACCGGGGAGGACCCTGCTACCTTGAAGGTAATGGATGCTAGACCCAGATGTTAGCACCTGAACTACTTCAGACAGACAACCAATGACCTGCCCCTGGCCCAGCCTGAGTCGGCTTCAGGGAGTCTTGCCTTGAAAGGATTAACACACAGACTGGGTGGGACACCAAGGAAGCAGCCCCCCACCTCCGTGAGAGACTCCAGATTTAGTTTTGAAAAGCAAGTAAGGCCTGCGGGCGGCCCTGGCAGAGCTCAGAACTGGAAGGGAGAGCCAGGCACAGAGAGAACAGACAGCGACAGCAGAACCCATGCCGCGTCCCTGTGACGTCAGCCCCGCTCTCTGTGACATAACATTGCCCATTCCCCCCCGCGCCGCCCCCAATCCTGAGTCCCCTTGGGAATTTTTTTTTAACTGTGGTAAAATTTACATACCATAAAATTTAGCCTTGGAAGTTTCTGAGCCACTCCCATCCCAGGCTGAATGACATTGGGGACTGGATACCAAAAGGAACAGGGAGAAAATACTTGCATCCAAATGGTGTGTGAGGTTTTGCTGGAAAAATCCTGAAATTGGAGGGAGGGTCACCACTCCAAGTGAGGCAAAGTCTGGGGACCAAGGATTAGGAAAGAGTTGATATCCCCACCCTACCAAATCGCGGGGAGGCAGAAGCGGCTGTGGAGCGGGGAGCGGGGAGCGGAGAGCAGGTGTCAGGCTCGAGTCTGAGCTGCAGGGGCAGAAAGTGAGCGGTGGGGAGGCAGCTAACGAACCCTAATGTGTGCAGTTGGAAGCAGAGGTGTTTGCTACCGGGTGGGGGGGAGGGGGAGTGAGGCCAGAGGGAGATATCAAGGCCCCGGAATAACTCCTGCTTCTGCCAGGAGACTCTGGAACTAATCAAGGTGGGGATAATCCGAAAATCCATCAGAGAGAGGTTGCGAGAGCCCTCCTGTCTCCAAGCGGGGATTGGAGGGGAGGGAAATGAACAAAAGGTGTGGTTTTCAGGGAGGGGCTCTTGTCCTCGAAGATGGTTCGAGGCTTTCCTAGGGCCTCAGTCAGAGGGGTACCCGTAGCTACCCTCTGTTGGGTGCCTGTTGGGTGCCTGCTGTGTGCCCAGGGCTGGTGCACTGGCTGAGAATGTGAGCTCTGTCGTCAGCCTGCTGGATTCGAATCCCTCTTCTATTTTTTGCTGGCTCTGTGATCTTGGACAAGTCACTGTGCCCCCATTCTGAGCCTCAGTTTCCTTATCTGGAACATGAGCATAAAATTCATACCTGCCCCGTGGGGTAGTTGAGAATAAGTGCTCGATACATGAGGATTTTTTTTTTTTTTGGCCATGCCACACAGCTTGCGGGATCTTAGTTCCCTGACCAGGGATCGAACCCGGGCCCCAGTGAAAGCGCTGAGTCCTAACCACTGGACCGCCAGGGAATTCCCTGAGGACTTTTAATACAAATCTTTCTAGTGACCCCGGAGGGTGGGTTTTCATCTCCTCGTTGTCCAGGGGAGTAAACTGAGGCTCAGAGAGCCCAAGGCCACATGGTTACTAAGTAGAAGCGTCAGAAGTGTGTCCCTTCACTAGGCCCGGCTGCCCTGGCCCCTCCTCCCTGGGGGGGAGGGCAGTAACCCAAAGCCCCTCACTCACCACCTGTCTCCAGGCCCCATGCAGGGAGGCAGGACCAGCGTGGACACTGAAAACAGCCTCCAGGTGACATACATGGGGTCCAGTGGGGAGAATGTTGCCCTCAGCTGGCTGTGAGACCTTGACCCAGTCCTTTCTCCTCTCTGGGCCTGTTTCCTCAGTTTCAGAACACGGGGGTAGTGACAGGTGATTCTAGTCCCAGAGCGTCTAGATTCTCACTCACTGCTCTCTTGTGGATGCCTCATGTAGGGGGCAGTGAGGAGGGGGTAAGAGAGAGATCTGGGCAGCTGCAAGGCAGTCTTTTTTTTTTTGGCCCTGCAGCATGTGGGATCTTAGTTCCCCGACCAGGTATTGAGCCCGCACCCCCTGCATTAGAAGCGCAGAGTGTTAACCACTGGACCGCCAGGGAAGTCCTAAGGCAGTCTTTCTTCATTGCTCCCCTCCCTTCCTCTGGGGAATGAATGGCTCCAGGCAGAGGAAACGGCAAGCACAAAGGTCAGGAAATGAGAGGGAGCGTGGCATGTTTGGGGAGCTGCAAGCAGAATCATCTAGCAGCCTGGCTTATTCGTCCATTCGATTTATTCGACCCAAGTTTATTACTGCAATCCAGGCACTGTACAGGGCACAGAGCAGTGAACAACATAGACGGACCCAGCATCTTCATGGGGCTCACTTTCTAACTGGGGTAACAAGTAAACAAACCAGTAACCAAGATAATTTCAGAATGGGATGAGTATTGTGTGAATAACAGCAAATTTTTATAAAGCATCTACAATGGGCCAAACATTGTTAACAGATGTTAAATAGTTTCATCCTTACTACAACCCTATGAGGTAGGCACTATTATCATTGGCCCCACTTTACAGCTGAGGAAACTGGCACAGAAAGGTTAAGTAACTTGCCCAATGCCACCCAGCTAATAAGCAGCAGAGCTGAGATTCAAACCCAGGCCATCTGGCTCCTTTGTGCTGGCTGGTGGGAAGGGCATTAAATAGGGCAATTTGTACAGGGAAGAGCACTCTGAAGACGTGACATTTGAGTGGAGACGCATGATAAGACACCAGCCCTAGGAAGTCCAGGAGGAAGGAGGATCCAGATGGAGGGAACATTGAGTACAAAGGCCCTGAGGCACGTAGGAGCTTGACAGGTTGGAAAGAAAGCAAGGAGCCCAGTTTTAGCTGGAGCACAGGGACAGGAGAAGAGGTCAGAGGGGTGCAGGGCACATAGAGGTGGGAAGAGGTGCAGAGGACACTCCTGGGGTCCTCCCAGCTGCTCCCGGGATGCTGAGGAAGTGGTCCAAAGCCCCCTCCTCTCCTCACTTCGGGCCAATCAGGTCCAGGCAGAGTTGAGCTTTTCCCACAGGGCCTATTGCTGGGAAAGGACCCCAGCTGGGCTCCTGCCCACTGTTCATCCTCCGTGACTAATAGGGACCGGCACAAGGAAGAGCTCGTTTCATTCCTCTCTCCTTATCCTAAATCTGCATCCTCCCTGGCCCTGCACTCCCCACAAAACCACAAATGAGGGACTTCCGTCCTTCAGCAGAGGCCAGCTCCTGCCTTCAGGGACCCCCCAGGCCTGAGTCCAGTCCCAGCCCAGTGGGGGGTAAGGTGATCCTCAGCCTGGTCTCAGAGGGCCTGAGAGTCTGGAGTCTGGCCTCTGGGAGAAATCTTGGGGTGGCGGGGGGTGGAAAGGACTCCAAGCTCCTAGTTCTATAGGCCTGAGTTAGAATGCAGATTTCACCCCCGTGTGGTCTTGGGCAAGTGGCTTCACCTCTCTAAGCCTCAGTTTCCTCATCTGAAGAATGGGGACGATAATAATACCTACCCCTTAGGGTCACTGTGAGAATTAAATATGCCTGAGAGGGAGTTTTCAGGGGGCTGGAAATGTTCTACATCTGTACCTAGGAGGTGGTATATATAAAGTTTAATAAACAAATTTGAGATTTGTTTGGTTTACTGTATGTACATTATAGCTCAATTTTTTGAAAAGTGAAAAAGCCCAGATCTTGAAGAGAGAGGGTCTGCGGTTAAATTCTGGCTCTGCTGCTAATCTGCTGTGCAACTTTAGACAGGTTGAGGAAACAAACTGAGCTTCAGTTTTCGAATATGAAAAATGGAGCTAGGAATACCCATCACTCTGAATTTTTGTAAGAATTTTAGATTAACATTTGTAAAGCACCAAGTAATGAGCACATAGTAAATGTTAAAAATAAAAAAGTGCAAAGTGCGTGGCCCATGGCTGGCACCACATAAATGTTTCCTGGTATTAGTATTAGGAGTCCTATAGCTATTCGTTAAATGAATGGAACCTTAGCATCCTTCCATGTTTCCTTGATCATTTATTTGGTGCCTGGATGCCTGAGGAAGCTCAAACTCAGCATGTCCAGGACTGAGTTCTTATTCCCTTCACCTAAGTCTTGCTCCTCCCCCAGGCTTCCTCATCTGCCCAGTGACACTGACTCAGTCCAGAAAGGTGGATGTCACCCTGCCTGCCTTCTCCACCCCCTTCCCTCCCCAGCCCCTCATGGCCAACTCATCACCAAGACCTGCTGTGTTGAACTGTCTCTAAAGATGGCCTCCAACCATCCCTCCCCTCCCTGTAAGGGCATGCTGACCTCCCGTCATGAGGTAGAGCTTAACCACATGCAAAAGAATGAAGTTAGACCCCTACCTCACTCCATATACACAGCCTCCTGGACTTCCCATGGCTGACATCTTATGTGTCTCCACTCAAATGTCATGTCTTTAGAGTGTTTCTTCCCTGAACAAATTGCCCTATTTACTGCTCTCCCCTCCAGTCAGCACAATGAAGCCAGATGGCCTGGGTTTGAATCTCAGCTCTGCTGCTTATTAGCTGGGTGGCATTGGGTAAGTTACTTAACCTCTCTGTGCCTGTTTCCTCAAAATTAACACAAACTGGATCAATGACCTAAAAAGCTAAAACTGTAAAACAATTAGAAGAAAATATAGGGGTGAATCTTCATGACCTCTAATTTGGCAATGAATTCTTAGATTTGACACCGAAAGCATGAGCAACAAGAGAAAAAATAGATAAATGATACTTCATGAAAAGTAAAAACTTTTGTGCGTCAAAGGACATTATCAAGAAAGTGAAAAGACAACCTATAGGATGGGAGGAAATATTTGTAAATCATATACCTGATAAGGATCTAGTATCTAGAATATGCAAAGAACACTTACAACTCAACAACAAAAAGACCAAACAACCTAACTGAAAACTGAGCAAAGTACATTTCTCCAAAGAAGATATACAAATGGTAAAAAAGCACATGAAGAGATGTTCAACGTCATTGGTCATTAAGTAAATGCAAATCAAGACCACAATGACATATCACCTCACACCCGCTAGGATTGCTTTAATTTAAAAAAAAAAGTTGGCAAGGATATGGAGGAACAGGAATCCTCATACATTGCTGATGGGAGTGTAAAATGGTACAGCTGCTGTGGAAAATAGTTTGGTGGGTCCTCAAAAAGTTAAACCATACCACATGACCCAGCTCCTAAGTATATACCCCAAAGAATTGAAAACAGGTGTTCAAACAAAAACTTATACACAAATGATCATAGCAGCACTATTCACAATCACTGAAAGATGGAAACAACCCAAATGTCCATCAGATGAATAGATTAGCAAATTGTGGTATATCCATACAGTAGAATATATCAATAATTCAGCCATAAAGTGGAACGAAGCACTGATACATGCTACAACATAGATGAACTTCAAAAACATTATGCTAAAGAAACCAGACACAAAAGTTCACATATTTTCTGATTCCTTTTATATGAAATATCTAGAATTGGCAAATCCACAGAGACAGAAAGCAGACTAGTGATTGCCAGGGTCTGGGGAGAGGGGGAATGGAGAGCAATGGCATAATGGGTACAGGGTGTTCTTACGAGCTGATAAAAAGAAGTTGAAATTAGGGAAAAGTGTTGGTTGCACAACATTGTGAATGCACTAAATGCCACTAAATTGTACAAATTTAATAAAAGAGGTAGTGCTTATTTCCCCTCGCCTCGAACGAGGCTGGTCTTAGGACTGGCTTTGATCATTATGATGCAGCAGAAGTGACGTTCTGGGACTTCTGAGCCAGGCCTTAAGGAGCATGGCAGCTTCCGCTTCTTGGAAGCCAGCTGCTATGCTGTAAGAAGCCCAAGCCCCATGAAGAGGCTACATGGACGTGAACTGAAGCCCCCTAGACAATAGCCCCAACTGACGGCAGCCAACACCTACTACCAGCCTTCTGTGGGTGAGGCCACTTCAGAACCTTCCAGCCATCCCAGTGCCCCAAGCCACATGAAGCAGAACTGCCTTGTCACCCGACAGAATCATGAAAACTAATAAGCTGTTGTTTTAAGCCGAAAAGTTTGGGGGTGATTTATTATGCAGCAACAAGTAACCAATTCTACCTCTAAAACCTTCACAAAGCCACCCATTTCTCTCCATCCCCGCCTCCAGCACCCTAGTCCAAGGCTCTCTTTTCCCCCCAGGCAGCACCCTCTTCATCAAACTTCCCACCTTCAGTCCAACCTCCTGAGGTCCATCCTCCCTTGAAACCAGAGGGAAACTTCTAGCCCCTGATCTCATTCTCTCAGCCCTCCAGATGGTATCCAAGCCCCTTAGTGTGGACAGCAAGTCCCTGAATGACTGTCCCCATCCATCTCTACAGCCCCAGTGTCCCTCACCCCCACCTTTAGCCCCTGCTCCTCAGAGTTCCCAGAATTCAGCACTTCCTCTCCTAGCACAAGCTGTCCCTCTATCTAGAACACTCTTTCCTACATCTCTTTCTTCTCCTGGCTAACCATTTCTCTCCTTTTGGGCCTCAGTTCAGACATCACCACCTCCAGGAAGCCTTCCCTGACTTCCAGGCTGAGTTAGGTACCTCCTCCCGGCAGCCACTTGCTCCTGTTCTTACACCCTCATCACAGCAGCTGCCCTGTATTGCTCTTGCCATTTGGGCAACCTCTTTCTCTCACCACATCCTGAGCAATTTCAGGGCAGAGACGAAGTCTTCTTTGTGTTTTCAGAGCCTAGCACAGGCCTGGCATATATTGGGTGCTCAGAGAAACCCAGGGGAACAGAGGTGGGAATTCGGTAGTGGGGGCTGAGGACCAGCTCACATCTGACATGGGACTGCTGTGTGAGTGAGACTCAGCTGTGGACTCCCCCTGCCTCCGCACTGAAAAGGCCCTGGCTACTAGGAGGGGCCTGGAGGAGAAAGAAATCAGGGAGGTAGAGTACAGCCCTCCTCCATGCACCCAACACCTCCTACCGGGGACTTCCCTGGCAGTCCAGTTGTTAAGACTCTGTGCTTCCACTGCAGGGGGCACGGGTTCAATCCCTGGTCGGGGAACTAAGATCCCGCATGCCATGAGGCACGGCCAAAAAAAAAAAACCAAAAACCTCCTACCCAACCTCTGGACTGCACCAACTGAATGACTTTGTCCATCTCCCCAGTAAAGAGACAGTGTCATGCAGTGGTTTGCATGAGCTCTACAGGCAGGCAGCCTAGGTTTCAAATCCTGGCTCTGCAACCTCCTGGCGGTGTGATCTTGGAGGAGTGACTTCATCTCTCTGAGCCTCACTCCCTTCAGGCCTAAAATAGGGCAAGATTATGGCTCCTCATAGGTTGTCATGAGGAATAAATGGGATGCTGTAGGTAAAAATGCTTTGCATAGTAGCTGGCACATGGCAGATTCCCTGAAATATCAACTAATCTCTTCTTGCCACTGCGTGAGCTGCACCAATCTAGGCCTAGCACTGTGCCTGGCACACGGCAGGTATTCAGCCAATGCCTTAAGGATGAACGAGTGAGGAATCTGATAAGAAAACACTAGCAATCATAATAGCCACAAGTATTAATTCATTCAATCTTCACAACCACTAAAGAAGCTGGGAACTATTATTGTGCCCATTTTATAGGTAATGGAATTGAGGCCCGAGAGTATGTATACAGGTCATGTAAGTAGTAGTGGCTGGATTTGAACCCCTATATTTTGAGTCCTTTAACCCTTTAACCACCACCCTATAAAGCCTCTCAAAGCCCCAGGGCTTGCCTCTCCCGTCAGCTTGGCTTCTAACCAGCTTTGTGATCTCGAGCATGTGAACCTCTCTACGGGCCTCAGTTTCCCCACCTGCCAAGAGAAGATTGTGAGGGCCAGTGTTGAAGGGCACTTCCTACTGGTCTAAGAGTCCAGGTCCTGGCCAGGATCTAGCCAGTGCTGGTGACCTGCTGACCACCCAGCCCAGGTGGGGCAACACTTGGCATGGACCGGATTGTCACAGGTGGGTCACTGCATACTGACAGCTGCACTATCCACCTGCCCCGCATTGGGGGGAATCTGGCCTCTGCCTATTCCCGGTCCCCCAGGGCTCCTGAGGGAAGCTGAGGCGGCCACCCCCAGATGTCTATTCCTGTCCCTGGCCTAGTGCCGTGCTGGGGAAGCAACAGCTATTTTGAGACCCTTCTCCCTCCAAGCATGAGCGGTGGGAAGGCGCTGGGAACATCCCGAACTGGGAGGCCGCCCGTCGCAGCCTCACCCTGGATCTGGGCCACACCAGCCCTGTGGCTCTGGCCCTTTTTCCAGCTCTGGTGATCAATTCTGATCACAGCAACCACAGTGGGATAACCCAGGAGAACAGATCCCGAAGGACTTCTGCTGGAGGCTGGGGCACAGGGCAGGCTGGGCCTTTCCCTTCAGGGAGGGGACTGGAGCAGCCACAGCTGAACCCACCAGCTGGGAGATAGAACTGCTCTGAGCTTGAAATTGGGGAAGACAGCATTCAGGACAATATATAAAAATACTCAACATTTCTTGAGCGTTCACAATGAGACAGGCCCTGTTCTAAGCACTTGACATGGAGGTAAGTCATTTAATTCTCACAGAGAGGAAACTGAGGTTCAGAGAGGGGAAGTGACTTGCCCAAAGTCACACAGCTGGTGAGTGGCTGAGTCAGGACTTGAACCCAGGTGAGCTGGCTCTGGAGTCCATGCTTTTAACTGCTTTTCTCCCCTCTGGACCTTCCAAGCCCAGGAGGCTAATATAAATTAGGGGAATGAGCACTGGGTTGAGGGTCAGTACCCCTTTGCCATTCCCAGGCATGTCACCCAGCAAGACCACCTCGGTGAGCTCAGCTTCCTTACCTGCAAAATGGGGGTCATGATAGAACCCACGGCCAGGGTTGAGGTAAGGATTAGTAATAACATACTGTAGTGACTGGGGCTCAGTAACTCCTCTAAATTATGAAACTAACATATGCACATGGTAAAATAATATGGTATAAAAGGGGACACAGTAAAAAGTGAGGTCCCCCTCCTACGTCACACCTGTAATTCTTCTCCCCACAGTTAACCACCATCAAAGCTTTTGTGTCACCTTCCGGAAATTTTCCATGCACATAAAGAAAGAGAAGCTGAATAGGATAGTGGTTAAGGACAAGAACTGCCTGGTCCAAATCCTGGCCCTGCTGCTTACCAGCTATGTGAAGCTTCGGCAATTTACATGTCATATGGGGTTAATAAAACTAAGTCCCTGTTTTACAGGGTAGTTGTGAGGATTAAATGAGTCAATCTATGTAAAGCATTTAACAAGTTCTCTGGCACATGGTCATCTAATAAATATACACATACAGTGGATCCTTTCTGGCGGACATTGAGGTAGCCTTTTGCTATCACAAACAATGCTGCAAGACATGTCCTAGTCCGC
This sequence comes from Eubalaena glacialis, assembly GCF_028564815.1. Lineage (NCBI taxonomy): Eukaryota > Metazoa > Chordata > Mammalia > Artiodactyla > Balaenidae > Eubalaena > Eubalaena glacialis. The sequence goes on from NC_083730.1 coordinate 76,965,308, forward strand.
CTGTCATCGGGCACAAGTGCAAGAATCTCTGTGGGATAAATTCCTGGTGGAGAAATTGCTGGGTCAAACAGTAGTGCCCTTGTAATTTCAATTACGTTGGGGATGAGTGAATCCTCACAGCAGGCAGGGCAGAGGGAAAGAGGTCCACAAAGCAGGGAGGATGAGGGAAGAAGCAGGATGGTTCTGTCTCTGAGGTCCAGGGAGAGCCATGCCTGCCCCTGCAACCCGGTGGATACAGCAGCTCCCAAGGCCCCTGGCCAGGCAGATGGAGGGTTTAATTTTATCCAGATTGTCCCCATAAAGGTTTTATAGGGAATTGGCTGATTGGGTTAGAGGAGCAGGAGCCCCTAATGAGCAGCGGCTGCTTAACAAAATGCTGAAGCTGAACAATTTTCCTTTGCCACCATCCACCACGGCAGCATCCAGGCTCTGATCGAGACCCCCCTGGATGCCAAAGACACTTCAGAATGTATATGCCTTCTTTGAACATTCTTCTAGGTCCCAGACATCCCAGAAGAGGTAGAGAGCAAGGGCTCAAGAGCACAGGTTTGGGGGTAAGACAAAAGGTCTCTGCTGAAATTACTGTGTGACCTTGGACAAGTCACTTCCCTCCCTGAGCCTCAGAGAATAATGGGGCCTACATTCATGGGGTTGTCCTGAGGACTAAAGGAAGTCAAGCGCATGAAGTGCTCAGTACAGTGTCTGGAACAGAGAGCCTAATAAATGGTAGCCGGCGGTGGGGTGACGGGGAGGGATAAATTGGGAGAGTGGGATTGACATATACACACTACTACATATAAAATAGATAACTAATATAGCACAGGGAACACTTCTCAATACTCTGTGATAACCTATATGGGAAAAGAATTTTAAAAAGAGTGAATATATGTGTATGTATAACTGCTTCACTTTGCTGTACAGCAGAAACTAAACACCACATTTTAAATCAACTATATTCCAATAAAATTTTTTTTTTAAAAATTGGTAGCCCAGAACGTAAGGATGAAGAATAAAGCCAGCTACTCTGGATCCCACCCCAGAAGGCCCTGAGAACAAGGTACATAGGTATAGCTTCCCACCCTCATGTTATGGGAGCATTTTAGCAGTTACCTCAACTACCACCTAGGGAATGTGCCAGGTTTCCCAGTCCAAGAAATGGGTTGTGTGATTTACGTTTCCAAGTAAGCTTTAAAGGACTTACTGGAGCTGATACTCGGCTTTGTGTCTGATCCAAAAGGGCAAATTGACAGTAAGAACCTTCAGATGGGAAGGAGGGGAAGAGCTCAAAGGAAGTTCCCCCCCCTACACACACACCCATTCCTCCTTTTGTCTGATCTGAGACCCACTCTTCTGAGAAGTCCCAGGAGTCACACAACAGCAAGTACCCCATTGATCTAGGCAGTAGCCGGTTAAGAGCACAGGCTCGAGGGCAGGGAGGTAAGGATTAGACTATTCCAGCGTGTTTCGCGCCTGTGAGTTCACTTCTCCGAGCCACAGGCCCCTTCCCCACAGGCCCCTTCCTCACCTGTAAAAGTGGGATGATAATGGTTCCAAAGACTGACGGGCGCGCATTCGGGGGGCAGGCACGGCCGGGGCGCACACCCACCGCCGCCAAGCGGATCTCCTGGCCGGGGAGGCAGCCGCTGTCCACACCCCAGCGGGCGGATTCCCCCGCGGCCTCCCGCGCCGCGCGCCGGGGACCCGGGTGATTGCAAACAGCCGCCGGCCTCATTAGGAGACGTGTAATTAGCGGCTGGCGCAGCCGGAGCAGACACTGGCTAATTACCGCGGGGAGCGGGCTGAGCCGCCGGCGCCGCCCCTCCCGGCCGCCCGGGACCCTCGTGGGGCCTCCAGGCAGGCCGCCCGGCCGGGTCGGAGGCGGGGAGGCCCAGGACCGCCCCGCTGTGCTTCCCCTGGGACTACGCCTGCGGGTAGCAGTAAATCATTCGTTCAAATCCGCGTTTACTGTGCACTCACTGTGCCAGGCGTTTGCCCACGATATCTGGTTTAAATTTCATATGCACCCATGAGGGAGGAACCATTATTATCCTGTTGTACAGATGAGGAAACTGAGATCTTGGAGACGCGAATTAACCGCCTCGACAGCACGTGGCTGGTAAACGCCGGAGAAGAGATTCTAATTTACGTCTGTAGTCTCTCCAATTTATACGAAGTGGACAGCGAAACCGTGCACCGGAGGACATCAGCGGTGTAGACCGGAGCAAGGACCACGGAGTCGGATGGCCTGGAGTTCGAATTCTGATCCTGCTCCTTATTGGATGTGTGACTTTGCTCAAAGCCCCAACGGCATCTATGAAATTGGCGCGGTGTTTGGATTAAGTGAGTTGAAGGCTGGGAAGTGTTAGAGGAGTTACTTTAGGGACGGGAGGGGAGGGGGGAAGCTCAGAGGCAGAGACTTTCTCCACGCACTACGAGCCTCTGACGCCCCCTGCTGACCAAAGGAGGACGCTGGCGGGAACAGTTTTTGGATAAAGAGGTGGTTCTTGGGTGAGGGTCAAAGAGCCCTGGTCCCTCAGCAGGACCACTGCTCTCTCTCTTCTCCTTACTTCCTTAGCATCCCTCCTTTAAGGTGATTTAGAGTGAGAGATGGAAAAATTGAGAACTCAGTCCAGATCTTGCAAACAATCGGTTACCCGACTCCCTTCAGGGGCCTCACAGAGCCCGCCAAGTCAATGACAGGTCTACAAATAATCAGGGATGGATATAAAGAGCTAGTTACAAGGCTGGGCATCAAAGTGCTGGGTATAACAAGAAAATCTGGAACTAATTTAAACGTCCATCGTGGGAATATTGACCAGTTTAGCAGCTGAACAGTTGACATGAAAATATAGTCAAATGACAAGAATGAATCGTACAGACAATATGTTGAGAGAAAGGAGCCAGACGCGCACACACAAACATGCTGTTGGAGATTTATATTTATATAAAGTTCGAGGACAGGCAAAGCTAATCTATCATGATAAAAGTCAGAATAGAGGCCACTTCTGGGAAGGTTTATGGCTGGGAGAGGGCACAGGAACCTTCCTGGGTGCTGGAAATGCCCTCTTAATGTGGGCAATAGTTGCAAAAGTCTATACGTATGTAAAAATTCAATGAGTTGTACACTTAATATGCGCTTTATGTATGTTATGCCACATTAAGACAATTTTTAAAAAAAGATATTCAAGGGGAAAGAAAAGAAGAGTACTAAACAGTATGATCCTATTCTTTTTTTTTTTTTTGTCTGCTTTGGGTCTTGTTGCTGTGCGCGGGCTTTCTCTAGTTGCGGCGAGCGGGGGCTACTCTTCCTTGCGGTGCACGGGCTTCTCATTGTGGTGGCTTCTCTTGTTGTGGAGCACGGTCTCTAGGCACGCGGGCTTCAGTAGCTGTGGCCCGCAGACTCAGGAGTTGTGGCACACAGTCTCAGTAGTTGTGGCGCACGGGCTTAGTTGCTCCGCGGCATGTGGGATCTTCCCGGACCAGGGCTCGAACCCGTGTACCCTGCATTGGCAGGCGGCTTCTTAACCACTACACCACCAGGGAAGTACAGTATGATCCTATTCTTAAAAAGAAAATAAAAGGAAAAATATAATTTAACATACGGCAGAAGTTCTCATCTCATACTTTTTTTTGGTCTCAGGACCCCTTTTCACTCATTAAATTATTGAGGATCCCAAAGAGCTTTTGTTTTGTGGGATATATTGATACCATGTCTGTTAAAACTGAGAAATGTTTAAAACACAATACACAATTCTCTTAGCCATCAGAGCAATAATGTCAGCACATGTTATGTGGCCTCCGGAAAACTTCACTGTCCACTCTGAGACAGTGAAACAAGTAACATCTTAGTATTATTATGAAAGTAATTTGATCTTGGGAACTCCCTGAAAGAGTCTCAGAAAACCCAGTGCTTCCTGGACCTCCCTGGAGAACTGCTGGCACAGAGGGAAAATGAAGGAAGAAAACCCACTACATTATAAATTATTCTCTCTCGGTGCTGGGATTATAATTTATTTTTATTTGCTTCTTTGTGCATTTCTGTTCCACACAGAAAATATAAAGACTACAGATGGTTTTTGCAAACAGAAAACGAGACAATACACCCGACTCCATAAGGTTGTTGAAAGGCCTAAACAGTAATAACATATTTGGCTGTATGGGGAAATTAAACCGAGCTCTAATCTGAAAATAAGGATCCGATTTCCCCTCTGTCAATCCCTGGCCTGTGAGTGCAAAGTCTTGCCCTCAAAAGTTCCACCGTCCATCTTGGGAAGAAAATATAAGTGCACACACGACTGTGTTGCAAGCTAATAGAAGGTAAACCTCCTGGAGGCTCCAAATGCCGCGGCTGCGTCCTACACAGCGGTGGAAACTCCGGCGTGGGGCGTAACCACCCATCACAGCACAAGGTGTTCACTCTCGGAATCCAGCTCCCAAACAACTCAATCAGCGAAGAGCTGAACAGGCCGCCTGCGCTCCTCAGAGGGAGGGGGAGCTCGAAGGAGACCGACACGGGGCTCCGCCTACATTCTAGCTCCGCCTCCCCCTCTGAGTGGCTGCCAGGCCAACTTCCCATTGGCCGCCGACCAGAAAGCAGACATCCGGTTTGCGGGTCCGGCTGCTGGAGGCGGAGGCCGCAATGGTGCGGTTCAAGCACAGGTAAGCAGACCCTTGCCGGGTCCCCGGCGGCCTGGCCCCGCCCGCGCTCACCTCCCTCTCGCCCGCCCTTAGGTACCTGCTCTGTGAAGTGGTGTCTGACGATCCCCGCTGCCGCCTGAGTCTGGAGGACCGAGTGCTGGGCGGCCTGGTACGGGACACGATCGCCCGCGTGCACGGGACTTTCGGCGCGGCCGCCTGCTCCATCGGCTTCGCGGGTGCGAGGGTGCTGGGGAACCGGGGGCGGGCGGGATGTGGAGGGGGCGGTGGCCAGAGGAGGGAGAAAGAAGGGGCACGAGCGACCCCAGCAACTGCCAAGCCCTGTGCACAATCCTATGTAAGATATCGTCCTTTGGGACTTTCCTGGAGGTCCAGTGGTTAAGCCTCCTCGCTTCCAATGCAGGGGGCGCGAGTTCGATCCCAGGAGGGGGAACTAAGATCCCACATGAGGGGGGTGGGGGTGGGGGTGGGGGCAAAAGAGAAAAAAAAAGATATCGTCCTTTTTAGGAATCTCGGATCCGAGCCCGAGGTCTGCGTGAGTCCAAAGTTAGGCGGAGAGCTAAGAGCAGTAGGCAGTGAGACTTTGGGCAAGAACCCCCTGTACCTATTTGACATATGTTTGAGTTTAACAGGATGGTGAAAATTAAATGAGGGAAGCCTTGTATGGCTCTAAGTTACTTGACTGGTTACGTTGACATCACATGGAAAAAACATTGTCAAAATTAACCCTGAAAAGGGCCTGTGAAGTACAGAATGTGTGTAGGTAAATGCAGAAGGCCCTTTCAACAGGCACACTATGTAAACTCATTCTCTTACCATATGCTCGAAATTGAATCCAGTAGAAGGTAATGCACGTAGGCACAACTCTCCTACATCAAGTGAGACCCAGTTGGCTGCTATGAGAACCTGCCTAGCCCAGTTGCAGAGCAACTTGCTTTTCAGCCAAGGGTTTTCTGAGGAAGATGGATCTCTGCGCTCCCCACCCATTCATTGAGTTAACTAGTCAGTGGATTAGACCGTTTTAAATTCTGAATTCACCAATTCTGAGTGGTGTGCAAGGCACTGGATGTTGTTTCTCTCCCTTCTGTAAATGAAGGTCTGTCCTAATTTTTTTTTCTTCAGAAATCAGTTTTTGCTTACTGCTGCATCCCAACTGCCACTGCCTTGAACGATCTCTAGCGCATAGGCTCTCAATTACCCCAAGATGTTTAACCCATTCCCGAGAATCCAAAGTTTCCCCGAATGATTTTTTTTTTTCCTGCTGTAGTGCGATACCTCAATGCCTATACCGGAATAGTGCTACTTCGATGCAGGAAGGAATTCTACCGGCTTGTGTGGTCAGCTCTTCCCTTCATCACATACTTGGAGAACAAAGGACACCATTACCCATGTTTTCTCAACACCTTACACGTGGGAGGTATGGGTGCATGTGGTAATGTCTCATTTTCAAGAGGTAACAGGTTCCGTGTTCAGTCTTCAGTGGTGGGTGGGTCTTCCTGCTCTCCTGCGAAGAGCAAGATACTTTTTCCTAGCTCTGCAAGACTCTTGAGGCAAACACTTTTCACAAGCTGTTGACCACAAAGCTCTTTCATGTGCCAGGTACAATTAGAACATGTCAGAAGTTCCTGATTCAGTACAACAGGAGACAGCTGTTGATCCTGTTGCAGAACTGCACTGATGAAGGTAAGGCACGCTAGCCCTGTGCCCACTGAGCAAGTGACTGGCCTCCTCCTCCAGCTGAAAGGCCACTCCCAAAGACATCTTTAATCAACTGTACTGTACTTTCTTCAGGAGAACGAGAGGCTATCCAGAAGTCTGTCGCAAGAAGCTGTTTACTAGAGGAGGAGTCAGCTGGGGAGGAGCTTTCAGACAGTGGTGGTGAGGAGGCTGCTGAGGCAATGGAGTGAACCTCTGCAGACTGCCCTGTGCCCCAGCCTCAGGGCCCACTTGTTGGGACAGGACATTCTGGGAGGCAGCAGCATCCTCTGTACTTCTCAAACTGGATGACTGCTGACCAGAGGCCAAGTGACCAGCTCAAAATGGACTTATTTGCTTAAAACTAATCGAAGTCACCTTTACCCAGCATTGCCTGGTTAAGTGGTTCTGGAGGTTGTGAAGCCCCTGTAGTTATAGACATCTTTGTATCTAACTGCCTGGCTGAGAGCAGGTTTAATAAATGTATTTGGCTTCTGTAGCATTTAGTGCGCACGTGAAGTTCATGCTTGGCCTAGTCTCTTTCACCCCTCCACCCTCGGCCTCGGCCGGAAAACTGGCTCCCCATGTGGTACTAGATGCATAGCCTCCCACTTGAGACCTTGTACCCCTGCCCCTAGGATGGGCCCTAAGTAATCCAGGTCATTCAGAGTAGCAGTTTTAGTGAGACACAGCAACTAAACTGGCACAGATCTATAGCTGGTCTCAGTACTGACCGACAGGACCATAAGAATTCCAGATTCCTTGCCAATACTTAACCAAGTAACCTGACAAAAAATACAGTTCTTGCACTTTTGAGTGGGGAAAAAACCTGGTCTCACCTGACCTCATTATTACAAAGTCAAGTAGCAGCTGCCAACTTCTGGTAGTTTTCTGCAGTTCCACCCTTCCCTATTGCCTTTTACCTGCCTGGCACCTGAAGGCAGGTGAGACAATGCACTCACAGGAATTAGGAAGGACAAGAGACTATGATCAGTTTTGATCTGCTACCTATGAAAGACATTTCTAGGAGCTATCTTCTCCTTAATGAAATGGACATCACTCAAAGTCCCTTAAATATTTAACAAAGATTTGTGATTTTTTGCTTCACATGCCCCTTCATCTACCCAGAAGAGTTCCTGACCCAGGATCTCTTCCTTTTAAGAATGGGAGGTTAGAGCTAAACCCAGCTCAAGAACCCTTTAGGCCCGACACTAGGAAAGACATTACTCGAATTCCTCAAGCTCATAGTAGCTGTTACTTTAATCTATTAAGAAGTATATGTCTAGCGACTTCCCTGGTGGTGCAATGGGTAAGCCTCCGCACTCCCAATGCAGGGGGCCCAGGTTCGATCCCTGGTCAGGGAACTAGATCCCACATGCATGCTGCAACTAAGAGTTCACATGCCACAACTAAGGAGCCCGCCAGCCACAACGAAGACCCAGTGCAACCAAATAAATAAATATTAAAAAAAAAAAAAAAAAGCTTACCTGAAATCATCTTAAAGAAACCAGAATGCTCACAATGCTTGTGCAGGTGATTTATTGCAACTATTTGCCTTCATAGTCTATTACACCTAGAGGTCACTTTATTAAGCAGCAAAATAGTTCACATCACTCAACTTCAGCTGAAACCAAGGCATAAGACTGCTCTCGGCAACAGGGAGGCAGTGGGCAAGCCCACCGCTTTTAAACCTGTCCTGCTCTTCCTCCGGGTGTGCCAGGCTCCTCTGTTCCTGTAACTCAGGCCACTGTCACTTGAAACAAGCTTGATCTAAAGGTTGCCAGGTCCCCAGGCTTCCTTCATTGATGACAGTTACAGCTTTCCTTGCCAAACAGAAGCCACGTTCAAGAGGCAAAACCCTCCATCACACATGCCAGTGCAACCTGGGTCTGACACCACAGCATGGTTATTTGTCAGAAGAAAAACTGCAATTTAAGCTGGGTGTCATAAATCCATATTATTCCCATCCCTCTGTTTCTTAAAGATAACAAGAGAACTGAACAGATAGAAAAGATTCAACTATTAGGTGTGCTGAAAGCATGGTGCCCTGACCCAAGATGTCACAGCAGAGCAGTGCTGTAACACTAACACTGGTTTGGGCTGCTCCAAAGGACTCAAACTTAGTTCGGGTTGAGAAAAACTAACTACACATGGGTCAAAAAGACTAACCTGGCAACAAACTAAAAACCATGGCAGGAAGAGATCTCTTCTGAGTGTCAATACTTTATTTTGGTGTGAAGATGGGAAGCTGGAAAATACACTGTATTTAAAATTTTCTTGGTTCCCCCTCACATTGTGGAAACCCCCTCCCCCCAGAGCTAATCTGTTCAAACTCAAATACTTAAAAATTACAGCAGCAAAACAAAAGCGCAGAAAAAAGAAAACCAGATGGAGAAGGTAGCCAGGCCAGTAGTGTCACTTGGTGTGGACGACTGAGGTGCTGAACAGGAGCTTCTGTTTCTGTTTTTTTCTTTTCTTTCCTCCTTTCTCTTCTAAACAGAAAAAAGAAACAGCTTAGCTTAGAATGCCATCGCCTTGCCCCCCGGCCAGTTTTCATTAATGATAGTCGCAGGCAGCTTGGAGTGCAGGCTCTGGAATTAGACCTCCTGGATTCAAATACCAGTCCTTGCACACTCTGGTGTTTGTCTTCAGGTACATCACTTACGTCCCCAGCCCAGCTCCTCATCTGTAATGTGAGTTATACCCATTTAATATGGGTATCAGGAGAATAAAATTAGCACAACGCCAGGCACACAGGAAGCACGCCATAAATGCCAGTGTTGTTCTTATCTAGTTCATGAACACCACAGAGCAGGAGTGTGCTTCAAGCCTGACCTTCTCCATCTATTAGCCACCCTCCACCACTGTGTCTTAGAAGGTTAAAAAAAAAAGGTCCTCAGAATTTCACACCAAGGCCTCAAAAGAACTAATCTGGGGTGCAAAAAGGTGCTAACGTACCAAATGGAATGTTAGTTGACACTAGAACGTGAGCCCTGAGGCTCAGAGGGAAAAGTGCAACTGATTAGTGATGTCTGCCACTGGATCCAGGAGGGAATGACAGCCCTGAGCTGAGCACCCCACTTCTGTGCCTTTACCAGAGAGGGGATCTGAAGTAGCTGGCGTGTCCAGTTTCATGAAGGCTGCTTCAATCGCTTGGCTGAAGGAATTCTGGAAACTGGGCACAGGAACACGGTCTGAGTTATCACTCTCCCCATCGCTGTCCACAGGGGCAGGAGGACCTAAGCTGTTTTCATCTAAAAAACACCAGTGTTAAAATTGCAGAAACAACACTAGAGCCTTTTACTTTCTGAAAGGGGCCAAATTTCCCCTTTACCAGAGGGCTGTTCTCACCTTTCTTTGGAGCAGTTTTGGGCCACACATCTGCTTTTGCTTTTCCAATTCTCAGCATCTGCCAAAGTGGGAAAGGGGAGGAAAGAATTTAAGTAACTGACCCCAGTTCTTCTCCAGACTCCTATCTTGACACCAACTGGTACAGGGGACAAAGAACCAACTACCCCCTCTGGGAAAAAGATTTTCTAGATACTTCTCTCCTTAACACTGTTTTGGTCATGTCCTCTATATCCTGACCAATGGAACTGGCAATGAAACCCACAAGGTGGGAAACCAGTTGTTCCTTAGGAAAGAAACAGGTGAAGAATATTGCAAAGAAGGCACAAGAGATTCATACTCAGATTCTGAAGTTGGGAATCCTGACTCTGTGTCATTGCCTGCTTCTGACAAATTTTCCTACTCTTCTGGCAACTCCTAAAAACATCAACCTCTTAGAATAAGGAGTGTACAGGACCTTCCAATTTTAAAACAAACCACCTGGCTATCAAACCTCAGTTACTTAAGGCCACAAAAATCAATTTAACTTTATCCCGAAACTGCTCCCACAGCCCTCATTACCTTGTGGTCTTTGCTTATCCAATAGTTCCTTAACTATTAACTTTTAGATCCAGCCATAAACCATATCCCTGCACGTACAGTAAAATCAGAACAACTATTCCTCTTGCCCCTGAGTGAGGAAATTTTTCATCCCACTTGGCCAAGACCAGCTTTGTAAGTGCTGAGGGCCACTATGCATCCCAGCTGCCACACATACCATGCCACTCAAAGCAGGGTGAATTGAATTTTACCAAGAGACAAGCCCAAGAAGATACAAGTAGGAATGCCTGTCCTAAATGTTTACCAAAGTGGGGCTTGCATGTTGTGCAAGATGAGTTCAACTGGCAGATGTTGATTTCACTGATAAACTTTCTTCATCATGTACCACACTTTGATGATCTGCTCCCTTGGTCCCTGGGAGTCTGGGGTCCAATAGTACGACATCTGAATCATCTTACTCTTCCAAGGTCATTAAAATATATCACCTATATTTTAATCTTGACAAAAATGTTTAAATGTTTAACCTGAGTCCACTCATGAAAAAACAATCAGAAAAATCTCAACTATAGGATAATCTGTAGAACAACTGGTCTGGATGCTTCAAAAATATCCATGTCACAGGTAAAAAACAAAAAAACAGAAGCCAGAGGAACTGTTATGGATCAAAGGACACTAAAGAGACTTGAAAAACTAAATGCAATGAATAGTCTTTGATTAAATCTGACTGAAAACAATACAGGACACTGAGACAAATGGGAAAATAAAAATATGTGCCATCTTAGATAGTATTAAATCAGCTGTCTTTGATGTGATAATGGTAATTGTAGTTATACAGGAGAATGTCATTTTGGGGGCATGTATCTCCCAAGTATTTAGTTGTGAAGTGTCATTCATGAGGTCTGTAACTTACCTTCAACATAGCAAAAGAAAAAAAAGAGAGAGAGAAAAGCAAGCAAATATAGCAAAATAGTAACAACTGGTAAATCTGGGTGAAAGGTATGAATGTTCATTATACTATTCTTTCAACTCTTTAAGTCTTAAGTTTTTCAAAATATAAAGTTGAAAAAAGCAATGGCAGTAAAACCTAGCTAAAAAAACTTAGGCATTGACCTAACTCCTAGGAGCCACTTGCTTTTAACCTCTGAAACCTAGCAGTTCATTCTCAGGATTGCTGTCAATTATTTCATCCTCCTTGACTTCAAGGACTCTCCTCACCAAAGTTCAACTCCTGCTTATTCCTCAGCACCAACTGCCATTTGTACGTGAGAAATATCCATATCAACTAACTGCTCTAAAGAACTGTTAAGCTAATGATTCCAAACTAGCCCCAAAGAAGTGAATACTAACCTCCTACAAGGCTGCTTGTCAAGCTGTCTGTCCGTCTTCCTCAGTTACCTGAATGCAGGAATGCTGAGTGTTTTGCTTGTTTTAAAGATTAATACTGATCTGACATCAAATCTCACTAGCCTAGTGTTGCCTCCAACCCAACTCCTCAAGAAAGCTGATTTGGCTACTTACAGGATAACCAAGACAACTTTCCCTTTTCCAAAGTGAAGAAGAATGGTTTATTATATGTAACAGATACCACTGAATCAGAGGTCCTAGAACCAGGGACCAGTTAAAATTGACTGACATATCCCCAGCCCCTAGAACAGTGCTCAGTACAAAAGTATCTATTGACTTGTTAAATAATTAAAACTCCTGATTCTTCCTCAACTACTCTTGGCCTCTTTCCTTGGTAAGTCTATGGTAATATCTTGAGACTAACTCCCTGACCTTCCGTCTTTAAAAAGCCTTCCATGGTTATTAGAGTCAGTGCAACATTAGCCTGTAAGTCTCCCAATCTCCAACAGAGGGATTTCCAGAAAGAACAAGCATCAGAGTTCATGTTAAATACCCTTGGGCTGCTTCACAAGCAACGGGTTTACCTGGGCAAAGGAAGGGAAGGGAGAGTCTTCTTCCAGACTCCCAACGCAGAATGAAGAACTGCCCTGACTGGCAGTGGGTGACAGAGGGGTCAGCAGAAAGTCTGAAAGGGAACCAGAGACCTGATTATACAAGTCAAGTTCCAAAGAGTTAGTGTCCTGTTAATAAGAGAGAAGAGACAAACCCAGAATCGGGTCTGGATAATTACCAACCCTGCCTCAGAAAGCTAACTGTGATCCACTTTCAACTCTGCCATGTGCTTATAAAGCCAAGAACATGGCCTATTGTTCACATGAGTGATCAGCACAGAGAGAGAAAAGTTTCATGGTTACAATAACACTAGAAGGCATAGCAAAATCTATTCCCACGGTAAGAAAAATCCTCTCCACATCAGCCGGTTCTCAAGGCCTAGGTATCAGACTGTCATAGGATGGTTTTATATGGATGAAAAAGCTCCAAGAAAAAAAGATATAAAATGTAATCATGTCAGCCTTTATGTTCCAGCCAAAAGAAGTCTATGACCTGGGAATATTCAGTTAGAATCCAAAACACATACAGCAGCAAAATCCAGCAAGATGCAAGCTTTTCCCTGATACTCCCTAGGTAATAGTCTTTTCCATCCTTTCTGACCTAGGGTTGAACATTTCCCACAGATCAGTCTACCCACTGCCCTGATCACTGCTGGAAGGGAGAGGCCTATTCACTCTCCCAGCAGCAGGCCCTGCCATGGTCAGCCAGGGCTCTGTGGTACTTTTATTCCTAGGACCATCCAACTGCTCTTGCCTGAATACATTAAAGCCCACATAACTTCAGAAAAGCTAGTATGTGAAAACGCAGTCTTTGTATCACAGATGATGTAGTCAATGTTTTGCCATGTTCCTTTGTTTAGTAGCTCTCTTCTCATTCCGAAGAGCAGAATGGCTGTGCAGCCCTCAAGACCCAGGTTCTAGTCTCAGTCCCTGCCTTGGTCTCAGGCTCCTCAATCTGCCAAGTGATGGGCATATGATCACAAGGGTCACCAAGAGTTTTAAATATTCTGATCTTGGACCTTTCATTGAAAATGCCTGACAAAAATAAATTTTAAGTATCAAAAACTATCTGCCAGGAGGATAAAGATCAGAAAAGACAGCTCTCTGAAATTACAGCAACTCCTTTTAACTGTTTAATTTCATGACACATTAATACATTCTATATATAAGGAAAAACATTTTTAAAAGGCTGAAGGCCTATACCCTGAGAAAACCATAATTCAAAAAGAGTCAATACCACAATGTTCATTGCAGCACTATTTACAATAGCCAGGACATGGAAGCAACCTAAGTGTCCATCGACAGATGAATGGATAAAGATGTGGCAAATATATACAATGCAATATTACTCAGCCATAAAAAGAAACGAAATTGAGTTATTTGTAGTCAGGTGGATGGACCTAGAGTCTGTCATACAGAGTGAAGTAAGTCAGAAAAACGAATACCGTATGCTAACACATACATATGGAATCTAAAAAAAAAAATGGTCTGATGAACCTAGGGGCAGGACAGGAATGAAGACACAGACATAGAGAATGGACCTGAGGACACGGGGAGGGGGAAGGGGAAGCTGGGATGAAGTGAGAGAGTGGCATGGACATATATACACTACCAAATATAAAACAGATAGCTAGTGGGAAGCAGCCACATAGCACAGGGAGATCAGCTCGGTGCTTTGCGACCACCTAGAGGGGTGAGATAGGGAGGGTGGGAGGGAGACGCAAGAGGGAGGGGATATGGGGATATACGTATGCATACAGCTGATTGACTTTGTCATACAGCAGGAACTAACACAACACTGTAAAGCAACTATACGCCAATACAGGTGTTTAAAAAAAAAAAAAAAAAGGCTGAAGGCCTCTCAATCCTGATCTCACTCCCTAGAGTGGAACACTGTTACCGGTCTGGAACACAATCATCCCAGTATTTTTCTATACATTTAGACATATAAACCCATATTGAAATGCTTTGTTTTGTGTGGCTTTTTTAACCCAAAAATGGTGTCATGTTTTGTCTTGTTCTACAACCTCCTTTTATCTTAAAGGTCTAACCATTAGTTCAGGAAGACAGCTATTTTCTTTTTCAGTAGGTGTAAAGAATTTCATAGTATAAATGCTGTAATTTAGCCATTTCCCTACCAGTAGACTTTGTAGGCTGTTTTCTCCCCCTATCATAAATAAGACGACATAAATAAAGATATTCGCACAAACAAGGGGAGTATCTTAAAGGTAGAAACTAGAAATAAAACAGCTGGGTTGCCGAGAAGAATCTAGGTTTAACCATCCTGCTATATGAGCTGCCTGAGGTTTTTAGAAGCTAAGTCGGTACAGCCAATGGAAAAGTGAATCAAATGGTAGGAATCTGATGGATCTCAGGAATCTATTAACTACCCAAGTAAGGTTAGTCCCCTAAAGACCCCCACCATGCCGAGATCACAGCTGTAAATTCAGACACTAGGGCTTTGCTTAAGGTCTGTGGCTGGTGGTCAACTTCATTCTTTAAATCCCAACTCTATTTACCTGCTTGGGAACCTGGACTTCTGCTAAGAGGAGAAAGGGAGAGAGCCCCATGGCCCTCGGTGCTGGTGGGACCCAAAGCAGAATCAGAGGAGCAGGTATAGGAATTGAAGGCAGGAAACTGCTGTAGATTCTCAAGGGGAATGTGGACTTCTGGGTCTGCAAAGCAAAGATGAGAATGGTAGGCCCACGTATAGAATTCCTCAAATCTTTTCCAACAGTTGTGGACAGTCAATATGAATCCCCCAGGGGTCTGAATGATGGAGACAGAGCTTTAAAACCCAAATTTATAGTAACTGTCACTTTATAATATATCTTTGTTTTAATATAAAAGCCTTGTTCTAACTCTTCTTGTTTGAAGCTAGGTGATAAACCTGGGGGTTAATTATAATATTCTGTATACTTGTGTTTGAATATTTCCATAATAAAAAGTTAAAACAAAAAAGCCTTCGTTCCTGAAACATCACTTTTCTCAACTATTCAGGACTTGTGCTAAACAGCTACACAACACTGGTATGCCGGCTATATACTTATCCCAGTTGAAGAAGTAAAATTTATGTTTACCATACCACATGGAGTCAAAATAGTTAAGTCCTTTCCCTAGCCAAGGACCCAATTCCTTGTTTTTAGGAGGTTAACTAGACTCTCATGTCACACAATCCTTGGTTCAGTGAAGCTTATGTTTAAGAACCAGATCAAAAGATTCTACTTACTGGTATGAAAGAGCTCAAATCTAACTTCCTGCACTTATTTCCTAGTTTGTCAATAGGTCTCTACTATTTCAGACTCTCCTGGTAGACTTGCTATGTATAGATGTCTCCAGAGTCAAAGGTGAGGCCAACAATGTATCCAGAGAGCACAGGGCCAGTTATCCCCAACATGCAGCAGATCTCCAATTCCCTTCCCCGACCCGCCCAGGTTTTTTTCACCCACTATGCCAAGGATGAACTTACTATGTGCTATGCACTTTGACCAACATCAACTCATTAATTCTCATGTAAGCCTACAAGTAAGGAGGTACTCTCACAACTCACATTTAAGAGCTGAAGAAAGCAAGTGGCAGACCTGACATAGGACCTAAACAGTCTGGCCCCTGGGCCCAGGCACGGGATCTCTGTACAATGATGCACAGTTGTGCTCATCATTGAGATGAGAGTTCTTGAACTTACACTTGCCCTGTCTCTTGTTCTCCTCCATCTCAATCCGGCGCTCTCGGCGACGTTCCTCCCGGGCCTTCTTCTGGCGCTGCCGCTTCCTCTTCTCAATGTCATCTGCGGGTTGGTGAGGTTGTCAGGAGGCAGACCCAGGACAACCTAGCCATTAACTCCTCCCACTTGGCTAGTAGCTAAGGGCACACGAGTGGGCCCAGCTGGATTGGATGAATGGATGGAGTGTATCAGGAGGTTCTGAGACTCATGACAAAAGCTCCTTACTTCCTCTTGTGGGTTTCTAGTCACAAGAATCCCTGAACTCCACTAAAAAGAGAAGCAAAGTAGGGGGCATTCTCACCTGAGAATAACTCTAGGGTTTCCTTAGAGACCAGAGGAGGCTGCAGAGCCAGTTCACAGATGCTGAACTCGCAGGTGAGCGGCAAGTGAGAGAGGTATCTATGACGCTGTCGCACATCCTACAAGGGAAAAGGGACCGATGCTCAACTAAGACCAGGCCTAACTCTAAGAGCAGAGGTTCCCACCCCAGATATCCGGCAGTACACCACACCCTCTCAGATGGCAATGGGGCTCAAAGAGTTACTGCTCAAGTTATCAGCTTTTGAAAAGCTGAACAGAAATTGTCAATTAACCTACCATAAGGTAGACTAAGCAACCAAAAGCAGTTTTTTGGTTTGTGCTGCAAATGAATGAATTGAGGCTGGTAATGAATGATCTAAAGCTGATCAGCTGTTTCAGCTTTTCTGGGGGACCACAACAAACAGGGGAGAATAAGGAAGATAAAGAGTTATTTACTGGGAAAAACATCTGGGAACCACTGACTGAATTAACGGTAACTGGGAAGGCAGATAAAGCAGGTTTCCCTACTGAACAAAGCTTGGCCTAAAACAATAAAAAATGAAGGCCATTAATTTAATTTTCTTTTTATTCTTTTTCTGCATGTTTGATGGAAAGTTCATAGTACTTAAACAATCTCTAAATTTAAGGCTTTTAACAAATTTGTGATCAATACAACGGTAAAAGAGCAAAGAGCAAATATTCACATATGTAAATTATCAGACACTAATTCATAGGTACCTGCTAAGCCAAAAATTCATAACAAGCTTGTGTAAGCTACCTTAAAGCCTCCAAGGACTTTGTTTTCTTGGCCATTTCTCCCAAGCAATAAGGAGAAACAAAAACAAACTCATCTCGGAAAGTAGGAGACATCTCTGTTCCCAAACCACAATAAATGAACTTGTGATACAGAGAGCAGTGGTGAGTGACCTAACAGAACCCTGGCATGGTGGGGGAGGGTCATTTAACTTTTTAAAAATTCACAGGCACCATCACTAACAAAAAGACTTAAAACCTTTCAAGACTAAAGGCCTTGACAGTCTGTGAACTTGGATCAGCTAGGCCCACCACAAAGAGATTAGGTTAATGCCGCTTCCTGCCCCTCCACCTCGCAAGGCAGGCCCTTACCTCAGACATGGAATACCCAGCGATCTCCACCACCGTGGCTGAGATCTTCTCAGGGCTCTGCTCCAGGCTGCCATACTCCCGCACGAGGCAGCGCACGTTCACGGGGTGCAGGAACATGTGCTGCCCATCCTCCGCTGAAGACAAGTGGCTCTATCACACAATACTCTTGGCCAGTCCTCAAGTCAGGCCCTCCTTATCCCAGGCCCGACTCTCCCCCCACAAGCTGAAAGGCACAACAGACCCAGCTGCCCAGGAGCTAGCGGCAACACCTCCCTCTGCTTAGAGAGCCAGACCCCTTCTCTGAAACATGAAGCAGCAGCCCAGCCCTCCTCCTCAGGGGCACTCACCTTGGTAGAAGTAGTAACAAGGAGAGCTGCTCAGGCGTGTGATGCTTGGCTTGGTGACGGGTTCCTGCTGGCTGGACTCGGTACAAATGGTCCCCTCTCCAAGATTGTCTTCTGCTAACTCCGAGTCCTCACAGGCCTCTGACAACCCTTCAGGCTCTGGTTCAGAAACTGCTTCCTCTTCCTCTACCAGAGGGAGAGCAAGAGGACGAGGAGGAGAGCCCAGAGAACAAACTCCTGTGGTCTCTTCATCAAAAGCAGACAGATACTCCAGCATGCCCTGTTGGGACAAACTGTAGGTCACAGAAAGAACATGTGGTAAAGGCAGGCACAGGAAACAAGCTCTCTTGAGGTTTACCTTAACTGTCATGTTCACTGATTTAACATCACTGGGGAAAGAACACACATAGAAAAAGCACATAGGAAAAATTTTAAAATAAATAAATAAATTAATTAATTAATTAAAAGGCACATAGGAAATACTCATAGTTCCCTCCTCTCCCAAAAAAGTTCAGACCTCACAACAGGGCCTAACAGCTGAAGAGCAGCACTTGAGCAACGGCAGCCATTTAGCCTGTAACTGGGACACTAACCTTCCTGGGTTGAAAAACGGACTCCTTCGCCAAGGGAGCCATCAGCACCAGTTGTTCCAGAGCAGCCACGACACCAGCGACCTCCCCTCTGCTTTCAGCCAATCCTGACAGAGCCTCTTCCCGAGTCTAGAGCACCAGAGAGAAAACCAGAAACATACTTAGTTTGAAGGGCCAAATCTTACAATGGCCTTTCTCAACAGGAGCAAAAGTTAAAAGGCAAAAAGGAAGAGTCTAAGTACTTAAAATTCTCAATCTTTAAGGGAAGCAGGATGCAAAAGCGCCTAGTACTCAAATGGGATGTTACTCTGCTTAGCATCTCTGACAATGATAACGACAACACTACAAAAAAGCTTCCTGAACAGAAATCCCAGGACACAGAACTAGTCTTCTAGTTTTTACGAACGAAGCTTTGAGAGAGCCCCAGTGCAGGAGATAAGAGTCTGGGCAACCCCCACCTCAACCCGGACAGCTCTACTTCTAGGCAGCTTTTCTTCTCCCTGAAATGCACTTGAACAAATGCTCCGCACTACAGAAAGAAATTAAAAAGTATTGGGTTGGCCAAAAAGTTCGTTCGGGTTTTTCGTAGGCTGTTACGACCAGCCCAATAAATACAAAGAATGCTGCCCAAAGAGGACTTATGAGTCAGAGAGAGAGAAATTCAAATACCAGCTTCACCTCTTATTAGTTACATGTCCTCAAGTAAATTATCTAACCCATGATTCCATTTCCTCATCTATAAAAGGGGATAGTTGTTCTATCACACCAGGTTATGGAGCTTAAGTGAGATAAAAATAAGTACAGTACCTTAGCACAGCCCCTTTCATGTGGGCTTTCATTGTTCTAATACATATCAGTGATTCTCAAAATGTGATCTGGGGATGAGCAGCATCAGAGCCACCCTGGAACTTGGGATAATGCCAATTACTAAGCTTACTGAGCCCAGACCTACTGAACCAGTCCCTCAGGGTGGAGCACAACAACCAGTGATTCTGATGCTTGTTCCAGTTTAAGAATCTCTATTGTAGAGGATACAGGACATAAGGGATTCTATATTTGGATAATTCTTGATGCTCCAAAACCCTCAGCAGGCATTGCTAGAGCCCGCTGGAGAGACCACAGTAATTTCTCCAATGTCCCTCAAATAAAACATCTCCAAAAATAAATCCAAGTGTTTTCCTAAAGAACAAAAAAACCCACCTTGCTTAATTAAGAACACAGCTAATCTAGAAACTCAAGGGTCTCAGTTATAAGATCACCTTGACTTGTTCCTTTCAGCTCCAGAGAGCAGTTTAAAAATCCCTAGGTCAACCCCTTCCCTCCTATCACCAAAGCCCAGAGCAAACCTACTTTTTTAGCCATTCCCCGCTTGTAATCTTAAACGTGGGGCTGAAGTAACTAATCCCCACTACCCCGTCCCATTTCCAGTGTATCATCTCACCTTGAGTTCCTGGATAGCTGCCTCAATAAAGCAGGACTCGGGAGTGTGCTTCTCCTCTGCCAGCTGCTGCTCTAGTGCTGCTTTCTCTTCCTGAACCACCCGGTGCAGCACCTGCTCCTTCGAGGCCAGCAGCAATTTGGAGTACTGGCTGTGCTGTTCATCTACAAGAAAGCCAACAAGATGACAGAAATGCCGGACTTCCCTGGTGGCGCAGTGGTTAAGAATCCACCTGCCAACGCAGGGGACACGGGTTCGATTCCTGCTCCAGGAAGATCCCCACATGCCACGGAGCAACTAAGCCCTTGCGCCACAACTATTGAAGCCTGCGCACTCTAGGGCCCGTGTGCCACAACTACTGAGCCCGAGTGCTGCAACTACTGAAGCCCGCGAGCCTAGAGCCCGTGCTCTGCAATGAGAAGCCACCGCAATGAGAAGCCCGCGCACCGCAACGAAGAGTAGCCCCCACTTGCTGCAACGAGAAAGCCCGCGCGCAGCAACGAAGACCCAATGCAGCCAAAAAAAAAAAAAAAAAAAAAAGCTCATGGCTGTGTGACTAAATAGGAACTTTCATACACAGCTTTTTTCCTAAAGTGAAAATGGACTGATTTAGCAGGTTTTCCTTAAAAAATTTTAGCAATGACCTTAATATAAGGTTTGTAACTCTGACCCCGTAACACAAGAAAGCTATCCTAAGAAAACCAAAGATGTAGTCAAAAAATTAATGTTCTCAGAACTCCCTGGCGGTCCAGTGGTTAGGACTCCGCACTTTCACTGCTGAGGGTCTGGGTTCAAACCCTGGTTGGGGAACTAAGATCCCACAAGCGGTGAGTTGCAGCCAAAAAAAAAAAACAATGTTTATTAATTATAGCATTATCTTTAGTATCAGAAAAGCTGCAACCAAACAGTAAGTCCAATAAAGAAACAGTTAATGATATGATGGTATATTCATTAAAGAGAATTCTGCAGACATTAAAAATGCTTTTCTAAGAAGGAGGCATTTAGTGACACGGAGAAATAGCCACATTACATGGGGAAAGAAAAGATGCCAAAGAAGAAAACAATCCCAATCTCACAAAAATATACATGCACAGAAGAAAACTGTACAATTAACGTTTGGGGGGTACCTCTGGGTAAAAGGATCATGGATGATTTATTTCCTTTACTTCCTTCCCCCAGATTTTGTGGACTTTAAAATGTAATATACAGATCTATCTCATTTTTACCTTCTGTATCGTGTTCGACAGCATGATATACTCTAATGAAAGTTTCTTGTGGAACATTTAGGTTATTTCCAATTTCTATTACACTGTAACAAAAATATCCTTATACATGCTCCTTGGTACAAATGACTTCTTTATGATATTTAAGTATAAATGCAAAATCAAAGGTTGTGCATATTTTAAATACTACCAAATCCACCCCCCCCACACACACACACAAAAGGCTGTATCGATTTAAACTCCTACAAAGAACAAGAGTACCCAATTCCCCACCCCTGCCAAAACGCAGTACAGGCATACCTCAGAGATATGCCTGTTTGGTTCCACTGCAATAAAGTGAGCATCACAATCAAGTGGATCACAAATTTTTTGGTTTTCCAGTGCATATCAAAGTTTTGTTTACACTATTCTGTATATTAAGTGTGCAATAGCATTATGTCTAAACAACGTAGATACCTTAATTAAAAAATACTTTATTGCTAAAAAATGCTAACCATCATCTGACAACAGCAGGGTTGCCACAAACCTTCAATCTGTTAAAAAAAAAAAAAAAACAACTCCGTATCTGTGGAGCACAATAAAACGAGGTATGCCTATATTCGCCTCATCGTGTGCGTGCGTGTGTGCGTGCGTGAGAGTGACTATGATAGGCATTTTGATTTGCATAACTCTAGGCAAAGTTAAACCTCTGTAGATACTTGGAGTTATTCAGATATCCTTTTCCGGGAAATGCTTTGCCAGATGCTTAGACTATTCTACTAGACTGTTTATCTAATTTATAGAACACCTGCATGTTCTGGACATTAATCTGTATTTTAAATGTGTAAATCTTCCCCTAAGTTTATTTATCACCCGTTGACTTTGAGGAGTCTTGCTGGATTTTATTCTTATAAAATCAAATTCATCAATCTTTTTCTTTTATAGCATCTATGGTTTCAGCCTGGTTCAAAATTCCATCCAGGTAAAAAACCTGAGGATTTATAAAGATATTTTCCTGTATTTTCTTTTAAAAGTTTTGGATTTCGTTACATTTAATTCTTCAGTCCATCAAAAATTGATTTTTATGAATGGTATGAGATAGAGATCTAATTTCATTTTATTTTTTCCATAAGAGTCAATTGTTTCAATACTGTTTACTGAAAAATCTCTTTTGCCCAGAAATTGAAATGCCACTTTAATTCAATGCTCATTTCCATGTGGAATACAGAGAATACAACCTCTTGCACTTCTCCCACTGTAAGCACTGCCCACACTCTAGATCCGAACTGCCTGGCCACAAGTCTGTCTCTTCTATGAGACACGGAGTTCCTTGATGACAGGTGCCAAGACTGGCTGACTGTGGAATCCCCAAAACCTGGGCACAGAGCCAGACACTATTCAACAAAGCTTTATATGTATTTTAATTTTTCATTTTACAACTGAACCAAACTTGAAACCAAGAGTTAAACCACTTTCTGCAAACTCCACCCCAACCTACTGGAACACTATGAATAATTTGGAAATGCTAGAAATGTCTTGCTGAAAGGCTAAATCTCTGACAGTAGAAAGATATATTCAAGTAACCTTAAAGGGTATATACCCACCATTATCTGCCCCCAAATTAACCAAACTTACCTCCAAGATGAATAGGATGTTCTACATTCATCCATTTGGATTTGGGCAAGGCCACCAACACCCCTTTCTCCCTCTTCATCAGCTGCATTGTAATGGTATCACCAACAACATACTGATGTGATTCTGTGGCAACAACACTGTAACATGGATATTTATATGTAGCAGGGCAAGGAGTTAGCAGACTGGGGTCTAATCTAGTAAATATCTCCGTCTTACCTCTTGAGATCCTTCTTATGCACAGAACTGTAACAGATGGGACATTTACTCCAGGTCTTCTCGCTCAATGAAAGATAGTGCAGGATGCATGCCCAGCAGAAGATGTGTCCACAACGGGTTATCTTGGCTGCAGTAGGTGGATATAGGCATATTGGGCAAGATGGCACTTCATGGCTACAAATGCGCTGAAACAAAATGCCACCACAAGTTAAACTACTTTCAGAATTGACTAGAGATTATCAAAGTTAAAGCCTCTCCTCTCCCATCCCCATCCCTATACAACTCTAACAACACATCTTCATAAAACTGTTCAACAGTGCAGGTGTATGTACAATAGCACTTCAAGCAAATCATAAAGGAAACAGTAATAATAGTTTAATATACTAAAACAACTATACAACAGGTATTTTGGGGGTTCTACATCAAAGGGAAAAAATGACAGAAATCAATATATGATCCCATTTACAAAAAAAGATTTATATGTACGCATACATAAAGGCACAGAAAGGTTCTAGAAGTAATGTACCAGTAATTTCCAACAGAGGAGTCAATGAGACTTCCACTTTATACTATATGTCTCTACTTTTTTTTTTAAACCAATGCATATAAAACCTAAGTTTCATAGACCTTCTATGTCATTTTCAGATGATTTTATGAATTTTCACAGTAATGGGAGTCCAGGCTTTGGGTCCATCATTTTGAAACTACATCATATAACCTAGGAGTGACAAGGGGATACCCAGAGCCCATAACTTCAGGAGACGACAAACACAGCAGTAGCTTGGACAAAGTACAGCTGTGTGGCTCATTTCACCTGTCACAAGGCCAAGGCCTAATCTGATACTGATTATTACAAATGGCTACCAATGAAGCAGTGTCCCTGTAATGAATCCATCCTGGGTCAGGAGGGTAACCAGAGTTCTCATATTCCCCTGATTACTTCTTCCCAGAAGAGAAGAGGTAGTAGACAGGACTGCTTTTATCCTACAGATCAGAGCCCTCCAACACCCAGTGCTGCAGGCCAGAGCCAATTAGCACAAAATGAACTCCAGAAGAAACCAGGACTGATCTCTGGAAAACGTCTACTGTAAGGCCAGGCAGAAAGGGGGATCAGCAGTAAACCCAGCCAAAAGCTGCTGTCACCACAGTCCCTTTCTTTAGTTCTCTCTCCCACTAACAGGTTATAAGCTTAGCTGAGCTACTCACCACTTGTTCCACAAAGTCCCAGTTGACTAAGGTATCAGGATCAGCAAAATGAACTGTGTAGTCTTGGTCTTCAGACACCACAAACTGGCAGCTAAAAATAGGGAGAGACAAGTAAAAGGCAGACTGTCAGAATCCACCAACAAGCCTTCAGCAGAAATTCATCATCTCTTCACTTAGAAATCAAATGCAGGCCATTAGCAGCCATGCTTTGTGAAGCACTAAACTAGGACTTCAGCCTCAGTTCCAAGTCCTGGCTCTGGAAGGAATCCAAAGACTCAGCGGGTAAGCGTCTAAATCCATGAACTCTGTTTCTTCTGCTTCCAGGCCCAGCCAAGCTGCCTGCAGGCCCTCCTCTGAACTAAAATTAAGCCAGACTGTGGCTCCATCAACCAGAAGGGAAGCCAGATCTCCTCCCTCACCCCCAGAAACCACTAGTCTTCCAGGCAGTAGAAAAAACTGTCCCCACTCAATCTTTTGAGTACTAGTTTTTTGCTTTTCGGTTATTTTGGCCACGCCACACGGCTTAGGGGATTCTCAGTTCCCTGACCAGGGATTGAACCCAGGCCACAGCAGTGAAAGCCCGGAATCCTAACCACTAGGCCACCAGGGAACTCCCACCAGTTTATATAAAGTACTAAATGGTTACTTCAGTCTAGATCCAAGGTCAAACCTTACATTATAACTAATACCACACAAAAGGAAACAAAAGAGAATCAGTATTTGAGCAAATGTATGCCAAGCACTCCAACAACTTGGCACTCAATTCTCCCTTAAGTAATTTCTCCTCCTTTATAGAGGAAAAACTGAATCTCAAAGTGGTTAGGTAAGTTACCCAAGGTCGAAGGCCAAAACAAGATTCAAATCTGGATTCAATTCCAAAGCAAACACTTTTACTACCTCATCATGATACTAAAACATTATTTAATTTTAGCATTTATTTATTTAAGCTAAATATTCTTTTGAGCACCAAGAACATCCACTTGAAACACATCCGTGTTTTCAAAGCGAGGTGAGAGAGAGAGAGAGAGAATCAACTCCATTTCTGCCTCTCTCCCACAGTAATTTAAACGAAGCCTCTTTGCACCACAAATGCCCAAAGGCTCAATTTCACTTCCCTCCTAAGAGTAGCCATACTCACTTGGCTTGTAAAAACAATTCCTTGTTAAAAGGCTTATGCCCCCACTTGTTCCTTCTTCCCCAGCTGCCATGTCCACTGCCTTCAAAATGACCTGCCTGGCCACGGGGTTCAAAAGTGAAATTCAACAAGTGATTCAGGTTGATCTTCTTCGGACCAGAGAACTGGGCAGGGCTAAACTCTGCCCGCTGAGCCTCTGCTACCTAGAGAGAATGAGAATAAATCAGAGGATTTTAGATTAGGATGACACTTGCTAAATGACAGCAGAAACCTGCACAACCCCTCCTTCTACACGGCTTAAAATATTAACTAAATAAAACGCAGGCTTATATTTAGTAAACAATTTTCCTAGGATGGGGTAATGCAAAAGTCTACCTAAGATCTAGATGGGAGTGGAAAAGAGAAAAAGAGCCTCTAACATACAATTACTTATAAACTATTTAGACTGCCCTAAGTGGCAATTAACCATTAAATGACAAAACCCAGCATGAACTCCTCTAGCTATCTTGAAGCACAAAGATTTACTTACTGGATTAATCTTTCCACAGTCCCATAAGACTCCTACACCTTCACTCTTGTTAGCTACTTGCTCTCTGGTTTGTTTCTGGTCAACGTGAATCTGTGGAACTGTGCTCTGGAGGCGGCCTGCAGGCAGCTACTAACTGCCATAGGCTTCAGGATCCTTCCAGAGACCTCCTGTCTAAGACACACACTGCTATTCATTGTTAATTAAAACTGACAGAATTAGAACATGTAGGCAGACTAGCTCTGTGTCCAGAAATAAATCCAATCAGCACATTCAGAAACAGCTTAGAAAGTGACAAGAAACCACGTATGAAAAATACCATTGCACAGAGATGGAAGATTTATTGTGTTGGAGCTTTTGTGGTCCTCTTGACGTTCCCAAATTGAATTGGTACAGGTACCTGCTATAAGTCAGCTAGTGCATTTTCTAATACCACTTTCCCATTTAATATCATAGGCACTTGGCCCTGTCACTAAATACTAGTAAACAGTCACTTTTTAAAAAAATTTTTTTTGGTAAGCCAGTTTTATTTTTTTTTAAGATTTTTTTTGATGTGGCCCATTTTTTTTTTAAAGTCTTTATTGAATTTATTACAATATTCCTTCTGTTTTATGTTTTGGTTCTTTGGCTGTGAGGCATGTGGGATCTTAGCTCCCCGACAAGGGATCAAACCGTGCCTCCTTCATTGGAAGGCGAAGTCTTTAACCACTGGACCACCAGAGAAGTCGCTAAAGAGTCACTTTAAATAGCTATATACCATTATATTACGATGGGTATACTATAATGCCTTAGTGTAGGACACAGATTGTTCATGGCTTTTCCAGCAAGAACAAAATAATGCTATGATAAACAGTTGATAGACCTTTGTGCACAAATATTTGAGCACCTACAATTATTTCTTTTGAACGTAGAGTAAGAATTACTGAGTCAAAGGAAATGCAAATTTAAGGCTTTTGCTGCTTGTCAGTAAAGTCAAATTTAGAGTTTAATAAGCAGCACTTGCATATACATGATAAAGAAATCTAAAGAGTACAAAAAAGCGGACTTCCCTGGCAGTCATGTGGTTGAGGCTCCGCGATTCCACTGCAGGGGGGCGCGGGTTCAATCCCTGGTCGATGGGGAACTGGGATCCCGCATGCCTCGCGGTGAGGGCAAAAAGAGTACAAAAAGG
Source organism: Eubalaena glacialis (assembly GCF_028564815.1). Taxonomy (NCBI): domain Eukaryota; kingdom Metazoa; phylum Chordata; class Mammalia; order Artiodactyla; family Balaenidae; genus Eubalaena; species Eubalaena glacialis. The sequence goes on from NC_083730.1 coordinate 76,992,114, forward strand.
GATACAGCCAAAGATACCTTCTATTCCAGAGGCAACCAATATACCCTCTGAGATATTCTATGAATACGGAACCAGAGTATACGAACGACCTTTACGATTAAATACAGTGGCATATCACACAGTTAGGCAATCTCCTTTTATCTTAACAGATCTTGGGAGACAACACCTCCCCCTCACTGTTTATGTAACTCACCAGAGGAAGCCCAAGACTTCCAGGTCATCCCTTATCTCTCACCCCTTAGACTCTCATCTCCATATGGCTCTGCCTCCCCTAATCAGTCTTCCACCCCAATGCCCCAAACTGAGATAAGAGCTCGTGTTCACTCAACAAAATTTCCCACATTCTCAACCTTCTACCTTCATCTTTTTACCCTAACTGGCCCACTGTCTCTAATACTGCCCATCATAATTCCTGATTACACTTCCAACACGTTCACCTCTCAGTTCCTTAACTTCCTCTCCTCCAATCAGCTTGCCCTCCACTCTACCTCTGCCGCCCACTCCCATGGGCATACCATCTAGAGCTGTGCTGTCATAACAAAGCAGCCACTACTATCCAGATATGATGGCTACTGAGCACTTGAAATGTGGCCAGTACCACATCATGAAATAGCATTTTAGCTATACTAAATATATTAACATTAATTTCATCGTTTTTACTTGTTTACTGTGGCAACTAGAAAACTTTGTTACATATTTGGCTTGCCATTTCTATCTTAGCATTTCTACTGGATGGCACTGCTCTACAGTCTAGACCATGGTGGTAATAACTGCACCTCTTCCACCATCTTAATTTTGGGCACCCTACCAGTAACACTCCTTTCTCAGCTTGTTTCCGTTAGTTCTAATTCTAACAACTTTTCACCTCCACTGGGATTTCCAAACCAGTGATCCAACACCCTCCCCCCAAATTTTCTTTCCTTATTTGGCTCTGATCCTATTCCACTGCCCTCTTCTTTGTAGCTGTACTCACCGGGCAAAACTTTCCCAATTAATCCACACCGGCATCAGAGCAAGTAAACATGGCTAAAGAACACAACCACACCATACCAACCAGCCTCACTAAAGTAGACCTTTGTGCGGCCCGGCAGTCATACTGCAATCCTATTACACTTCTGTGCTCCACGGATTCCCCCCGACACCCAGACAAATCCTCCAGTCCTCTCTCCTCTCTCGGCTCATCTTTTACATTTCACTGAGACAGTAAGAACAATCAGAAAAGAACTCCAACGTGCTCCTACCAGCAGTCTGCCTTCCTCTTGTTACTGTGGATGAACTGGTGAAGCTCCTAAGCCAACTCCCCCACCTGTGCACTAGACCCCAACTCCTCAGGAACTCAAGGACACTATTAGCAATTCTCTCTCTCTCCTCTGCATCACGTTTTCCCTCTTACCAGAACAATCCCATTAGCAGAAATATGCTGCATTTCTCTAAGCTTAAAATCTCTCTTGACCTCACATTCCCCTCAAGCTACTGCCTCACCTCTCTGGTCCCCTGTAAGAGCAAAACCACTAGAAAGTTAACTATCTAAACTTGCTGTTTCTTCTTCATATCCTCTCTAAAGCTATGCCAATCAGGTTTTTGTCCTCACTACTCCACCAAAGCAGCGCAAGGCCAAAAACCTAAACTACCTTCCCATTTCCAAATCTAATGGTCAACTTTCCATCCGAATCTTCTTACCCAGCCTAATAGCAGCACAGGACAAAACAAGCCATTTCTCCAAATGGCTTTCAGTTCTCTTCCTCCCTTTTTGCTGGTTCCTTAACATCCTGACTCCAGGCTCAGTCCTTGAATCTATTCCCTTTTTGCAACACTCACTCCTTAATGATCCTACTTAGTTCCATAGTTGCAAACACCAAGTGTACATGGACAGCTCTCTAGCCAGGGTCTCCTCCTTGAACTCGACTCAGTTATACTTAGAGATCCAACAGGCATCTCAACGCAAATGTAACACTTCCAAATGACATTCTTTATCTAAACATCCCTCTTCCCTCCCCATCCCAAAACCCTGTACTCCTCTTGAACTTGCCCCCATTTCAGCAAACGGTACCTGAATTGGGCCCCTACCAAAAACATTAGTCATTTATTTCTCTGCTCAAACCCCACATCTAATCTATTTAAAAGTCCTGCTGGCTCTACCTGCAACTATCTCCCCAAATATGATCCCCTCTCATCACTATCACTCTGTTTCAATCACTCTCACCAGGAATACCTTAATAAGCTCCTAACTAGTCCCCCTGCTTCCACTCTCCCCTTTACAACTCCAAATCAGATTACCTTACTTCTCTTCTTAAGCCCCCCAAAAGCTTCCCATCTCTCTGAACAAAAGCCAAAGTCCTTCAAGGGCCCATGTGATCTGATCCCTCTGTCTTACTCTTTGGCTTCATTTCCTGCTTCTCCACCCATGGTAGCCTATTTGCTTTACCTCAAACACACGAAAAACATTACCATCTCTGGTCCCTTGTACTTGTAAATTCGCTCTTGCTAACACACCCTTCCTCAAATTCTACTGTGTGCTCCCTTGCTTCATTCAGGACTCAGAGAGTCCTCAGAGAAGCTTTCACCTCCTCAGAGAAGCTTTCCTTAGCCACCTCCTAAAACTACTCTTTGTTACTCTCTATCCCTTTACCGCTCTCAGTCTACTTTTTTTTTAATTTAATAATTGTATTTATTATATAACAATTTATTGTCTCCCCAAACTAGATTATAAGCTCCACCCACTGTTGTATTCCAAACTCTAAATGATATCTAGTGCATAGTAGGTGAGGAATAAATTTCTGGTGAGTGAATGAATTCTTCCATTAGTGCATCCATTAAATCTTGTTCTATACTGGTTACATAGTATGGAACATTCAAACAGCAGGATAATATATTTAACCAATAATATATTTAACTTTGATAGCATTTAGCCTGTTTCCTAAATTGTGCAACTACAAACAATGCTGCAATGACCTCCCTTGTACATGAGTCTTTACGCACTTACAGAAAGATATCTAAGAAACTCCTAAAATCAGAGTACCTGGGACTAAGGATATATAGCATTTTACATTTTTCTAGATACTATAGGGCAAATTAATGTCATTAATTAATGCCATTTTATTACCTAAATATTCCAAAGGGTACCTATAAATCAAGAGTGATAATAAAAGGATGACACAAAATTTTTTTAAAGGATGATACAAATTAAGGTACCCGAAATTTGCTATAATTTCTCACAATCCATGATTACAATGTCTTCCAAGAAAATGTTCATAACCTTCAAGGGAAGAAAGGAGGCAAAGTTCCAAACCTAGTTAATCCTCAACTACTCAAGTAATTCAGAAAGGGGGGGACCTCTTGCTCCCACCCCTGCCCAACCACTAACAAACTGGGGATGGGGGATCAGACCTCATGCTTCTTATGTTCTAGAAAGGACATTCTAAATTCCATACCTCATCTCGTCTTCCACCATTAAAAGAAGAGCTAAAGAGTTTGTTGCTGCTGCCGCCGCCCCTTTGAGGAGGCATCTTATTAAAAGTTTTGCTTTTCTGTGAATTGGAGCGACGGGACTGGTTGATAAAATTTTCATTTTTGGGGTAGGAAGGTTCACGTTTGCGATTATAACGCTTGGCTCCACTTGAGTTCTTTCCATCTGAAAGCAAGAAATGTGAAAAAATTAGTTAAGAAACGATACATATACTTGGCGAATTGCTCTCCACCTCCCAACAAAATTGTGTTTAAACAAAGGTAAGTAGGCCCTTCCATGACCTCCAAGAAATCTGGGTTGGACCAGAGCATCAGTGCTTTGGGCAAGACATTACACAGTAAGGTGAAAAAAAAAATTTGTTTTTGGAATGAAGCCTAACGGGTCCCTCCCTCAGGAGGGACACAATATAGATCAAACCACATAGACTCTCAGTTCACAATGTCTTTCTTTATAACAGAGCTTAATCACTGCTCTTGTATTGATAAAAGTCCATTCAGACAGAGTGACAGAAAAAGACCAGCCTATCTATATTGAGGAAAAGTACTTTATCTGGAGGCAGGACAGAAGGCATTCTTCTTAAATTACTACAACACAGCTAGACCCTATACCGCAATGGTGTGGCCTAGGTCTTAGCAGCTATACAGAAGGCACAAAAGCAAAACAGTATTTACATACGTTTTAGAGGTCAAACTGAGAAGTTATTAAATTGACAAAACAAAAGAAGTTGGACTCTAAGAGTATATCAGCGTAAAGTTATATACCCTTTTAAAAACTGCTTCTTGCTTTTTTTCTCCAGTTACAAGAACATATGTTCAATTTCGGAAACAAGAATAAATTCGCCAGTGCCTATGGAATACCAACCTATGAAGTGTTTAATTTCCTTTTATTCTCCATTTTATACACTCATCACACATCTTCCACAGAATGACAGGCATATAAGATATATTGTCTTCCACCTATTACTCCATGAGCATTTGCATGCACCCCTAGGCTTCAAAAACATGATTAATGGCCACACTGTTGTCTACCATATGCTTACGGCGTAACATAACCAATTTGTTGTACATTTAGGTGGCTTCTGACTTTTTGTTTATTTAATATAATAGTATTGGGAGCCTCTTTATACAGAGGCCTGTGTGTATAATTATGTCAAGTTCTCAAAGTAGAATTAGCAGATTAAGTATGATCATAAAGCCTTTTACACATCCTCAAGTTGCTTTCCAGAACCATACTAATTTATTTATATTCTAACAACAGTATAAGAGAGAACATCTAGTTTACTATGTTCTTTATAATACTGAGTTGAATAAACTTTCTTAAATTGAAGGGTCAAAATAATTTGTTTCAAATTTGAATTTCTCTGATGACTAGCAACAAACATTTTTTCAGTCTGTTAACCACTTGTATTTTGTGTAAAGAGCTCGTTTGTATTCTTTGCCCCACTTTTTCTACTGCGGAGCTGAACTGCATATATTATTTTGTCCAAATTGAACAAAGAACCCTGACCGGACACATTTAACATGTGCCAAAGTTTACCAGCTTTAAAAAAAAAAGCAGGGGAAAAAAAAAAAAAAAAGCGGGGGAGGGGGGGGGCAAAATAAAACCTATCTGAGAACCTGAGAACCATACCAAGTAAATAACGGTGAAAGGTCCCCAAATTAGTCTTTGGACAAAAAAAGACTAATCTTTCTTGTCCCTTCACTCACTCCATCTTGCCTTATTTCAACACAGAAATCTGACCAAATCAAGTCTGTACCCTACTTTAATGGCTTTAAAAGCAAAAACAGAGAAAACAGAAGTTGGGGGACTTTTAATGAAGAAGTCCATTAGGCTTATCCTCAAACTTTAAAGGGGTGGCAGTTTATAAAGTCAAGAAGACTCCAGTGGGCTTCCCTGGTGGTGCAGTGGTTGAGAATCTGCCTGCCAATGCAGGGGACGTGGGTTCGAGCCCTGGTCTGGGAGGATCCCACATGCCACAGAGCAACTAGGCCCGTGAGCCACAAGTGCTGAGCCTGCGCGTCTGGAGCCTGTGCTCCGCAACAAGAGAGGCCGCGATAGTGAGAGGCCCGCGCACCGCGATGAAGAGTGGCCTCCACTTGCCACAGCTGGAGAAAGCCCTCGCACAGAAACGAAGACCCAACACAGCCATAAATAAATAAGTAAATAAAATTTAAAAAAAGACTCCAGCATGAGCCTCAGAAACTACAACCCCTCCCAGCTGCCAAAATATAGCTTAATCCTGTTTATGTTAAAAATATATAACTAATAGAAACATGTCTGGAAAGGCAACAGAGCAGGCTGTTAATGACATTTACCTTTGGGAAATGAAGCTATTCACGCTGGCCTAAAACAGTGGTTCTCAATCCTACAGTTCGTAGGAATCACCCAGATGAGCTTATAAGGGATTCTTGTGCTCAGGCCTCACGCTCTAAGATTCTGACCTAAGTAAACAGAATTACTGTTCTGTATACTAATAATTTGGATAATTAAAAAACTGTAAGTACCTTCAAGAAATTATTTCTAGACAAGGTGACCAGCTTCTTTTACAGCAGACAAAAATAAATTCAAGGTGAAGCATATCCTCAGGGAAAAGGAAACATTAGCTGATAAACCAGAGTCCAAATTTTCAAAGCAACCACTTCACACTCAGTTTGCCAGCAACATGGGATAAATGAGAGGTATGCCATCCTCTCCAAACCTGACCAAATAGTCATGTGAGATGGCAGCACTGTAAACAGAACAGATGGTCAAAGAAAGACTGCCAGGCTAGGGTTCACTCTTACCAGTCACCTTTCAATCTCAGTTAGGGAAAGTGACCAGAGCTTAAAAGTTAGAATTTAAGAACTAGACTTTTACCTACTACTTCAGTTCGCAACAGTTACTGTCAAACATGGCATCAGTGGTAACAATTAGAAAATGAAGCTTCAGATCTCAAATTCTGCCTTGCTCTCAACCCATGGAATTAGTTTACAGTAAGATTTCAAATAAATAGAAAATTCAGAGGGATACAGAACCCCAGCTAACTTTACCATGAAAAGAAATGAGGTTTTATGAAGAGGATAGGCATATGCAGAAAACATATGTTCCCCAAACCTTATTATCCAAGACTATTTCAGATGATCCTGCATTTGACCCTGTTGTTTTCAAGACCTAATAGATTTAGACATAGATTTAGGTAAAGTCAGATTCTACACTTCAAGGGCTCAAAAAGGTAAGCTGGCACTCAGGAGGAGGGCTGTTTTCATTTCTTCACTTATTACCACGCTGGCAAGGAAACGGTTTCATAATGCTTACAGAACTGCTCTCTGACAGTGAACTGCTCACTTCTAAAACATTACAACTGACCACATAAGGATTCATGATTTTAGTTGCTAAAATCCACTCCCTCATCTTGTCTTTCACTTACCTACAGGCATGAAGTCAGACATCTAAAGTGAGAGGCTGGCTCTTATCTCTAGACCCAGGCAGCTAAAGATTGAAGGTACAGTCAGGCCTGGGACCCAGAGATAAAACTCAGAGTGCTATTTTTGAGGTGTCCTACAGGCAACTTGCCAGAATATACATGTGAATAAGTTGGGGGTTGAATCTGTCCTCCTTTCTCTAATAGGAGACAGCAATGAGGTGATCTGCTTTAGATTTTGGAAAACAGACAAAAAAGTCAAACTAAGTCCCTAGGACACACATATTCTCTGTTGAAAGTTTTAAATTTCAAAGTGGTTGTTCACAATCCTGGCTGCACAAGAGAATCATTTGCAGAGACTTTTAAAACTATGGCTGTCAGGGCCCAAACCAGACCTAAAGAATCAGAAAGAATTGCTAGGGAAGATCCCCACACATCCTTATTTAAAAAAAAAAAAAAAAAGTCCTTAGGAGATTCTAATGCACACCCAGAGCTGAGAACTGCCAAAAACTGTCAAGACACATTCCAAAATGGACCATTAGTTAAATGGCTCATATCCAGAACACAGGATCCTAGTTTCAAGAGACTTGAAAACTTAATCCACTGTGTCTCAGCTGTCCCACATTTCCCTAAGAGAAAGGTCTCCACCAAGTAACAGTAAGCATATCTCAGTCTCTTCCCCCGATTACCAAATTACAGGCCATAAACTTTTCAGTTAAAAAATTTGGCATCATCAACACTTCTAGCTGTAGTTGTAACAGGTGGCACAGTCTAGAGATCAGAATACCAGCCAGGAAGTTTCTGCTGCTGATTCATGCCATGTCACAAGCAAGTTGCTTACCCATCGTCCAAAGCGGTTGACAAGCACCTCTGGAGGGGCAACATATGGCCTTACTACAGAATCAACTGATAACTGAATCCAGCTGAAATTAGTAATTCTGAATGAAAGGAAGAGAGAGGGGGTATCAGGAATGACGCATGTGCCAACAAGTTACTTGTTTGTTAAGTGAATTTATATAAAGTGTATTTAGTAACATTGCCTGGGATGTCTTAGGAATTTACTTGGACAATTACTCTAACTCCTGGTTTTCTCGTCAGTAAAATAGGGCTAATCCTCTCCCCTCCCTCCTCATAGAGTCATGAGGACTAAGAGAAAACTTCTGTAAAATGCCTACCATGGTGGCTGGCACATAGTTGCTGTTGTTATTTGAAAGCCTATTATTAATAAATCTAAAATTCCTATCAAGAGCACCTATTAGACTTTCAAAAAGCCACAGAAACCAAGGACTCAAGCCAACCAGCCTGGAAATTCTTTTAACGTCCCTAAATGGTGTTTATTGAAGGCTTTAAGTCACCTCAATTTTCAAAGCCATCAAAACCTCCAGGTCCATTTACAGCTCAGAGGCTTTCTTCAGAGCAGATTACCCCTAGGTAACCTGGCTTCTGGTATCGGAATATAAGAGGAAGAGTGTCAGGACAGTGCTTCACACCACCAACCTCAAAATAACTGCTTCATAATACCTGACCTTCCTTTAACCTCCATGGCAGTACCATCCCCCACCCAGAAGGATGGGGCAAGAGACTGGTTCCAGGCCAGGGTCCACTGTTTGCCCCCAAACAGCCAGGTCTCTCTCTTGCCTCTTTTTACTTTCTTTGCTCTTTTTTTTTTTTTAAATCAGTTTACTGTTTTTTTTTTTTAATATTTATTTATTTATTTATTGGCTGTGTTGGGCCTTTGTTGCTGTGCGCGGGCTTTCTCTAGTTGCAGTGGCTTCTCTTGTTGTGGAGCACAGGCTCTAGGCGCGTGGGCTTCAGCAGTTGCGGCATGTGGGCTCAGTAGTTGTAGCTCGCAGGCTCTAGAACGCAGGCTCAGTAGCTGTGGCACACGGGCTTAGCTGCTCCGCGGCACGTGGGATCTTCCCGGACCAGGATGGAACCCGTGTCCCCTGCACTGGCAGGCGGATTCTTAACCACTGTGCCACCAGGGAAGCCCCTCTTTGCTCTTTCTAAACAACTTTCCCCAAACTCTAATCCACCTCTCTCCTCTGGGCTACATTCCTGGGATATTTACTGTTGAACGTTCTTAGAACTACATCTTAGCCCTACTGGAACAAAACTGTAGGAACAGATCCAAGAAAAGGAGTATTATGCGAATGTTTGAAGCAATTAGCCAAGGCAAAGAAACTGTGGTATGCCAATCTGGCCAGAAAGATCAAGTAAATCCTGTTAGCCAAATATACTTATTTCCTGTGTGCATGAAGGGCAAACTTAAGCCAGTCACAGGAACAAAGACTCAAGTATATTAATCACGTAACTAGGAAGCAAATGACCATTCATTACACACATGGTTTAGAGAACAGAAACCAAAGGTTTTGTTCTCATGTGAGGTAGGGAAAGGAGAGTGAAAAAGGGAATTAAATATTTAAAAACTGAAAAACTCTTGTTCTTGTTACTTTAACAACAGAAAGACAAGTTGTAAGTCATGTCTTTTCACCTCACCTTTCCTGTTCTTCCTTCAACTCAGTATCATGAAACTCAAGAGGTCCCTTCAACAATTTCCAGCTGAATCAAGTACATCAAGTGTTGAGTCAGCTTCTGAAATCCTACAGAAATCTTTTTACGGAATTATGCAGAATTTCAATCTACTCTTTTGTTAGAGCAGCCATCTAGAAGTAGAAGTCACTGTGTAAGAGGTCCTGAACAATATCTGCTGTGGTAGCATTAGTCTTAGTTGTAATGTTCTTAAGGCAGTATATGCTACCTTTCAGCTCAACCTTAGCCAATATCTAGCTTCCCAAGCCATTTTTAATCTCTATTTACTCTGTCTTTGAATTTGTTCCTAAATGCAAACAGGTGATTACGGTTGATGAGGAACTCTATTTAGCTACAGGCCTATCCTTCCTTTTTGCTAAAGGAATATACATAGCAGTAGCCAGAAAAGTAGGCAATAGCAATGGCAAACATATTCAGGCTCTCTTACAAACACATTAAACAAAAACTAATGCTACCAGAGGGCACACCTGTGTATTTCATAAAGCCCAGCAAAAAAGTCCTTTCCGTGAGTTTTTACTTCCTTCCTCAGAAGCTTTCAATTGATAAGGTGAATAGTGTTTTAAAAGTATTTTATGTTCTTTTTTGCGGGGGAGGGGGACTTCCCTGGCAGTCCAGTGGTTAAGACTCCATGCTTCCACTGCAGAGGGCACGGGTTCCATCCCTGGTTGGGGAAGTAAGGAACCCACATGCCCCATGGCAGCAGCGGCCAAAAAAAAAGAGTATTTTATGGTTTTCTTTTTTTTTTTTTTGCCATGCAGCGTGGCATGCGGGATCTTAGTTCCCCAACCAGGGATGGAACCCGTGCCCCCTGCAGTGGAAGTGTGGAGTCTTAACCACTGGACCATCAGGGAAGTCCCTTTATGTAGTTGCTTAAAAAAAAAAAAAAAAAATTCACTTTAGTCAGAATGAACCCAGCAATTAATACTTACTCTATACAAGTCTGACTGAAATGTTAACACTGACAAATATTTGCTTTGGTCAAACCACAATAGAATTCTGTATCATCCTGTTGGGTAATGAGAGTTAGTTCCACTAATCAACATATTCAAAGTCAGGACAACACAAGTAAGATGCCTTACATACCTCAGTTTTGTTGCTGTTTTATTTTGTTTGAGTTGGGGCAAACTTTCACCTACTGTTTCACTAAATAAAGATCAACTTAAGGCATTTACTGCAACTGACTCATGACTGTATGTTAGTGGCTTAAACAGAAGCCCCAGAAAAATTAGTTGAGAATTAAGATAGCTGGAGAACCAGAATCTTTAACATCTAGAAATAGAATGCAAAAGTTATTTATCAGCTACACTGAAAAATATGCAGACTGTTCTAAACTAGTTCCAACACTGGCCAAGAGGACTGGCAAACCTCTATCTCTAGGGGAGATCTCCGATAAACCTACACATGTGCAAAACCCCAAAATTAGTCTACATAATACTGCCTGACGTGGCCTGAGAGTCTACACTCATCCCTGTTTACATATTTAAAGCATTCATTCTTACCAAGACAACTGGTCTCCACCTGAGTTCCAAAAGCAAGCTCTAGAAGACCTTGACGTACCAGGTAAACAAGTTTGCTATATCCAGCAGAAAAACTCTGAACTCAACTCAGCCTTACAGTTGTTCTTCTGGTTTTTAAGTCAGCCTTGCAGTTTTCTTAACCTTGGAAGTTTTAAACAACGGGAGCTCCACATTTGGGGACTCCAAATGTTCCCCTCTCTGCCACACATCCCCACTATTCCCACTGAAAACATTTCCTATTACTGCTAACATAACCAAAATACAAAAGAGCAGAGCTTTGAAGTAAGACGAAGACATTCAACTCCAGACTCTGCCAACTCCTGAACTCCTGGCCTCTCACCTTTTTCCTTCTTTAGATGTGAACAATTCCACCCTGCTGGACAGGTGACTGGAGTATTGAAAAAAGAGGTAAAAGCCTAGCCCAGTACCTGGCACATGGTAAGCCCCTCAATAAATGGTAGCTATTATCATCATGATGGTCATATTTTAATATTGAGAGGCATGACTACAGAAATGACAAAATCTTCCCCATAAGACGACACCACCCTAGTCTAACAAGGAAATAGACATGATGTGCATTTGGTGCATAACAGGTGTCAGGTACTCTAAGCATTAGTTCATTTGTTTCCTAAGTTAATTTATTTTCTCCACCTTTACAGGTAAGGAAACTGAGACACTCACTCAAGGTCTGGCAAACCTAAAAAGACTGAATCCAGAGACTGTTCTCTTAACCACTACTCCACACTAAACAAAGCCATTCAAAGATGAGTCCTCTCCATCTGAGGAGATCTGGGACCAGGTTATGCAACATCATGAGATTTGAGTTTAACAAATCTCTGGGCCCCACCCTCCCCTGTTTAAACTTGAACACTACCCAATTCTAATTCAACATTAAGGGTAAATGAACTTAGTGGTTTTAGGAGCGTACGCTGATGCGTCAGACAAACCAGGTCTTCAGGCCTGCTACACATACTAGGTGGTGACCACCTTTTCTGAGCCTCAATTTCCTCATCCGCAAAATGGGGATAAGAATAGCACCTACTTCACCGAGCTATTTCGAGCTTTAATGCAAGGATGTACTAAAACCACGCAGTACAGTTCTCATTAAGTGTTAACTAAAAGTAATGGGAGCCATGGAAAAGAGAAAGATATGAATAGTAGAAAGCGGAGCTTGTCCCTGGGTGACCCAGCGGGCACACGAGCGAGGATCCTCCCCAGCATTAGGAGCAGTCGCCCCCCGCCCACCGTCACAGGGGCCCGCCCTTACCGCTCTTGGGTTTAGACTCGCCGGCCGGCCCTGCAGAGGCGGAGCGGGGCGGCTGTTGCCCTTTGCTGCTGCCCGAAGAGGCGGAGGAGCTGCTGGAGCCGCTGTTCTTGTCCATGTCGGAGGCGGTGGCGGCGGCGCTGGGGGAGCTCTGCGGCATCAAAGGGGGCCTTAGCGGCGGCGGCGGCGGTCGGAGCGGAGCGGGCGCGGCGGAGACCCAGGCTCATGGCGTTCGGGGCCGGCGGGGGTCGGCGGCGGCAGCGGTTCTCGGCCTTCATGGCGACATTTTTCCTGTTTCCTTCCTCGGCTTCTCAAACTGGAAGGAGAAGCGGCGGGCGGGGCTCTTGAGCCCGGCGGCGACGGTGACCGAGAAGGAGGAGGAGGCCGGGGCTCGGAGGTCCGGGCCGGGCCTGGCGGGGCGGAGGCTGCGGGGAAAGGGGAGGCGAGGGAGGGTGCGCGAGCCCCGCCGGCCGGCCGGACACGCTCTCCCGCCGCGGGGCAGGGGAGAGGGCTGGCTGTCTTGGCGTCGGGGACAAGTGTCTCCGACACAGCGACCGACACTCGCCCCTGGGCCGAGGCCGAGCTGCTCTGGGAATGGCGACGAGTCGCCAAACAGCATCTCGAAGAACCCGGATGAACTGTATATATAGCGGAGATGTGGGCGTGAAGCACGCTGGGAAATGTAGTTTTCTGCCTACATCCGGGTCCAATGGGTTTTTGTTTGTTTTTTGGTTTTTTTTCCTTTTTTTTCCTCCTCAATGTGTGAGAGATCTTACAGGATGATGGGACTTGCAGTACAGGTTTTGGTCTTAGTACACTAATAATAATATATACCACTCATAATGCATCCAAACATTGGAATACCTGTGGAATTCCTTTACTGACTCATTGTAAGTTATAGTTCTTATTCTAGTATTAATATCAATTTATTTATGGCTCTTATTCAATCTCCTAATAATGATAATAATGACAATACTTTACATTTAATATCACTTTACAGCACTTCCTCATACAATTACTTCATTTCATTGTCATTTATTAATTAATATAAATCATTGTTAATATTTCATTTCAGTGTTAATAATAATAGTTATCATTGAGTGCTTATCATTAGCAGACACTGCTCTGTGCAGTTTTTATGGAGTATCACATCTATCCTCACAATAACTCAAATTTAAAGACAAGGAAACAGGCTCAAAAAGCTTAGATCATTTGCCATGATCACACAGCTAATAAGTGACATTCTCAACTACCTGTAAGATAAGCAGTTCTCCATTTTACAGATATGGACACTGAGACTTAGAAAATCACATATGTATTTTAGAAATCATATGACACCCATCTGTACTTTGGAAAATTATAAATGATTCTTTCCAACCGTAGCAGTTCAAGATTCAAAGGATCACAGAAAAACACTATGAAAAAGATAAATAATTCTTATAAATATAACAATAAATAAGGCTAACCTTATCTAGTTAGAAACCTATTATATGCCAGGCACTGTGCTCAGCACAAAGAATTCCAAAATACATTAATGCAAGAATGTGATAAGGACTATAATAAAGTTAACGCAAAATGCTGACCAGAGCAGAGGCCTCAAGGAGAGACGTACAAAAATTTAGGAGGAGTAGAGGAGGGCTTCCCCAGAGGTCGTGTTACTTGAGCTGAGCATAGAAGGATGAGCAGAATATCAGCAGTCATAGATGAACAAATAAACAAATAGACAAAATCCTAGACTTCCCCTAATTAGGCCCTTTTGGGTTCCTTATTGTCACATGTTATACAAAACATTAATAAGTATATACAAGTCAATCAATCTTGAAGTTAACAGTTTTAACTGGGATAAAGGAAATTAGATACTAATCTCATTTTTAAATTTATTTATTATTTATTTATTTATTTATTGGCTGTGTTGGGTCTTCGTTGCTGCACGCAGGCTTTCTCTAGTTGCGGCGAGTGGGGGGCTACTCTTCATTGCAGTGCGTGGGCTTCTCATTATGGTGGCTTCTCTTGTTGCGGAGCATGGGCTCTAGGCACGCGGGCTTCAGTAGTTGTGGCTCGCGGGCTCTAGAGCCCAGGCTCAGTAGTTGTGGCACACGGGCTGAGTTGCTCCGTGGCATGTGGGATCTTCCCGGACCAGGGCTCGAACCCACGTCCCTTGCATCCCCTGCATTGGCAGGCGGACTCAACCACTGCGCCACCAGGGAAGCCCTAATCTCATTTTTTTTTAATTAATTAATTAATTTATTTTTGGCTGTGTTGGGTCTTCGTTTCTGTGCGAGGGCTTTCTCTAGTTGTGGCAAGCGGGGGCCACTCTTCATCGCGGTGCGCGGGCCTCTCACTATCGCGGCCTCTCTTGTTGCGGAGCATAGGCTCCAGACGCGCAAGCTCAGTAGTTGTGGCTCACGGGCCTAGCTGCTCCGCGGCATGTGGGATCTTCCCAGACCAGGGCTCGAACCCGTGTCCCCTGCATTAGCAGGCAGACTCTCAACCACTGCAACACCGGGGAAAGGGAAACCCCCTAATCTCCATTTTTAAATTTCCTTAAATGCCCTCCACAAGTCCTTATCTTGCTTTCCCTTTTCCAGCTTTTTTTCCCCCCACAAATCATATCGAAATGAGAGAATGGCTACATCATGCATCAAACTAAGTCTAGAAAATCCTAAAGTCCATTCTTATGTATGAATAGACGTGGAAGATACACTAAGATTCCTGGATGGTTTTTTATTTCCTTTAACAAAGATGTGGGAACTCTGATTACATGGGTGAATCATTCCTTTCTTCTATCACTCTTAAAGGAGAGGGAAAGAGAGAAATCCCAGTGTAGTTCTTCCAAAATAAAGCAGTAGGTGTCCATCTGTCAGGTTACATTAAGCCAAGAAGAGATTTTTCCTTTTCAAAGTAGTTTCTTAGGGTCCTTGGCGCTTTCTCCTTGTGAAACATTTACAGGAAACATACTTTAAAGAAAATTAAAGCAGAAACATATGGAAATCCAAATAAAACTCACCACCTTCATCCTCTTTTGCGCAAGGTGCTTTACATTACCCTTACCGTAGAAAAGAATGGGAAAATCTGGGGTTGAAGTAAAGCACTCATTCTATACCAGTTGGAGCTAGAAATGTAGCTTTGTGATAGCAGGAGAGGGAGGCTCAGTGGTGTTTGCTTGTGACTTACTAAATAGATGCCAGAGCTTTCCTTCCCACCTATGAACTTCCTAGGTTCATAAAATGGAAAAACCAACGAACAATCTTTCCTATGTTTATTATTCAGAGTAGTCTAGCATATGTTTCTCAAGACTGGTCTGCCAATCCCTCTCATTGAAATCACCAGAGAAGTTTGGTCAAATAGATTCTCAGTATCCATATCAGATTTACTGATCCAAAATCTCTGGTATTTGGGGCCCGGAAATGTGCACTTTAAGATCAAGCCAAGTGATTCTTTATGCACACCAAGGATTGCGAGAATTGACCCTATAATATTAGCCTTTTACCACACTGTACCTCCGTTTGCCCTCTTCTGCACCAGAAAACAAGAGTTACTCAGTATCTTGGAAGTTAGTACTACAGGTTGGCAAGATGCAGAGACGTGGCCTCTGAGAGGTGATTGGGGGTTCTCCCTAGGGTCCGCTCATTCCTGGTGAATTCTATATTCAATTTGGAGAGAGAGAAAGAGATTTCGGGTACTCAAAGACTAAATAGCCTCAGAATCCCAGAGATCCTGCAGAACTCCTTAATATCAGGTTTCAGGACGCCTTCAGCTAATAATGTCTCCGGCCGGCCGCCGTCAGCCATCTAGTGAGGCAACGCGACATCCTGTCTGGCGGCGGTGACCCGACTGTCAAGATGGCGGCCCCCAGGAGCTGGGCTTTATGGAGCTTCTGCTGCCGTGGGTGGTCGCGGGTGTTGCCGGGCTGCAGGCTTCCCGGGCTTCGTAGCTCCTGGCCCAGGGGCCCGCTGGGTGCGCGGCCCTTGTCCCAAGAGAAGCGGGCAACCGAAACGCACTTCGGGTTTGAGACTGTGTCGGAAGAGGAGAAGGGGGGCAAAGGTGAAAAGGGTGAGAGGGTGGAGGTGGGGGAATCTGACCGTCTGCGATCTAGTTTCTTCTGCCCATATTAAGGGTTGATTTAACGTCCTGTCGGCTCCGATGCATTATCTTCTGCAGTCCTAACCTCCAAGGAGTAGCCCCAGCCTAACCCTGCCAAACTGAGACGCCTCCTCTTTTTAAGTAATTATCACAAAACCCCATCAGTTGAGCGTTTATGATGTGCCAGGCAGTGTGCAGACATTGTTTACAATTCTCATTTCAACTTCCCGATGATGAATATTGCTATCCCATGTTACATATGAGGAAATTGAGGCTTAAAGGTTAAGCAAAAACTTGCCCAGTTTAACATAGCTAGTAAGTGGTGGAACTAGTATTCCACCCCAGTTTGGTCCGACTACAGAGCCCACGTTCTTAATCTCTTGCTAAAGGGATAGGCCATGTTTTATACAAAGAAAGAAGGAAACTATTTTCTGTGTGCCTCAGCTTCCAAATTTGCCCGGTAGGAATAATAGTAACTTTTTTCGTAGAGTTCTGGGGAAGATTAAATTACTTCATACACTGAAGAATTTTGAATAATGCCTGGCACTTCATAATTGCTCAGTAAATGTTAGATATTATTGAGCAGTTTTTTGTGTTCACCATAAGCATGGGAAAGGAAAAGAACTTTTTAAAAACTCCAACTGTACCATTTGTAATGGGGAAGGTATTATGCCCATATTACAGATGGATAAGGTGAGACTCTGAGAGGTTCCTTAACTTGGCCTATGGTCACCCAGGAAATAAGAGAAAGAGCCTACAACTGAATTTCCATCCTCTTATAGACTAGTACGTTGTATTACCTCTCACCTGAACCTTAACTAAATATTATACATAGCTCTACTGTAACTCTTTGAATACTGAATTTAAATTAACATTTATTTCACTGTGAATCCCCAGAAAGCTAGGACGGTGGCTCATTCACATCTGTATCCTCAGCACCTGATGCACATTGGGAGCTTGATAACTGATTGTGGAGTGAAATAAATGGAGTCAAGTAAAAGGATAGCAAACTTTTATTGAGGCCCTGAAACCTTTTAAAAATATTTTACATTAATTCTTATAAATACAAGTGTATGAGGTAGGAACTCTTATCCTGTTTGTATAGATGAATAAACTGCTAATAAGTGGCGTAGCTGGAATTTGAATCCACATGGGTTGCATCCAAAATAATAATAATGCTTAACCTCTGTATTGTGCTTTACAATGTATAAACAACATTTCACACAATGACGGGGGGAAGAGTTACCCACTAAGCTAAATACAACTTCCAGATTGGGACCCAAGATTGAAGTACAGGCAATCTTTGCTTTGCACAATGATGCGGGGCAGTAAAAATGTCCATGCAAGCTGAAATCATGACAATGATCTTAAGGATCAATGGGGAAAATTGCGATTGTTCCAGAACCTTTAAAAATTATCAAACATCAAAAACTCTCTTAGTGTCAGTTATAAATGTATAAGGAAATGAAAAAATAGTAAAGTTGATATTGATTTAGCACACTGTCATTTAAAATTAGATTTAATTAATGCAATTAGAATTTTTAATTGTTTAAATTTAAAATTTTAAATTACATTAAAATCTAATAAAAAATTAGAAAGATTGAGAATTAAGTTGTTTTATTCCTTTGTAAAAAATTTACCACGAGTAGTTTAAACAGTGTTTGCATCCTTTTCGTCATATAATTTACAGTAGGGAGTGAGCACCTTCTCCATGCCTCAGCAAACGGCCATACTTCTTTCTAAGGTTCAGTCAGCTTCTAACATTTTATCCTTTCACTTTCAATGTCATGAAATATCTCCAAGAATTCCTTTAATGTGAAATTTTTTGCTGGCATCATTTCCTCTGGGACATCTTCAACCTTTTCATCACAACCACATTCTCATTTACATCCATGAGTTCATTTTCCCAAAGTTCCTCTGGCTGCATATCTAAAACCTCTCGAGGGGCAGCAGTATCAACATTCCCACGGTCATGTTTCTCCTGTAACTCCATTGACGTTCTATTCAAATTTCACTTCCAGGGTTATCACTATTCATTATTTTGTTGCACTTTCATTTTCATTGGCCAGTTTCCTCTTTCAGTTATCTAGTTTTGTAAAATGCCACAGAGATTTACAGCTGAGATAAGAAGATAACACAACTACATGCTTTGCTGTCTGCATGTGAACTGAATAACTGATGTATAGTAACCAACCACCTACAAACTGTGAGAGAAGTGACATTATTGGCTTCTGATCATGATGCATATCTGTTATTTATGTATGATTTGTGGACTGAAGAACTACTAGCAAAATTTGTACTTTATGTAATTAGTCACAGTTAATATACCACTGTATTTGAATGATGTTGCTAGAGGACTGGTATTATTGAACTAAACCACAGTAACTGAAATTCTTGTATATTAGAACCATGTAAAGCAAGAAGGGCTTATACTTAGTGGGTTGAGCCTTAGTGTCCCTCTAAGTACCCCAAAAGATGTTCAAAAGCAAAGAGCAAGGTTATAGGATCCCAGGGTTGAGAATAGACATTCAAGATTGAGTTAAAGGAGGGGGCTCTATAGGCTGCTGATTCAGCAGAGGACAGTAATGTTTTGGGTCTAAGCAGCACATTTTATCTGAGGAACTCAACGTGTCTCCCCTTCATTACCTAATTCGGCCTTATGGCAGGCAGGTAGCGGGCTGGTGCTGATGTTCTCATCTCATGGGCAGAAATTGAGGTGCAAAGAAGTTAAATGTAGCCAGTACTTTAAAGTGTATTGGATAGTAAATTCCTTAGCTCTTCAGCTAGCCCAGATTCCACATTCTGCCTTAATCCTATGGAGGGTCATGAGGACCCTCTACAGTGTGACTTGGCCCTGATTTACATCCTGCCATCCATCTGCCCACCAAATTGTACATGAGGTTTTTCTCAGTGATGCTGGCAGAGATGAGCTGAGGTCTTCCCATCCATTTGTCATGTGTTTCTAATGGATTTTGTTGTCTTTTATTATAATAATATTAGAAGCATTCCAACCACCACCACCACCCCGCCCCTTCCTCTAAGAAACAGAAACTGGGGAATTCCCTGACGGTCCAGTGGTTAGGACGCAGTGCTTTCACTGCTGAGGCCGCAGGTTCGATCCCTGGTCAGGGAACTAAGATCCTGCAAGCCAAGCCGCGTGGCCAAAAAAAAAAGAAAAAGAAAAACAGAAACCGATTTAGTACTTAAGTATGTGCATGACATTATTACAAGGTAATGGTCCTAGGTAAAGCTAACTAAGATAACAGAAAAGAGGTTGACTTCTTTCTTACATGATGTAATTTAAGCCTTTTTTAGAAGTGGTAATGTTAAGGTGCAGATTTGGACATCAAGCATTATGACTTGGCTCCACCTTGCAGACAGTTAATTTCATGGGGGGGAAAGCTTTCTCCTCTTTCATTTAGGACTTTTCCAGGTTAATCTTATGAATAGTCCAATCATGTTATATTTCTCTCAAGTCTATCAGGTGTTTGAAAGTGTGGCCAAGAAGTACGATGTGATGAATGATATGATGAGTCTTGGTATCCACCGTGTTTGGAAGGATTTGCTGCTCTGGAAGATGCGCCCGTTTCCGGGGACCCAGCTGCTGGATGTTGCTGGAGGCACAGGTAACATACAGTTCTGTATCCTGGGGTACCACTAAGCTCCTTTTATAAAAATTAGTGTCTCTTGGGACTTCCCTGGCGGTCCAGTGGTTAAGACTCTGCACTTCCGCTGCAGGGGGCACAGGTTAGATCCCTGGTCGGGGAACTGAGATCCTGCATGCCTCGCAGTGTGGCCTAAATAAATAAATAAGTAAAAAATAAAAATAAAATAGTTTAAAAAAATTAGTGTCTCTTGTTGGAATGAGCTAGCTCACCTACCATTAGCCTGAAGATAGTAATTGAAAATCAGTACACTTCTCAGAAAGATTTACTCTTTTCTTTTTAACTGAATGTCAGTCAAAAGCACAGAATATCAGCTTTGTGCCTGTCACTTTTCTAAAATTCAGAGGATTACAAAGTAAAACGACCAATTTTTAACTCCAGTGGCATTTCCCCATCTAAACAACCGTTTTACCTTCTGTTTAACCTTTATCCCACTTTCCCTCTTTCTTTGGTGTGGGGAATGGGGAGAGCTTTTATCATGTTATGTGAGCTTTCTAGGCAGACTTTTCTGCCTAATCTACTATGATATCAGATATCAAAAGCTCATTGATTTATGCATGGTCCTTTGTTATTTGGTGCACACTAGGCATTTGGAGAGAAAAATGTCATAATGTGTAATATAATGTAATAATGTCATAATCTATACTAATAGGATAATGTACAATAATAAATTACAGTAGAATAATGTCCGTGTTTGAAACATGTTTATGTGTGGCTTTGTTGGTGTGGCCCTCTACCCAAAAGGAAGCTCAGAGGGCAGTAAGGTGGAGGACAATTTAGCAGAATCTATCAAAATCTAAAATGCTTACAGTCTAGGATCCCACAATTCCAATTCTAGACATCTAGTCTGAAAACACAAACAAAAACAAAAACAAAAACTTGCACAGAGAGATAGCTACAGAAGGGGGTCAGTCAGAGCTGCTTCCATCTCCAATGTACCCCAGCCAGTAACATTGTTGCCACATGCTGGCAACTGCCCATTTAGAAAATGCAATTGAAAAGTAATCCCATATATTTAAAAAGACATTGAAAAAGTAGAGCTACAAATATGCCCACTGCATAATTTTTAGTCATAGTGAAAAACTGGAAATAACCTATTTCTACCTCAATAAGGAAATGGCTTTAGGGACTTCCCTGGTGGCACAGTGGTTAAGAATCTGCCTGCCAATGCAGGGGACACGGGTTCGATCCCTGGTCTGGGAAGATCCCACATGCCACGGAGCAATTAAGCCTGTGCGCCACAACTACTAAGCCTGCGCCCTAGAACCTGCAAGCCACAACTACTGAGCCCGTGTGCCACAACTACTGAGCCCACGTGCCACAACTAGTGAAGCCCGTGAGCCTAGAGCCCATGCTCCGCAACAAGAGAAGCCACCGCAATGAGAAGCCCGTGCACCGCAATGAAGAGTAGACCCCGCTCGCCACAACTAGCAAGAAAAGCCCACACACAGCAACGAAGACCCAACACAGCCAAAAAATAAATAAATATATTTTTTAAAAAAGGAAATGGCTTTAAATTAAGATACATCAATACTATAAAATATTAGGTAGCTATTTAAAAGAATGAGGAAAGCCTATAAATACCAATGGAATGGTCTCAAGGACATATTAAGTGGGAAGAAAAAGAAAAGTTGTATACAATGCATATAATATGATCCCCATTTATGTTTTTAAGTTGTTTTATATGAGTACATATAATTATATTTAAATATATAGGAAAGTGACTAGAGAATACCTAATTGGATGGAGAGAATGGAAAAACTTAAGGATATATTTCTTACAGTGTAAGAAAAAAACAAAGACAAGGAAACCGCATTATAAAAAGGGAAATGTGATCCTGGAAAGCACTGGCTTTGCCCGAACAATATTTACCTGGTCACAATAATGTACACACTTGATTTTCAGCTTTTAGACTCAAACCATCAACAAAGCACAGAAGACATGGCTATAGAACAAATAAAATGTTATCAGGCTTGACAGAATAAAAATATATATATGATGGAACGCTGAAGGGAGTCAAGAGATACTGTCTGTAGTTGGTGGAATAAGAAATAAAATACTGGGGTGGAGGGATAAATTTGGAATTGGGATTAACAGATGTATACCACTATATATAAAATAAACAACAAGGACCTACTGTATAGCACAGGGAACTATATTCAATATCTTGTAATAACCTAACCACTTTGCTGTACACCTGAAACATTGTAAATAAACTATACTTCAATAAAAAAATAAAATATTGATTAGTTTATTACTCTAGGTTACAAAGGTATCTGTGAGGAATTGTGAAAAGTGATAAAATATATTGGGAGGATAAAAGCAAGCAGAGATGGGGGTGAGTAAAGAAGTAGCTGGTGAGTAAAGAAGTAGCTGTAACCAACAGAATAAACAGTTAAAGGAGTTGGGAAGGATGGTCTGTGGGGAACTGAACTGGGAGTAGGAAGTGGTGTGGCAGGGAACTGTTGCTTGTGACTGTGCCTTTATGTTACTGTCATAAAAATTATTAGAAAAAGACTAGAAGGCTGCACACTAAGCTCTTAACACTTGTTATGTCTGGAGAGTGTGGACAGAGAATTCAACTTTCATGTTTTATTCTACATGTTTAGGTATTGAGTCTTATAGTAAGAATGTGTCCATGCATTACATATGCAATTTTTTAAAGTTTTTTTTTTTAAATTAATTTATTTATTTATTTTTGGCTGCTTTGGGTCTTCATTGCTGCGCGCGGGCTTTCTCTAGTTGCGGCAAGTGGGGGCTACTCTTCGTTGCGGTGCGTGGGCTTCTCACTGCGGTGGCTTCTCTTGTTGCGGAGCACGGGCTCTAGGCGCACGGGCTTCAGTAGTTGTGGCACGTGGCCTCAGTAGCTGTGGCGCACGGGCTTAATTGCTCCGTGGCATGTGGGATCATCCTGGAGCAGGGCTTGAACACGTGTCCCCTGCATTAGGCAGGCGGATTCTTAACCACTGAGCCACCAGGGAAGTCCAGGTTTTTTAAAGAATCTTAGACGTTAAAAATTTGCTGGTAAAAAAAAAAGTTACTGGGCTTCCCTGGTGGCGCAGTGGTTAAGAATCCGCCTGCCAATGCAGGGGACATGGGTTCAAGCCCTGGTCCCGGAAGATCCCACGTGCCGTGGAACAACTAAGCCCGTGCGCCACAGCTACTGAGCCTGTGCTCTAGAGCCCGCGAGCCACAACTACTGAAGCCCGCGCACCTAGAGCCCGTGCTCTGCAACAAGAGAAGCCACTGCAATGAGAAGCCTGTGCACCACAGTGAAGAGTAGCCCCCGTTCGCCGCAACTAGAGAAAGCCCGCACGCAGCCACGAAGACCCAACACAGCCAAAAATAAATAAATAAAATAAATAAAAATAAAAATTAAAAAAATAGTTACTGTTGAGATGAGTACACACTTCAATTTTCATACACTCCTCAACCCCTGTACCTTTGTTGCTCCTTTTGGGTTTAAGAAATGCTGGGGTTTTGTTTTTGTTTGTGTTTGATCTTTCCTCCTGTTGGCTTCCCACAGGTGACATTGCATTCCGGTTCCTTAATTATGTTCAGGCGCAGCATCAGAGAAAGGAGAAGAGGCAATTAAGGGCCCAACAAAATTTATCCTGGGAAGAAATTGCCAAAAAGTACCAGAACGAAGAGGATTCTTTGGGCGGTTCTCATGTCATGGTCTGCGACATCAACAAGGAGATGCTAAAGATTGGAAAACAGAAAGCCCGTGCTCAAGGATACAAAGCTGGTAAGTCCTGCAGAAAGTGGACCCAGAGGAGATGTTTATATGTTTATAAAATAAGATGGAATATGTACAATGCTGAAGTGCTTTCTTTTCCAGGTTTCAAAAACTTACAGATAGGTAGGAGTGGAAGATAATTTGTGTGGCTGCGTCCAGCATGTGTGCTGTTATGTACATTATTTCAGCAACCCAGGGAGTTAGATTATCAGCCACATGTGACAGGGGAGATAACCCAAACCCAAAGAGGTTAAGTATCTGCTTCAACTAACACAATTTAAATGGCAGATCCGGAATGGGGGCTGACTTTTTGGATCTCAGCTCTTGGACACTGAGACAAGTTTGGCTTTTAATTCCCAGCAGCTCCCCAGTGACCCCCCATGCCCTGTTCTTGAGCCATTTCATCCCCCTCCCAAAACTAAGCTCTGCTTCAGCTTTCAAACCAGGGCTCCTGGGGCCTGGACATTTCCCACGTGGGGCTCCTTTTACAGGCAGTCTTTGCTCCAGAGCACCTCTACCCCACCCCCGCCATTGGGTGGGCTGAGGCTTTCTCAGATCTTCATCCAGGTCTAATGACTTTGTTTTTTGGGGGAGGGGGGGTTTTGTGATTTATTTATTTATTTATTTAATACATCTTTATTGGAGTATAATTGCTTCACAATAGTGTGTTAATTTCTGTTGTACAACAAAGTGAATCAGCCATATACACACATACATCCCCATATTCCCTCTTGAGGCTCCCTCCCACCCTCCCTATCCCACCCCTCTGGGTCATCGCAAAGCACTGAGCTGACCTCCCTGTGCTATGCTGCTGCTTCCCTCTAGCTATCTCTTTTACATTTGGTTGTGTATATGTATGTCGATGCTACTCTCACTTCGCCCCTCACCCGCTGTGTCCTCAAGTCCATTCTCTACGTCTGCGTCTTTATTCCTGCCCTGCCACTAGGTTCATCAGTACCATTTTTTTTTTTTTGATTCCAAATATATGCGTTAGCATACGGTATTTGTTTTTCTGTTTCTGACTTACTGCACTCTGTGTGACAGACTCTAGGTCCATCCACCTCACTGCAAATAACTCAGTTTCGTTTCTTTTTATGGCTGAGTAATATTCCATTGTAGATCTAATGGCTTTTCCCACACAGCCTTGCTTCCTCTCCTTTTTATTTTTCCCAGGTGTCTCCTCTCACCCCCTGCCCCCAAAAAAGAAAAAAAACCTTTTGCCCTCCTACCTCTATTTCATCGTGGGTTTCTCAGAGGGTCCAACTGATGCAGTTGAAGAATCACCCGTAAATGGTACTCCTCAAATTTCCCTAGCACGGTACTCTCAACGGCCAATGGGAGAATGCCTGGGTATCTCCAGGAACCTGTTGCAGCCTCCAAATAGACAGTTTCTGCTGTAGCTTAAAGATATACATTTTGCATTTGGCTTTCTGTTTGTTTTCATATTTTGAAATACTTTTGCCCCCGGTTTTTTGCCCCAGTAGAAGTACTGATCTGGCAGCTGCAGCATGTTTACCCAGCTCTTCAGAGCCACTGCACTGCCCTCTTCCACGTTGGCCGAGCACTGCAGGCAGCCCCCGTGAGAGGCAGCGGTGCACAGCAAAGGAAGCCAAGTCCCTTGGGTCCATATCAGCACTTCTCCCCTCCCCCACCCCCACCATGAGTGTCTATGGTTATTTTAGCTCAATTCTGCTTCCTCCTCCTCCTCCCACCCGCAGAATGAGCTGCCTAGACGAACTGCAGCCCACTTGGCCCCCCAGATGAAGGGCTCTTTTGTTAACCATCAACACTGATCAGAAGGCTGACAATCACTAGTGTTTCTAGACAAAGGCACCGTGTTCTTACTCCTACTGAGAAACGTGTTTCCCTTCTCTCTGGTGCTTAGCCACGAAGAGTGGAGAACAAAGATGGAAATGATGGGTAATGTTCCACCTCTGGAATCATCTCTTCCATAGCATAGCTTGCCCTTCAGGCTCTCCTAACAGACAAGAAATCTACCTGCGTAGGAATCATTACATGCTGCATAGTATGGTTTTATCTTTCCTCCTTGCTTTATCAATCTCCAATAATAATGCCTTTGCAAAAAATATCATGCAAAAAAAATTGGAAACTAAGTAGGAAGATCCTAGAAATGATTTAATAGTTTAAAAAATTAATGTGTAAAGGCATTTTTGTGTGTAGTACTATTATGTGTTTTACTTACATGTAGCACTTCCTCCCAAAATGGAAGCTTGGAGGGCAGGAACCTTAAAAAGATTATTTGATGGGTTATAAAAGTGATATATTTGGGAAAATTTTGGATATTAGAAATCAAAAATTTGAAAAGGTATTAAGAAGTAAATATTAACCAGAGTTTCAGCATCCAGAGATGACCCTCAATATATTTCCTTCCTAGCTTTTTCCTAATCATTTTCTTTTTATAAAATTGAGAACATCTTATGTATATAATTTAGTATCCTGCTTTATTTAATTCAGCATTGTATCATGAGATTTTCCCATGTTATTAAAAACTCCTGGGAATTCCCTGGTGGTCCAGTGATTAGGACTCCACACTCTAACTGCTGAGGGCTCAGGTTCGATCCATGGTCAAGGAACTAATATCCCACAAGCTGCATGGTGCGGCCAAAAAAAAAAAAAATTCCTTAAAATCATTTTTTATGATATTCCCTCATATGGATGTTTTATGATTTGTATAACCAATTTACGTAACTAGTTGATCTTTCATTTTTTTCTGATGTTTTTGCACGTAGCACAATGTTGTGACATCCTTATTTGTAAATTTTTGCATGCATCATTATTTTCTTTTTACTGACTATATATTTGGACAAGCGTTTAGGCTCTCTAGATCTCAATTACCTTATCTATAAAATGGAGAAAATAATAACCCTTCTCACAGTAGGAGGTACTATCCCATAACTGTTAAAAACACAGGCTCTGGAATAAAACTTCCTGAGTCCTCATCCATCTGTGTGACCTTAGGCAAGCTACTTCAATCTTTCTGATACTCAATTTTGTTCACCTGAAACATGAAGATGATAGTATGGCTGTCTCAGAGTCGGTATGAGGATGTGAGAAGATAATGTACGTAAAGTGATAACACAGACCCTGCCATCATGGGCTTAGTAAGCAGTAGCTTTGATGATGATGTCATTAATGTCCTCCTCCTAAAATTCAAATAGCTGGGTCAAAGGATATACTTATTACTAAGGCTCTTGTTAAATACTGCTGGCGTGCTTTCCAGGAGGGTTATTTCCATTTACCTTCCCCTATAGTGCCTTCCTTCTATATCATACTTTTTTTTTTAAGTTCCATTGAGACACCGAACGTGACAGTGCTTTTATTTTATTTATTTATTTAAGGAAGCCAAGTGTTTTATTTTATTTTTAATGTATTTATTTATTTATTTATTTTTGGCTGCATTGGGTCTTTGTTGCTGCGCGCAGGCTTTCTCTAAGTTGCGGCCAGCGTCGGCTACTCTTCATTGCAGTGCACGGGCTTCTCATTGCGGTTGCTTCTCTTGTTGCGGAACACGGGCTCTAGGCGCGCGGGCTTCAATAGTTGTGGCTCACGGGCTCTAGAGCGCAGGCTCAGTAGTTGTGGTGCACAGGCTTAGTGGCTCCGTGGCATGTGGGATCTTCCCAGACCAGGGCTCGAACCTTGTCCCCTGCATTGGCAGGCGGAGTCTTAACCACTACACCACCAGGGAAGTCCCTATATCATACTTTATGTCTGATTCACTGCAAGTTGAATAATATTAAAGCCAAATCAGGATCCTCAGAGGACATAGCTACCCTGATGGGGAGCTCCCTTGGGTGTTTTCTGAATTCATGACCAGACTTGCAGTCAAGACACTCTGCTTCTCTATGACTCCAGTAGAACCAATATAATTATACTAAATTATGTACTTAGAATACTTCCAATGACTGTCTGAAGTAGGTACTGTTATTGACTCCATTTTACAGATGAGGAAACAAAGTAGTTTATTAACGATTATATAGCTAATAAATGGGGAAGCTGGAATTAGAACACAGGCAACCCCAGGCCCTGGGCTCTTAACCACAGTGCTTTACACAAAACACCTAGTTGGATAAAAATTGCTTAAGGGTAAGGCATAACTAAGTAACCAGTGTCTACTCTGAGAAACTTGGGTGGACTTCCTGCTAAATTTCAAGGGCACCAGCTTCACATTCTCAGGACTGGAGGACACCGTGAAGACGGTGGCCAGGAATCCACTGGAGAAGGCAGGTGTGTATTTTCTGACACCACTTCAGATACCACACGTGTGATGTTTGCCCAGCACCAAACAGCTCTCCAGTTCTCCAACGCCAACCAGCTGTCCAACAATTCAGTTCAGTTCTGACACTAATTACCCAGAGTTAGCGTCAGATTCCACAGGTTTAAGGGCTAATTGCCACAGGACTGCCCCCACTTCACAAGCCAGCCGCAAACAGGGTGTCCACGGTACCCACAGTTCTGTCCGGCCTACTGCAAATTCAGGGGTTCCCACGACCCCCTCCTCAGGTTTGACAGTTCACTGGGTGCAGAGGAGACAGCTATCCAGACTGAGGCCAGAACTGCTTTTCTCTTTCAGGACTTGCTTGGGTATTGGGAGATGCTGAAGAACTGCCCTTTGATGATGACAAGTTTGATGTTTACACCATCGCCTTTGGGATCCGGAACGTCACACACATTGATCGGGTAATGAATGGCTGCATCCGCTTGCGTGACTCAGGATATTAGTTCTCCTGGAGTGGCTCCACGGTGAATGAGGAAAGGGAGAGATTCTTCTCTGGGCTCAGCTCCTGAGTTGAATGTTTCAGGCTTAGAGGTCTTAATCCTTTAAATTGCCAATTTTCCTGCCCACAAAATTGAAAAAAAACCACAGAGCAGATCCCCACAGAAGCCTTTGTTGCTTGGGTTGGTATTTACATCTTTTTTTAAAAAAAAAAAAAATTTATTTATTTGGCCGCATCAGGTCTTAGTTGCGGCAGCGGGCTTCTCTCTAGTTGTGGCGTGCGGGCTCCAGAGTGCGTGGTCTTAGTTGCCCCGTGGCATATGGGATCTTAGTTCCCCAACCAGGGATCAAACCCGCGTCCCCTGCATTGGAAGGCGGATTCTTAACCACTGGACCACCAGAGAAATCCCGGTATTTACATTTTTGAGACGGTCAGTCTTGCTCTCTCATTTCATCTGCTTCCTCTCGCTTGTGAAGCCACCTGACTCTGACACTGCAGATCCGAGGGATTTCCAAGGCTGACAGAGAAAAAGGCACTCAAACCCTATTGTGGCAGAAGGTAGCTAGATTCATGGTTCCTCTGTAGGAAGAAGGGAATGTTCAGCTCTTAATCTGATGCAGCTCTTCTTTATTTCTGCTTGAACATTCTGTCCAAACATTTGAAGATGGTAAGCAAGGCACCCAGTTTCATTTCTGTAATGTGGACTCCAGTTGCCTAGTTGCCTGCTTTGGGTGGGACATCCTTTATGGTGTACTTTAGCTTCATTTTTATGACCTGTCCTGTGTCTGTAGCCAGTTTATTATTCCTTTTAAATTAAAAAAATAATAATAAATTTTAGTAGATTCAAAGTTCAAAAGGCACAAACGGATATATCAGTAAAAGTCTTCACCTTGTGTCCCAACCATTCAGTGCCTCCTCCCCCTGCAGTCACCAATTTCTTAATGTAGCTTTGCAAAGATGTCTTGTGCATATTAAGTGTATTTATTTTTTTTTATACAAATATTAGCATATGAAACATTTTGCCCATTGCTTTTTTTCCCTTAAAAATATACCTGCAGACTTTTCCATGTCAGCACATAAAGAACACTGGCTCTTCCTTTTTTTAATAGCTGCATAGATTCCCTTTGTATATATATTCCATAATTTAGCCAGTCTCTCATTAATGGTTAAGATGCTTCTAATCTTATGCTGTTCAAATCGTGCCATAATGAATAACCCATGTCGTTTCCACAATAGAAACATTTCTGTAAGATAGGTTCCTTGAAGTAAAATTGCTGGATCAAAAAGGAATATCCATTGTGATTTTGAGACGTAATTCAAAAATTGCCGCCTGTGGGGGGTTGTACCAATCTGAGTCAGTTTAGATTACTCCAGGTAACCTTCTCTAGTCACGGGCAGCAGAATGCCTAAAAAATTTAGGAGACTGTGGGTTATTTCTGCTGTTACAGCCTCCCAGCTGAGAGAGTGAACAGGGGATCTGTGGGAAATAACTTTTATAATGCCCACAGAAGCTGATGCCGCCTCAGCCTCCCGGAGTTGAATGAGGGCTGCTGACAAGTGTGTTCTGTTGTTCCTGTCTTGCTCAGGCGCTCCAGGAAGCCCATCGGGTCCTGAAGCCAGGAGGACGGTTTCTCTGTCTGGAGTTCAGCCAAGTAAACAATCCGCTCATATCCAGGTTGGTATTGTTAACAGGGCTTGATTTTCATCATCTAGCCAAGGGTTTCCCATCCCAAAGTGGACAGAAAATAGCCAGTAAGCTATAAGCGTGAACCTCATAGTTCAGTGTCCCAGAGTCCCTGAGGGACAGTGCCACCTCTGAGGTCAGCCAGTTCTGAATGACAACACTTAGGCCAGAAGGGTCTCAAACCAGTAACCAGAGACTCAAGTGGGCCCACATATGTATTTTGTTTGACTCATGGTATTTTAGAAATTGACTTAGATGTCCATATTTTAAAATCAGGAAATTTTACATAAAAATCTAGATTTCCAGCTTCACGTGAGAAATCAAATATATGGCAACCCTGGTTAAGCCCATATTCCCACATGGCAATAGTCAGAGCTGAGTAGTAACTGCCCCTTCTCCACTTTTCTGGTACTTCCTAACTGTGCCTGTCACCACACCCTCACTACTCCCTATGGCTCTTGCACCTGGCCCACTTCGCTTATTTCAGGTACTTGCTTGACCATTATAGGCATTGGAGTTTATAATCCCAGGCTTAGACCTTCTTGCTTATTAACGGTCATGTTCTCATCTTAAACTTTTGCCTTTTTTTTTAGGCTCTATGATGTGTATAGCTTCCAGGTCATTCCTGTCCTGGGAGAGGTCATTGCAGGAGATTGGAAGTCCTATCAATACCTTGTAGAAAGTATCCGACAGTTCCCATCTCAGGTACAAAACTTCTACAGCTTACAACAAAGGCCCTACAGTTGAAATCCAGGCGATTTTTGCTGTATCCTTCTTTGTGTTTTAGGAGGAGTTCAAGGAGGTGATAGAAGATGCAGGTTTTCAGAAGGTGACTTATGAAAATCTAACATCAGGCATTGTAGCCATTCATTCTGGCTTCAAACTGTAACTCCTTTAAGATCCTGGAGTGTGAACCAGTCACATCCTGTCAAAAGGCTGGAGCCGAAGGATAATGTGGTTAGTGAGACCAGCACAACATCTCCTCTTAAGGCTGTGTGCCTTGGACTCATGTTCTGATGTGACCAATCTCAAAGGGAAAGAAACAAGCTTCTGTCACTTTATTGCAGCTTTCCTTTGGGGCTACTTCAGGCCTTCTCCCAGAGGTATTTGGTCTGTACTTTTTGCTTAACTCCTACTAATTTTTCTTGGCTCTGTAGTATGTGGTTAAGGAAAACCAGCACTAAAACTCAGTTTTGAAGTGTATTTGTGGCTTCTCTGCCAGTGCTGCCTTCCAGAGGGATAATGAATCATTAGAACCCAATGATGATTTGAACCAGAAAACTTCCTAGCTGTACCCAAGTCCATCTTTCAGCCTAGGACTAAGTCTGGGGCCAAAAGCCAAGGCCCAAATTAGAGGGCTAAGGATCACAACTAGAATTGTGCACTGAAACACTAAATGAGTTTACGATTTTCATGGGTTTTGTCATTTTTTTCTTGAGGGAGGTGAAAGAAATACACTTTCATCATTATTCATTCAGTCCTCTTCTACCAAAAGCCACTATTGTGTCCTCAGTGCCTGTCATGAAGGAAACTTGACAAATCCCTGTTGAAAGAATAAATGTACCTGATTTCACGTCTTACAAAGAGAGCTTCTTTGTCAGGATACGTTTGAAGTTAGGGTCTTATAGCCAAAAAAAAAAAAAAGTTTGATAACTATTTGTCTAGCCAAACCCCCTCCAGTACTCAGCAGAGCTGGACAGAGCTCTTGTCTCCTTAATAGTCAAAATGAGACCATAAATATTTTCAGTGCGGATGAAACTTAAGGGTTTTTTTGGAGGTGGGGGAGGGTTGGTAAGAAATTGCAGAAATCAACCTGTGAGTTGGCTGGCAGTTGAATTGCAGAGACCTTAGTTCAAGGCTATTTGAAAAGTCTTCAGATATGCTGCCTCTCTCCCCAGCACAGAAGGGGTCATTTACCCCTTCACGTGAGTCACGACCTTCACTCACAAGATTGTGCTCTTGTCACTGAAAAGCTTCCAGATACAGCACTCTATACACCTGTCTGAAAGAACAGCACCTAAGAACGATTGATAAAGTGCTAAACCTTAGAAAAACTTTTAAGTTTTGTTTTCAGCCAGCTGGCGCCTTTGAAATTAACAAGGAGCAGGCACTAAAAAAACCTTCATAGGTCATCAACCCAGTCCTCTCTCAGTGGCAATGTGATTCTCATATCTGAATCAAGAAAGAAAAGTTAAAAGCTGTCACTTCCTGGCGATAGATATGGGCCTGATCAAATTAGAACTCCCATTGTCCAGCTGTTTGTGGCCTGAAAGCAGCTGGAGACTGGAAGTAGAGCTAAAATCGACAAGATTGATGCAGCTTTGAAAGCCAAACACCTGTTGGGCTTCAAACAAATATAGCCAGGTCACAAGAGGAAAAGGAGGTAGAAAAAAGATGTATTACAGGAACATTCTCAGTCTGTTCATATAAATACAAACCTAAACCACTGCAATTGCAGTCCCGTTCCACAGTACCTCCTCCTCCTTTCCTGCAGAAAGCAGGGGAAAAACTTCTCCCATTTTAATTGCCATAATAGTAAAACAGTTTTTTGCCCCTCTACCCTGAAACTTTCCCAGTCCTAACATTGATCAACTTCACTAGAACTTTTAAGACCCCAAGTTCTGGTAAAGAAAAACCACCTCCCAAAGATGTTACAGACCTAATACTGCTCTTAAGATGGACCCCCTCTGTGTAGCATTAGCCTGGCTGCTCAGACACCCTAATTGTATCTCCTAGATCCAACGTCTAAAACAAAAAGGCTTACCTCATGTGAACACTGAAAACAAAGGGGAACTTAAAAGCCAGGACCTTCCTTGCAGCTTCCCAGGATGGGCGTGGGTTGTTTCAGCCTCTGGAATATTTCCTATCTACAAAAGCCAAGTCTGCCGTATTCGCTTTTATTCATAGAAAAGATGTCTTCCTAAAATTGATAGCAGGAAACCTTTAATGAAGTTTACTTATCCAGTTTTAATTGGGTCTTTTAATGAAAGCTTCAATTCACATGTGAACACAGCTAGTTAAAGCACAGCACAGCAGGCTTATAAGTTTAAATTCCTGCAGACTTTATTAGAATCACATGGAGGGCTGCCTCAAAAGTTTTCCCTTTTAAGACCACCTTTAATCTTTAGAGTATACTTTGGCCAAGGCAGGGGAGGGGAAATTAGTCTAGAGCCCAACTTTCTTATTAGCTTATTTCCATTTTACAACCATGGAACTACTATACATTCATCACCACTTGAGGCCTAAGGCCCAGAACACTCTACAGCAGTATCTTTTAACAAAATGAGCACTTAAGGAAAGCATCAGATTAGGAGTAAGAGTTAATTCAGTAGTTTCTCTGCCATGCATTTCTCAACATGCACTTCTGAGTAGTATTCTTCCATGCATAACAGTAGCAGGATGGGCAAGAATGAAACTCAAGAGCGTTGAATAGGCTAGTCTATTATATCCCACAGAAACTTCAAGGAATCACCCCCACCAAGCTACCCAAGATCAAACAATAGGCCATCTTCAACCCTAGATTATTTGAACAAATCGTTATTAACGCACACTTCTCCAACACATTTATTTCTTTAAAGGAATGGATTTTGAAGAGAAAAAACATGGGGCAGAGAGGTATGGAATAGAAAATAAATACAAATGTAAGCTGTTTTGCTAATTGCTTTATAACCACAACAAACTAGTACAGAGAATGCCCTGTACAAAACAACACAATAAAGATCGAGGTGTTCCCTTAGGCAAGGCTGAAGGTTTCAGTCTCTGGTATTTGGATAGGCTGCAGTCCTTGTTTTTGGATGGATCATTGCGTGTGTGGCACAGTCCATGCTTTTAACCAGATTTAAACAGGAGAATGGCCACTTGGCCCAGGTAGAAGTAGATGAAGTGTTTGGTTTCATGTGTCACATAACTACCGAAGTTCCTCCCCACGATGCAGTGCCAGGTGGGGTTGTACTTCTTGTCAAACTCCTGGGGGAAGGGGAGGAGAAAAAGAACACAGAATTTTAGTGCTAAACCAGAGGTCAGAGTTTGCCTCCTAGATAAGCAGAGCAGAAAGAAGGAACGTCAGCATCTGCAAATTCTTAGAATGAAAGAATGTTCCTCAGCTCCAAATCGCCTACATGGTGCATTAATGCACACATACTTGCAATCTGAGCTAAGCTGGGAATGGGGGCTGGGGAGGTAAAAGAAAGGGCAGCCTCAGAGACAGAGCGCTTTGTTATCATGGCAATTACACCTTCATAACTTCTAGAATATTCTTATTCATTAACAGCAGGTGACATCAGTTCTAGTTTATCCTCTAGTTTTTAAACAGAGCCAAACTATCCTCCTACTGTACGACTTGCACCTACAAAAGCCAAGAAAACCGTAAATATTTAGCTCAAAATACCCCCATTATTACTCATTTCAGTATTATTGAAAACAAAAGACTTCCAAAAGAACAAAGCCTTAATGAGCTTCTAAACCACCGTGGATCAAAATTTAAACGGACAAGACACTTGGCACTCCGCTGTCCCTATAAAAAGAATGCTAGAAGCAGAACCTGACAGCTACCTGGGCAAATTTTATCTTTACTGTCAATATCCCTTCTTCCCACATCTATCCTGATCGTGCTAATCTACCACCTGGTCCTCAAGGAGAGCAAATTGCAGTAACAACTTTTCCCTATTTTCCCCACCCCCAGAGGCTCTAGGCTTCACTGGGTAGCTCTAGGCAGGGGCCAAAGCTAGTCCTTCTCTATGAAAGTACTACAAGTCTCTGGTGAGTTAGGCAAAATTTGGCTACTATTGTACACAGCAAGAACGTCTTTTAGATTAAGGGGAATAAAATTCTTACAAACTAGACCAACGCACTGCTGCTGCCTTTGTCAAAAAGGTATTTATTTCTGCTCCATCTTAAGTCTTTCATCTTCTCATTCTCAACTGGAACCCTCCCACGGCTTAGGCTGCCAGCTTCCTTCCCTTCTAGAAAACATAGCTCGAGAAGTTGGCAGGCCTGCCAGCTTTCTACAGACTGCCATTTACCAATCCCCCAACCTAGTACCCAGCCATCACTACCACCCACTTTCCCTCAACTGCCGACTGACTCCCCACTGAAGGCTGGCAAGATCTCCCTTCGGCCCTGCTGGAAACACCCACGCAGCTCCCCCCTCTCGAGCACCCAGATGGATCCTGGGCGCAGCAATCATGCAGAAGGGGGAACCGCTGCTGCCTGATCCTAGAAACCGTTACTAGGTGGCGCTTTCCCCGTGGAGCTGGGTAATTAAAAAAAAAAAAAAACTTTGAGCGCTGAGGGGCCGATCTTCAAGAGAAGCGCAAAATTCATTTGCGTCCTTTTCTGGAAACCTCTACACCCGCGCTACTTTGCGTGCCCCCCAAGTATCTCTGCCATTGCTCGGGGGACGCAGGATCGGGGAGAAGGAACTAAGTTGTGACTCGCCCCAGCTGAGCGCAAACCGCCCGAAACCCCACGCCCGCGCCCTGTCCTCACCTTCTTGATATGGGCCGCAATGTCCTTCTCTATATTATACTTCTCCAATGCCTGAGTAGCACACTCCACCGAGTCCTGTTGCATCTCCTCCGACATATCGGCATTTTTGATCACGGCCTTTCGGTCACACATGGTTACCTGGGGGGCGAGGCCCGGGCAAAGGGTGAGGAGTTGGGGTATGGGCTGCGCCTCCGAGGCGCCAGCTTCCCCGCGCCGCTCCGCCCCACGCCACCCCGGGACGACCCCCCACCCCACTTCTCAGGAAGCGCGGGCCGCGCGGACCGAACGGCGGGATAAGTCCGGCAGGGGACGAAGCCAGATAGTGGAACCCCCCCCGAGTCTCTCACCAAAGAGCAGGGGCTGGCCGACTGCAACGGTCTCCTGGGGGAGGGGCTGGCGAGACTCAGACCCGTCGAGGTAATCGGTCCCGACTAAAGCCGTGGCGCATCTATGGAGCCCCACGCCACCCGCCGCCGCCTAGTACCTAAGCCCCGCCCTGCTCCCGCCAGCCCCGCCCCTCACCGAACGTCCCTATTGGCTTGACACAGCCCCCAGAACTCTCCCATTGGCCCATGGACTCAATGGTTCCCTCAGGATCTTTCTCCTGCATTTTGTTGCAGACCACAATGCACCGCTCTCGGCGTCGGTTGCCCCGGCAATGGGCCGCACGAGATGAGGCCAAACACCCCGAAGGTGGTGCTGGGGTGGGGTCGCGAGGACCGCCCAGCGGCTAGAGAGGTGCGAAGGAAGCTTCCGCCCAGGTCAAGAGAAGTGATTCCAAATTTACGGAGGTTGTCCCAGAGTGTGTTCTCGAATAAGGATTGTCTTTGGAAGTTGGTTATCCTACGTCCCTTCCTCCCATCCCAGGTCGGAAGGATTTACCCTTTCTGAGGTAGCCAATCGCTTCACTAGAAGGGTATCTCTTAAGCAGGGCTGGCTTCGTGGGCAAGTGATCCGTGCAGTCGCAGAAGAGGAGCCCCAGTGTTTGGTTTAATGCTCTGCTGTCTCATTTTTGAAATTCGTTTTTTTTTTTTTTAAACAAGGGACGCCACATTTTCATATTGCATTGGGCCATGCAAATTATGCAGCCGGACCTCCTGTGAAATATGGGAGTGGGGGTGTCGGAGGTCCTCAGAAATGGGAGAGGGTTTCCTTATGAATTAAGAGATTATCCCCGAGAGTGGGGTCTCCCTGCTGGGCAATGCAGACCTCATTTAAGGGGGTGGGGGGCCCTCCGGGTGGATTTGGGAGTGCTGATCCCGGTGGTGTGTGTCCAGGGTGGGGCTTCTTGCTCAGATGAGGCAGTCTTTCCTGTGTGGGAGTTTCTTGGTGGGGATTTACCTCTAGGGCGGAGGTGCCCTAATGAATAGAATGGCATCCCTCAGAGGTATTTCCTCTGGTTTAGGGAGACTAACCACTAAGTGGTTAAAAAAGCAAGGACTTGGGGTGGGGTTGGGGAGCAGGATCAGATCTGGATTTAAATATTTAAATCCTAGCCCTGTCATTTTACTAGCTGTTTGAACCTCAGTTTTCTAATCTGAGGGATTAGAAAACAAATCTAATTAGAAAACTAATTTAGTAAAGGGACTAAATATAAAAGGAAACCACTTCATAGGCATGTTGGGAGTATTAAATAAACTAATGCATTTGAAGTTCTCAGCACAACTTGTGGCACATAGTAAGAGCTGGAAGAATCTTACCGATAGCTGTCAATTTATGGAACTGTCCCAAGAGTCATGGCAAGGTTTTGAACAACCAACCCTTAAATGCCTAAGATGTGTTTTTGAACTTCCATAAACAAGTTATCAGTTTAATCATGTAACCAGAAGCTTTCTGTTTACATTTCTGCCTGTTTCTACTTGACCACCCACTCTCATTAATCCAGAGCCCCTTACAATTTGATCAGAGGCACACAATGCCAAAGAGAAACCAGCTGGGAATAATGAGAAACTCGGGTACAACATATGCATATCAATTAAATCAAATTAAGAGACTTTTCCCAGTTTCAGGTTTCCAGTGGTGGGATTATGGGTTGGAGGAGTTAAAGTAGTTCTACACGGAGTCGCTGTTGGGGAAGCAGTTGGATTGGCAACAGGAGTGAGTCTGGGTTAGTGCTTCTACCTGACTTGGATGTATGATTCAGAACTATGGAATCTAACGATGATGCCAGAACCTGAATCTCTCTTGGGGGCCTTTACTTTTCATGTATATAGTTTTAAACCCTCTGATCTATGGCTTGGCCAGGTTCTCCTTGTTTGAACAGAAGGAGCTGAGAGTCGTTAAAGGGGATGAGGTCATAAGAACAGCAGCTGTGTATTGAGTGGTTGCCTATCACCAAGTGCTTGGCATTTACTCAGTTGCTCCTCACAACAGCTGTGCCTGGGACCCCTTTCCTCCCATCTCCCTCCTGGCATAACTTCTGCTCATTTAGATTTGGGCTCAGATGCCTCCTTCCCTAAAGAATCATCTCTACTTACCCCCTACCACCACACTTCAGTTACTCTCTACTGAAGTAACTTTTTTATTTCCTCCATTGTACTTGCCTCATTTATTCCTTCAGAATAAATTCACATGAATTATCTCATGTATTTATTTGCTCAGTTATTGTCTATCTGTCCCTGCCTGTCTTCATCACTGCTGCATCTTCATCATCGAATTCAGCGTCTGCCACATAGCATGCACTGACTTAGATATGCATTGAATTAAGAATTCCAGGTCTTATATTCCCATTTTACAGATTAGGAAATTGACTTTCACAAGGTCAAGCTGTTAATAAAGGAATAAATTCCAGGTCTGGATGACCCTAAAGTCCATCCTCTTATCTTCAATATTACTTTAATACATTTAGCTGAGGAGACAGTGTGCCTTTTTCTTATTAATAACTTTGAAGAAAAGGAGTTTGAAATGGGATGATGTTAAGGTTTTCTAACAGATAAGAGGATTTTGCTCGATAAATGCCTGTAGGTTTTTCTCCATTTGTAGCACATGCCTTCCCGAGCATCTTCTGTGTTTACTGCTCATCTCAACCAGCTCTTGACCCTAATTATTTTCTTTAAAAGTGAAGGAAGAGGGACTTCCCTGGTGGTCCAGTGGGTAAGACTCCACGCTCCCAATGCAGGGGGCCTAGGTTTGATACCTGATCGGGGAACAAGGTCCCGCATGCATACGGCAACCAAGAAGTCCACATGCCACAACGAAGATCCCACACACAGCAACTAAGACCCGGCACAGCATAAATAAATAAATAAATAAATAAATTTTTAAAAAAAAGTGGGACTTCCCTGGTGGCGCAGTGGTTAAGAATCCGTCTGCCAATGCAGGGGACATGGGTTCGATCCCTGGTCTGGGAAGATCCCACATGCCATGGAACAACTAAGCCCCTGCGCCACAACTACTGAGCCCGCGAGCCTAGAGCCCATGCTCCGCAACAAAAAGAAGCCACCGCAATGAGAAGCCCGCACACCGCAGCGAAGGGTAGCCCCCACTTGTCGCAACTAGAGAAAGCCCGCACGCAGCAACGAAGACCCAACGCAGCCAAAAATAAATAAATAAATATTTTAAAAGTGAAGGAAGAGCACTGTCAAAAACCCATGCTGGGACTTCCCTAGTGGTCCACAGGTTAAGACTTCGTGTTCCCAGGCTTCCCCGGTGGCGCAGTGGTTAAGAATCGCCTGCCAATGCAGGGAACACAGGTTCGAGCCCTGGTCCAGGAAGATCCCACATGCCACAGAGCAACTAAGCCCGTGCGACACAACTACTGAGCCTGCGCTCTAGAGCCTATGAGCCACAAGTACTGAGCCCACGTGCCGCAACTACTGAAGCCCGCACGCCTAGAGCCCGTGCTCCGCGACAAGAGAAGCCACTGCAGTGAGAAGCCCGTGCACCACAACAAAGAGCAGCCCCTGCTCGCAGCAACTAGAGAAAGCCCGCGTGCAGCAACGAAGACCTAACACAGCCATAAATAAATAAATAAATAAATAAATTAATTAATTAATTAAATAAAATAATAAAGACTTCGTGTTCCCGATGCAGGGGGCCTGGGTTCGATCCCTGGTCGGGGAAAGAGAGCCCACATGCCGCAACTAAAAGATCCCGTGTGCCGCAACTAAAGATCACGCATACCCCAACAAAGATCCTGCACGTGGCAACTAAGACCTGACGCAGCCAAATAAATAATAAATATATATATTTTAAATTTATTTATTATTTATTTATTATTTATTTTTGGCTGT
The DNA here is from genome assembly GCF_028564815.1 of Eubalaena glacialis. NCBI lineage: Eukaryota > Metazoa > Chordata > Mammalia > Artiodactyla > Balaenidae > Eubalaena > Eubalaena glacialis. Next base: position 77,031,940 of record NC_083730.1, read on the forward strand.
GTTGGGTCTTCGTTTCTGTGCGAGGGCTTTCTCTAGTTGAGGTGAGCGGGGGCCACTCTTCATCGCGGTGCGCAGGCCTCTCACTGTCGCGGCCTCTCTTGTTGCGGAGCACAAGCTCCAGACGCGCAGGCTCAGTAGTTGTGGCTCACGGGCCTAGTTGCTCCGCGGCATGTGGGATCTTCCCAGACCAGGGCTCGAACCCGTGTCCCCTACATTGGCAGGCAGATTCTCAACCACTGCGCCACCAGGGAAGCCCAATAATAAATATTAAAAAAAAAAAAAAGAAACTCATGCTTTTCTGGCCTGTGTTTAACCCCAAGAGACCTTTTGGGGATATTATTTCTAGGAACCAACGGCCTTTTTCATTCTGTTACCACTTATTTTTGCAGAATCATTTCTCATTTCCTATCTGCTTATCGCACAGTGAGGCAGGCAATAAATATCCCCTAGTTGTAAATGAAATGTTCTGTGCAGGATTTGGATGCTTGAAATATATACCCAGAGTCAGTTACAGCCCCATCCTCAAGGAGTTTCTAGTCAACAGTAACCTAATCTTTCCAATATCATGGGTTTGGGGGTTTGAAAGGGCTTTAGAAGTACAGAAGCCCAGCAGGTAACATTAATGAGTGAGGTGAGGTAGGTGGTACAATAGGGAGTGGAGGGGACTGTGGCAAATAGAAAAGCCCTTTTTTAAAAAAATTATTTATTTATTTATTTAGGGCTGCGTTGGGTCTTCGTTGCTGCATGCAGCCTTTCTCTAGTTGTGGCGAGCGGGCTCTAGAGCACAGGCTCAGTAGTTGTGGCGCACGGGCTTAGTTGCTCTGTGGCATGTGGGATCTTCCTGGACCAGGGCTTGAACCCATGTCCCGTGCATTGGCAGGTGGATTCTTAAGCACTGCACCACCAAGGAAGTCCCTAGAAAAGCCCTTTAAAAGGTGCCAGGCAGATGTTGCCATTTGGGATTGTTGACCCAGTGTTGCTAAAATCATCTGATTTTCAAGAGAGACCAGAAATCTGAATTATTTTTATGGGAAATATCATCATTTTAATGTTGGTCACAAATTCATTTCTTAAAACACAGTGCAGTCTAGATATGGCCTATGGGCCTCCAGTTGGCAACCTTTTATTCAGCTGAATACTCTCTTTTTGTAACCAGAAGACAGACTCAAAGAAGTATAATAAAACATATATATATATGTATTTGGTCTTTGTCCAAAGATCCAGGCACAGAGCTCTTAAACCCTTGAAATTATTTGAGTTATAAGAGCATCTTTTGTTATCATAACGAGTCCTTATCAACTACACTGGAGTTTAAGTAACGAGGTGACTCTTTCGGGGGAAGGAAGCAAGATGCCTTCAGATATACAGATAGTTTCAGATATCTAGATAGCTGGTCATCAGAGGAAACAACCATATGATTAAAGGGTTGAAACTTTCAGCCCCCTATTCCTACCCATGTCCCCTTCCCCTACCTTCCCCATCTCCTGACCTCCTGGGAGGGGAGAGGGGCTGGAGATTGAGTTCAATCACCAGTGGCCGTGCCCATGTAACAAATTCTCCATAAAAACTCCAAAACCATAAAGTGCTGTGCAGGTGGTGCACCCTGAGAGGACGCTGAAACTCTGCACCACCCTACCCCCCAATACCTTGCCTTATGCATCTCCTCCATTTGGCTGTTCCTGAGTTGCATCCTTTACAATAAATCTGTAATAGTAAGTAGAGTACTTTTCTAAGTTCTGTGAGTCATTCTAGAGAATTATCAAGCCTGAGGAAGTGGTTGTGGGAACCCAAATTTGTAGTCAGCTGGGCACAGTGAGGGTAACCTGCGCACCCCATTTGCAGCTGGCACCTGAAGTGGGGGCAGTCTTGTGGGTCTGTGCCTTTAGCCTGTGGGTCTGTGCTAACTCTGGGAGTCAGCGTCAGAACTGAATTGTTAGACACCCAGTGGATGTTGGAGAATTGATGTGGAAAAATAAGTATTTGGTGTTAGAAAAACAAACAAACACAGTATCAGAAGTGATGTCATGGAATTCCCTGGTGGTCTAGTGGTTAGGATTCCGAGCTCTCACTGCCGAGGGCGTGGGTTCAATCCCTAGTTGGGGAACTAAGATCCTGCAAGCCGTGCGGCTCAGGAAAAAAAAAAAAAAAAAAAAAAAAGTTGTCAGAAAAGCGACCACAGCAGACGGGAAAGGACCTGCCTGTGATTACACAGCGTGTTAGTTATGGAACCAGATTTCTAAGATCCTGGTCTGTTTGACTCCAAATCTAGTGCTCTTTCCATCACCTCAGACAAGTTGGCTTTACCCTTGGGTGCTGGGGATTTCACACTTTCTGGGCCTGAATGGAGCATGGCCTATGCTTGCTACTTGGCACATGGGGTTTGCTGAATAAATGAATGGGTATGGCACCAAAATACTTGCACTTAGATCTGCATGAGGACAGTATCTGGTGTAGTTTTGATTGGCAGCACGGAGGGTTCATCTCATCATAGGCACTAGGGGAATTCCATGGGAAGGTAAGAAAGTGGAGACTCAACAGCATTTTTGGTTGATCAGAACCATGCCATCAACGTAGAGAGCCCAAGAATAGGTCATTTCCAGGGTCCTCTGGAAATTCAGATGACGCTAAAGTAAACCCACTATGACTCCACCAAGGAGAAACCCCAGAGACATTTCCTAAATCATCCTCATGATTTTTGCCATACCCGCACCCTACCTCTACTATTATTTCTTCAATATTTTTCTTTAATTAAACTCCCTATTTTTAATAAGTATTTTTAAAAGGCAAATTTATATTATTACCGTAAACAGAAAACTAGTCTCATTCATCATAAATAGAAGGTAACCATAAAATATAAACAAATACTATAATATAAAACGTTTTGGCCTCATATTGCTAAACTGATCTGGGACCCCACCAGTGATATGTGTCCCACACTTGGGAAACGCTGCCCTAGCGGAAGGTTCTTAAAGGGGGTCCGGTGGATGGATTGCGAAGGTTTTACAAGTCCCCAGGAATTATGTACAAGATGTGTGTTGTGCTCACAGGCATTTTTCCAGGGAGAGGATCTATACCTTTCATCAGAGGCACAAAGGAATTCAGAACCCAAGGAGGATAAAGAACAATTGCTCTAGAATAACCTATACTCTTGGAATGAATGCAAGATTCCCTCACCAGGTCCCACTGAATTGGCCCATCAATTGGGTTCTGTAGCATCACATGTCTGGGCAACTCACTATATTCCATTCCTAGCTGCTAAGTTTTCTTGAGAACCCTTCTGAGCCTGAAAACATGCATTTTCTATTCTTATTACTGGAAATCATCATTAGAGGGAGGCAAAGCTTCTGAGATCATAGGCTTTGGAATGAGACAGACTTGGGAAAAACCTAAGTTGTGTGCCCTCCTACGAGTTAGCCTCTCAGAGGTATAGGTTCCTGATTTTTAAATGGAGATAATACCTTCATTGTAGGGTGGTGGCAAGGTTTATATTAAATAATGCATCTAAAGACCTAGCCAGGGACTTCCCTGGTGGTCCAGTGGTTAAGACTCCATGCTTCCACTGCAGGGGGGACGGGTTCGATCCCTGGTTGGGGAACTAAGATCCTGCATGCCGCGCGGTGCAGCCCAAAAAAAAAAAAAAGACCTAGCCAAGGTCCAAAAGATGGTAGCTACTGCTGTTATGTACTGAGAACTTACTATGTGCTAAGCATTTGGGACACATTATCTCCTTGACTTCTCACAACTCTATAAGGTGGATGTTAAGAGCTGTTGATCTCTCCATTACACAGATGAGGAAAAATGAGGTGCGGAGAGGTGAGGTCCCTTGCCTAAAGTCACATTGCTAGGAAATGACAAGGCTGGAATTTGAACCCTGCTCTGTCTGACCGTACAGTCCCACGTGGTAGATGAAACCTCTGAGCTGCCTCACCTCCCCAGACAAAGGGAGATGATGTGTGTCCCCAGAGACTCTCAGCATCCGTGGCTCCTGCTGGGAGCTCCCTAAATATATGTTGGATGGATGGATGAATGGATGGATAGATGAATGGATGGATAGATGGACTGAAGAAAGAATGGATTTTTCAAACTAATTCAGAGTTGTTTCCTCTCAAATTTGACCCCAGATTGGTCCTTGACTGTCTTGATCTTCCCTGAACAAATTCTTTGTACTTTAGCCATCAGACTTTCCCAGGGCCCTCAGAAAGCCCTTTGGATTTGTTCACAAGCACACTGAGGGATTTCTTGCAGGGACTGGAGGTCCCAAAACAAGCTAGAAAAAGCCATAGCCTGCACCCTGCCACTGGCCCAGGACTGCACTGTTCCCAGCCCTGTCCAGCAATCACTTTCCAAGATTTTCTGGGACCTCAAGCGCTTTCTTTTTTTTTTTTTTTAATTTATTTATTTATTTTATTTATGGCTGTGTTGGGTCTTCGTTTCTCTGCGAGGGCTTTCTCTAGTTGTGGCAAGCGGGGGCCACTCTTCATCGCGGTGAGCGGGCCTCTCACTATCGCGGCCTCTCTTGTTGCGGAGCACAGGCTCCAGACGCGCAGGCTCAGTAATTGTGGCTCACGGGCCCAGTTGCTCCGCGGCATATGGGATCCTCCCAGACCAGGGCTCGAACCCGTGTCCCCTGCATTGGCAGGCAGATTCTCAACCACTGCACCACCAGGGAAGCCCCTCAAGCGCTTTCTTGGACCATGAGTTCTGTCACCAACCTAGCAGCTCCAGCCCTCCCTTACCTGAAAGGAAGTGTGAGGAATGTGACCTTGCAGTCCCCAGGGTTGATTCAAGAACTCCTGTACAGAAAGGAGAGGCTCAGTGGGAGAGTGTGCAAGGCCTTGGTCTGAATCTAGAAGCTTTCTTCCCATGGAGAAGGGCTGGCACTAGCCTGGGGCTGGCAGGGGAACTGAGCTGTGGAGCCAAGTACTGTACTGCAGTGCAGGCAGAGTGAGGCCAGACAGACTGGGACAACTCAGGGAAGAAAAAGCTTCCCTCTGGCCCATAGCCAAGCTTCGCCTGAATGGACAGATATTTCCGAAGCCTGATTGCTCAGCCCCCTGTCCGGAGGGGCAGCAGGTAAATTCAGGCACGTCCAGAGAGGCCTAGTGGGCCCCCCTCAGCTCCCAATCAGTAAGCAGGAAACCCAGAGTAGAGGCTAAAAGTACAGACTTTGAGGCCAGGCGGACCTGGGTGTGCAGCCTTACCCTGCCCCTACTAAGGTGTCTGACCTTAGGTAAGTGACTCTACCTCTCTGAGCCTCAGTTTCCTCACCTGTAAAATGGGGATTGTAATAGTCCTTGTTTCTCAAGGACAATTTGGAGATTGAGATGGTGCATATAAAGTAGGTGGTATAGGACTTGGCACATGGCAAACAAAGGTCAATGATGCTGGCTACCAATTATCATTAATGGTACCCTAAACCAGGATTCTTAAACCTCAGAACCAACGTTTTGGACCAGAAAGTTTTCTGTTGGGGGACTGTTCTGTGCGTTGAAGGATGTTTAACAGCATCCCTAGCCTCTAACCACTGGATGCCAATTGCACCGCATACCCAGTTATTAACCAAAAATGTCTCCAGACAGGGAATTCCCTAGCAGTCCAGTGGTTAGGACTCTGCACTCTCACTGCTGAGGGCCCGGGTTCAATCACTGGTTGGGGAACTTAGAGCCCACGGCCAAAGATAAATAAATAAATAAAAGTCTGCAGACAGCGTCAAATGTCCGCTGGAGGGTGAAATTGCCCCCTAGTTGAGAACCAGTGCCCTAAATAATCTAGGATGGGACCTCCCTGGCGGTCCAGTGGTTAGGACTCAGCGCTCTCACTGCTGAGGACGCGGGTTCAATCCCTAGTCGGGGGATTAAGATCCTACAAGCCAAGCGGTGTGGCCAAAAAATAAATAAATAAATAATATAGGTTGAGTCTGAATGCCACAGATCCCAAACTCACAGCCCTGTGTAAGGACCACAAGGCAGACGGGCTTACTTACAGACAAAAGGGATGGGATGTCCAACAATTACAGAACAAGTTCCCTCCTGCATAGACTATGAGGCAGGACTTGAGTCTGCTCTAGGAGCCCCCTCTGACTCACTAGGTGACCTTGCTGTCACTCTTTAATTATATGCAAAGTGGCCCCAAGTTAAATCTCAATTATTCTAGGGCCCCAGACAAAGGAACAAGCAGTTGGTATCTGATTTCTGGCATCTCCATTCTTATTCACTGACTGGAAGAAAACCTGACTCTCCAGAACTCAAGAGTTCATTCAGACCTTCATTCGTGATTGCTGAGAGAGAACCAGGTGTCAGTAACTGTTCTGGATGCTGGGGATTGTGACATTATGATTTATGATAAGAAATATATATTATAAACATATGTTTTATATATATATATATATATCTTGTTATATATAAATATAACAAGAGCAATGGGAGCATCTTTTGTTATAACATTTGGTCTCTTGTCCTCAGTTCCTGAAATCACTTCAGAGCTATAAAGGTGAAATGAGTGTTTTGTTATTCATAACAAGCCCCTTCCCACTACAACTGGGTTTCTGCTGATGAGCTGACTTTTGGAAAGCACCTAAGGTGGGGCTGGTTGTCAGTGGAGCCAACCATGAGATTAAAGGCTTAGAACTTTCAGTCCCACCCCTGGCCCCTGAGGTGGGAAGAGGGGCTGGAGAGTGAGTTCAATTACCAATGACCAATGATTTAATCAACCATGCCTACGTAATAAAGCCTTCATAAAAACCCAAAAGGACAGGGTTCAGAGAGCTTCCAGGTTGGTGAACACATGGAGGTTCAGGAAGGGCGGTGCGCTGCAGAAGACACGGAAGCCCCCCACCCTTTCCCCATACCTTGTGTCTCTACCATCTGGCTGTTCCTGAGTTACAGCCTTTCATAATAAACCAGTGATTTAAAGCAATTATACTCCAATAAAGATGTTTAAAACAAACAAACAGTGATTTAGTAAGTAAAATGTTTCTCTGAGTTCTGTGAGCTGCTCTAGCAAATTAATGGAACTCAAGGAGGGGGCCGTGGGCACCTCTGACTTACAGCCAGTTGGTCAAAAGTACAGGTAACAACCTGGGCTTGCAACTGGCATCTTAAGTGGGGCGAGGGGCAGTCTTGTAGGACTGAACCCTTGACAGTGGAATCTGATGTCTTCTCCAGGTAGATGGTGTCAGAACTGAGTTGAATTGTAGGACACCCAGCTGGTGTCCAGAGACTTGCTTGTTGGTATGAGGGAAACTCCATCATAATTGGTGACCAGAACCCTACTAGGGATCCACAAGAGAACAAAACAGGCAAAATCCCTTCTTCATGGAACTTATATTCTAAAAAGAGGATAAAGATAATAAACAAGCAAAAATATGTCTGACCCTGCTAAGTTCAATGGATAAAAATAGACTAAGGGAACCAAAGGGGACAGAGTGAGAGATCTTGTCTTAAATAGAGGTTTCCAGGCAGGTCTCTCTGAGAAGGTGCCATTTGAGCCAAGACTTGATGACCTGGCTATTGGGTGGAGGATAGAGTTTGGGGAAGCCAGTGGGAGCAGAGAGGCCAGGAAGAGGCTACTGCAACAGTCCAGGTAAGAGGTGATGGTGGCTTGGACCAGGACGGTAGCAGCAGAGGTAGGATGAGAGGTGGTTGGATTCTGGATATATTCTGGAGGTGGAACTGACAGATTGGCTGATTAATTGAATGCAGGGTGTGGGGGAAAGAGAGGAGTTAAGCATGACTCCAAGACTTGTGGCCTGAACAATGGGAAGAATGGATTGAGATAGGGAAGGCTGGCCAAAAGAGAAACAAAAAGTTGTTTTGGCTATGTTAGTTTGAGAGGCCTATTAGACATTCCAAGCGGAGATGTCAAATATGCAGTTGGAAAAAAAAAAAAAATGCAGTTGGATATATGAGTTCTGGGAAGAGGTCCAGGTTAGACCTATAATTTGGGGAGTCATCAGATTATAGATGACACTTAAAGCCATGGGACTTGATGAGATCACCACCAATGGGAGGAGTACGTGCAGATATAAGAGGTAATGCTTATTCAGCTAGCAACATTCTCTGAGCTTTCACTGTGCGCCAGGCCCCGAGCTAGGTGCTAGGTACAGAGATGTACCTCCCTCAGCACCTGCCCAAGAAAAGCTCCATTACTTATTTAATTTTTTCTTGCCTAAGTGCTTTGGCCAATTAGAGGATAAATACTGAGAGTTCCTGCCCTGTGTCTTAGTCACTTGTTCATTATTTCAAGAGATACCTATTGAGCACCTACTTGGTACAAGGCCCCCATCTAGGCACTAGGGACTTGAAAGGGAGCAACTCAGACCTGGCTCCTGTCCTCATGGAGTTTACGTTTTGTGTGTAGAGGAAGTGGACACTGAATGAGATGCACATGGTATTTTGTTGTAGGAGCCTGAACAGACTAAGACACTTCCCATTCACTCTCCAGTCCATTCCACCAAAGCAGCTTATCAAGGTTACCAGTGACCACCACGCTGCTAAATCCAGTGGCCAGTTCTCAGCGTCCTTCATTGATGTACTTGTCACAGTTGCTCTCCTCCTCTCTGAAGCTCATTCTTCGCTTGGCTTCCAGTATCCCCAGGACTCTCCCTCTTCTCCTGGCTCACTGGCTGCTCCTCCTCAGCTTCATCTACTTGCTCCACCTCTTCTCCCTGGCCTCTAAAGGAAGAAGTGTTCCAGGCCTCAGTCTTTGGACCACTTCTCATAGTTTCCATTTTCAAGGCTTTGAATAACACCTCCATGCTCATGACTCCTGTCTTGGTCTGTTCAGGATGCTGTCACAGAATATTATATAGACTGGGTGGCTTATAAACAATAGACATTTAGTTCTCACAGTTCTGGAGACTGGAAGTCCAAGATCAGGGTGCCAGCATGGGCAGGTTCAGGTGAGGGCCCACTTCCTGGTTCATAGATGGCCATCTTCTCTCTGTGTCCTCACATGGTAGAGGGGGTGAGGGAGCTCTCTGAGGCCTCTTCTATAAGGGCCCTAATCCTATTCATGACCTAATTATCTCCCCAAAGCCTCACCTTTTAATACTATCACATTGGTGGTTAGGTTCCAACATATGAATTTTGGGGGATAAACAGTCTATAGGAACCCCAAATTTATAGTCAGCCTGGAAGAAGTGTGGGTAGACTGGTAACCCCATTTTCAGCTGGCATCTGAACTGAGGGTAAGTCTTATGGGACTAAGCCCTTAACCTGTGGGGGTCTGCACTAACCCTGGGTAGTTGTGAATTGTTGGACACAGAGTTGGCATTGGAAAATTGGAGAACTGGTGTGGAAAAATGACACATTTGGTGTCAGAGGTGCTGTCAAAAAAAGACACCGCAGGTAGTCCCTGGGTATCAGCACAGTGCTACAGATATAGATTTCAATAAATATAAAAATTATAAGCCACAAATAGGAGAAAAGAAGAAAAAAGATGTGAATAAATAGAAAGTGATACCAAACTTCTGGGTGGGAGGGCCAAATACAGCAAGAATGGAAAAATTTTCCCCATGTAAATTTATAGATATAACACCATTCCAATGAAAAAAACTAGAAGATGCCATATAGAACTTGATAAAAAGATTCTAGAATGTGCTTAGACAAATCAACTGGCAAAAATACTGAGGGAATGAAAGGAGCAGTAGGGGACACCTAGGCCTTTCCGAGGTACAAAGTGGGGTCACACAGGTCTTGGCATCACTGAATACTAACTTACTAAGTCAGGGACCTGAAGGCCAAGGAGGATTTGGTCAGGCTAAAGACTGGGGAGGCAGAGGTGGAGAAATCAATGTTCCAAGGAGAAGAACTAGCCCCTGCAAGACGCGGTACAGGCTTTCAGACACAGCAGATCCTGGAGAAGCTGGCAATCTGGGAGTAATGGGAGATGAGGGAGAGACTGGTGAAGGCAAATCACAAAGGCCAAGATAAAGGGATGCAGACGGGGTTCTCTCTGGGAGGCAGACACTGTCCCCTCCACCGCTGGCACCCTAGCATCTAGCGCAGTGCCAACAGTAGGCATTCCATAAATATCTCGCACATCTTTTCATAACTACGTATAGGGACTTGCTCTTTTTCACATCTGCGTGGTATTCAGAACTGCACGTTTCCCATGTAGCAAGTCCCCTCTGGGTGGACCTCGAGGATGCTTCCAGTTCCTTAGGGAATTATAGTTATTAATAAACATCCTAGCATTTTGAATACAGCACCCCCTGCGGCCCTTCTTCCTCAGGCCCAGGAGGCATCGCTGGATTTCTGCTTGGTTCTCTTCTGCTTTCCTTCTGGCTTCCAAACGAGCACCCTTTTGCTTTGCACAGCTCCCCTAGGAGACTGTGAGACTATATTCCCCTCAGGCTCTCCCCTCCCTCCAGCCTATCTCATCCCCTTTACAATCATCCTAGTCAGGGATATACAATAAACATTTGTATGAGCAGCTGAAATACTTGGGATTTACATGTATAATCTAACCCAGCCAGGCTCTGATTTACATTAGGGCTTCTCACCCTAAGTCACTGGCGGCTGTAGAGTGAGAAAGAAAGAACACTCCTCAGCCCCACCTAACTGTGCTGAGCTGGGTAGCTTCCCCAAAGCGACAGAAGTCGTCCCAGCTTTCTTTGCACATGCTTTTCCTTCTGCCTGGAATGCTCTTCTTCTCTCCTCATGTACCTGGTTAACACCAGCTGGTACGTCAGGTCTCAGCTCAGAAGCCACTCCCTCCAAGAAGTCTTCCCTGAACACCCCATTCAGCTCTGGGTTAAGAGCTGCAGGAGCACCCATTGCCATTGCCCCTTTGTCTGTGAACAGTGGGGGTCTTGATAACGCTTGTGTCCCTGGCGCCCAGCACAGAGCCAGGCTATTCTGCGGCTCAGTAAATACCCGGTGGAATGAATGAACAAATGTCAAGTGGGCAAGGAGTGGGGAAAACCACCAAAGTCCCAGATGCCACATACACAAGCCTGGGCTTTTAGAGCTGGGGTCAGAGTGTTCCACGAGGGAAAAAACCCTAGTCTCCTGCAGGCACTCTCAAGGAGTCTGCCATGACAAGAAAAACTGGCAGCCCACGAGAAGGAGGGAATAACAAAAGAAACTGGTCCCCAGCTGCCTAGCTCCAGGGAACGTTTGTCAATGTGACATTCACAGAAGCCCTGCACATGTGCTGGCTGAGGGGGAGAGCCAGCCTCAGCCAGACAGAAGGAAATTTAGCTACTGTGCACATGTTAGCACTGGGGGAGGTACAGCTTGGAAGGTTGGGGGTTTGTTTTTTTGTTTTTGTTTTTGTTTTGTTTTTCACTCTTATAAAATCTGCAGGTACTTCCCATATTTGTTTTTACCTTTAAGGAATGTGTTTGCTTTTGAGGTGCTGTTACCAAATTATATCGATGCAGTTCATTAAAAATCTGCTTAGTACAAGATTGAGTGCAAAAGCGTTAGGATTCTATTAAATCAGTGCATCCTCTTGCTGCATCAAAAAACATTATCAGCACTGTTGTTAATCTTTTCACACCCCTTTCACCCTTTGCTTGTGCTTCTGGTTCACTGTGCCATAAAATAAGTTTCCAAGGTATGTGACAGAGTGGAAAATGTTTAGGGAAAAGTTTTGGGTCAAGGGTAAGGAACTTAGGGCTTAGAAAATAAAACTTGGTGAAATTGAGAAGCCCATTTGTCATTTTGTACTTCAGCTCCCTTTTTCTGGAGCTAGAGCTACTCTTCTTTAAGTACTAGTTAAAAAATTAACAGGTGTTGATTAAACACTTACTATGTGCCAACACAACAGGGCTATAAAGGGATTGGTCCTAGTGGTTCTTAACTTTTCCGGGGGGGAGTTTGGGGGGTATAGGTTTACAGACCCTTGAAAATGATAAACTGCACTGTCCTGTATGGTAGCCACTAGCCACATTTGGCTATTAAAATCAAAATTAATTACAGTTAAATACAATTAAAAGTTCGGTTTCTCAGCTGTAGCAGCCACGTTTCAGGTGCTTAAGAGCTACATGTAGCCACATGGGGTTACCATATTGCACTCAGATAGAGAACGTTTCTATCATCATGCAAATTCTATTGGATAGCCCTGCGTGAATATGCTTCCAGAATCAAGACTATCTTGCTCACGTGCAATATTTTGCATCCAACTTTACAACTTTCACAACTTTCAACTTTTACAACTTTCGTGGGGGGGTTGGGAGGGGAGGCAGTGCTTCACTGACCCCTGCAGCCCACGGATCCGAGAAAAAGCAGCCCTGACATGACAAGCTATTTGAGGCCTCCATCTCACAATACAGCAAGTTGGCAAAAATGAAGCAATGAGGCTGCTACAGATTCAGCATGCTTACTGCTTTAGATGTACCTCATATGAAACCAGGCCCTCGTGTTCCTACTTGTCTGGCCACATTCAAAGAAACATCAGTTCATTACCCCAAAATAATAGAAAATGTTACCGATTTTCTGCAGTCTCTTAAGAAAACACCAAATAGTCACAATGTACTGCAACTCTTCTTGAATTATCTTTCCCATCTTTCTCCTCTTCTCATCCACCTACACATGGCACTTGCTTCCCTAAAGCTCTCTGCACCCCCTTCCACCCTCTCTCCAGATCTCCTAGTTCTGCTGCTGCTTGTCCCCTTCCTCTCCTGCACGGCTCAGTTCTTAATTATGTAGCTCTCCAGAATGTTCCATTTTACTCCATCGCACAAATAAAGTGGCAAAGAATGACAGAAAGCTCCTAGGGTACAGTGGCCAGAAACACATTCCACAGCGACCCAGCCCAAGCCCTCTCTGCCAGCCTGGACCAGTTTCTCTGAGATGACTCATTTTCCCACCGATGGTTTACTCCCCCATCACTTCCTCTTCTGCCCACTGCTCCCAAGGGCCAGGGTCTGGGAGAAGCTCATGACTGAGGCTGGCAGAGAAGAAAACATTTTGCTTGGATGCCAGAGGGGACTGATGTCATAGGGAAAGGGAGGAAACCAGATGCGCAGGTTCGTAGAATGTTTCATCCCCAGTGTTGCTTTATTATTTTTTTTTTATTGGGCACTGCCCTACTCCCTAGTAGGGAGTAAATGGCTTGCTGTGGGAAATGCATTAACTCTTCACAGTCTGCCAAGGCCAAAGGCTTCTTTTCAATCTGAAGACAATCCCACTGGTGCCATTCTTATCATCATATTAGGAATGATGAACTTTATTGAGCTCCCATACAGCTTAAGTGAAAGCCCCACCCTGTGGGAAGGGCAGGCCTATCCCACGTATCAGAGGACTCCAATGCCCATCCACCATCACCTGGTCATGCACCTGGAATTCTGTTCTCGGAGAGGGCACATAGAGCCTAGAGCCATCACACTTCTTATCCTTCCTTCTTACCTCCTCCATACGTATCTGAACTCATCGTTGTTCATCCTCTTGCAGATCAGTTCCTTCTGCTTTATTCCCTGTCTCAGAACGATACCACTGCCTAGCCAGTACCCCAAGCCAGAAACCTGGGAATCGACCTGGACTCCTCCTCCTTCCTCAGCTCCCACGACCAATCTATCTCCAAGTCCTATGATTTTTGTCCTTGGAATATCTCATCTCCTTAGCATCTATCTCTATCACCTTACATCAGACCACTGGCATCTCTTGCTTGGATGACAGCAGTGGTCTCCCCATTGGTGTTTCCCTGCACCCAATCCCATGTTACTTCCCCATGTAACCTGCTAGTCAATAGGCCACCCAGGGCTATCCCCGTTCTTACCTATACTCACCTTTGGGCTAATCTGAGCACACTGTCATATCTTCCCGGAACAATATGACTCCAACTCTAAAATCATTAATGGATAATGCAGATTTTTTAATGAAGTCACAGGAGGGGGCTTACACTGCGATTACACAGCAATACTTCCTACACTGACCCTTTAATTATCTCTCTTCTTTCCCCAAGTTTCCCTATAATGGCAGCTGCTGCCACATCTCTCCCTGACTCTCTTTCCTTTCCCTACTATCCTGCAGTTACCCTCCATTCAAATTAGCTCTCAGTCTCCTCCCCTACTTGTTATCTCCCATCAGCTGCCACTTCCTTCTGAGAAGGTCTCATCCCAACATAACTCCTTAAAACCCTTCAATGGCTACTCACTGCCCTCAGTAGAGTCCAAACTCCATAATACGGTCTACTAGGCCTTGCAGGCCCCAGCCTCAGCTCCTTTGCCCTCCATTTTCCTACTTGAACTCTTTGCCCCAGCCATACTGTAGGGAGGTGGGGGTCACCCCTGGTCTGCCATAATCTCATGATCTGAGCAATTGCTCATGCTGTCCTTTTTGTCTGAAAAGCCTTCTCCTTCCCTACGGTTAACTCCTACTGGTCCCTCAGGGCTCAACCTAAATATCTCCTCCTGGAAGCCTCCCTTATAATCTCTAAAACTGCATTAGGTGGCCTCACAGCAGTTTACCCTTATCACAACTGTGCTCTAAATTGACTGTTTGAATAACAACTTGAATATACACCTTGAGGACAGAATGGTATTACTGCATGCAACCAGGGCCTAAATTATAGCATGTACTTGATGATGTTGAATAACCAGATGAGCAAAAGCTCAAAACGGTGTCCCTGCTTAGCATCTGTGGCCTTGGTAGAGAATGGAATCCATGGGCCTCTTTAGCATTAGGCCATAATTTGGGCTTCATTTGGGTTCTAACTTGCAAAGGTTAGTACCTGGGCTCACAGAAACAAAATCCACCTTTGGGGTTCCCTGGATGATGCCTCTTAGCAATTTAGCTGCCTTCCTCCTAATCCAGAAAGGCTGTACTTGTCACATCCCCAGATCTGGGCACATTTTCTAGGCTACATATGAACTTCTTTGGTGATCACAAGCTGCAAGACTTTGCACAAGACGAGTTGAATCATTACTATTTACACCTAGAGTTCTGTTAGGTCACTTAGCTGACTCCACCTCTCTCTCCCTAGGAGACTACCCAACTGTCTCCACCAGCACATTCCAGGCAACAATCACGTAGGACTGGTAGGACTCAGAGGGTGGTTTTAGTACACCTAAGCACCCCCCCAAATGGGGAGGCATCAGGACTTTAGGATGCCTTTAGGATACATAAGCTCCTATATACTCTGGCCAGGGCTCTTTCCTGCTTGCTTTCTGAAGGCCAGGAAAGAGCAACTAGAAGTTTTACATAATCCAGAATACAACAGATGGTTCTGATTGTTTTATTTTAGAAATAATTTTTTTTATTCCAATTATGAAAGTAGTACATGCTAATTACAGACAATTTCATAAACACAGAAAAGCACAAATAAAAATATAGAAATCAGGGAACTTCCCTGGTGGCGCAGTGTTTAGGAATCCGCCTGCCAATGCAGGGGACACAGGTTGGATCCCTGGTCTGGGAAGATCCCACATGCCACGGAGCAACTAAGCCCATGCACCACAACTACTGAGACTGCGCTCTAGAGCACCTGAGCCACAAATACTGAGCCTGTGTGCCACAACTAGTGAAGCTCGCGCTCCGAAACAAGAGAAGTCACCACGATGTGAAGCCAGCGCACCGCAATGAAGAGTAGCCCCCGCTCGCCACAACTAGAGAAAGCTGGCGAGCAGCAATGAAGACCCAACGCAGCCAATAAATAAATAAATAAATTTACAAATTAAATATTTGGTTTTATTCTCTTGCTATTGCTAGCACTAACAGAGTTTGTTTTTGTTTCATAACTCCCCCCAACATTTTATTATGAAAGTTTTCAAATATATAGAAAGGTTGAAAGAATGGTACAGTGAACACACTGAATACACCCACCATCTAGATTCTACTAGTTCTACTAGTTAACCCACCTTCTAGTTAACGTTCTACTGTATTTGTTTTCTCATGTGTCTACCCATCCATCAATCCACAGAGGTTTTTTTTTTTTAACAAATTTATTTATTTTATTTATTTATTTTTGGCTGCATTGGGTCTTCATTGCTGCGCATGTGGGCTTTCTCTAGTTGCGGAGAGCGGGGGCTACTCTTCGTTGAGGTGCACGCGGGCTTCAGTAGATGTGCTCACGGGCTCTAGAGCGCAGGCGCACGGGCTTAGTTGCTCCGCGGCATGTGGGATCTTCCCGGACCAGGGCTCGAACCCAAGTCCCCTGCATTGGCAGGCGGATTCTTAACCACTGCGCCACCAGGGAAGCCCCAGAGGTTTCATGTTTAACATGAAAAATCTTTTTAGATCAAGACTCTAGATGCAAGACCTCATTCTTGTAACGTCCCCAGGTTCAATGCTCTGCCCTGAATGTAAATGCATTCAATGGAATGTAAATGTGGAAACGTTCCAAGGTGGGAGTCTACCTGAGCTCCCGAGCTTCTGAAGGACTCAGCGCATAGGCTGGAAGCATGGCTCTGGGTTCTAATCCTGACCCCATTATGATACCTCCGTTTTCTCACCTGTAATATTGGAATCTCTCCATACTGCGTGAGGATTAAAAGCACAGTTCGCGGGAAGCACTCTATAGTGACAGTCGCTACAGTTGTGATCCTTTTTTTTTTTTTTTTTTTTTTGGCCACGCCGCGCGGCTTGCAGGATCTTAGTTCCCCGACCAGGGATAGAACCCGTGCCCCTACAGTGGGAGCGCGCGCCAGGGAATTCCCAGTAATGATTCTTTTACTCCCTCCTTGTCTCCGATAAATTTCAAGTCCAGTTATGGAGCCCATCTCAGGTCTCTTACACCCATTTTAATCCACCTAACACCCTCGGTTCTAAGCAACTGTAAAACAGGGACAGGGTGGCCCAGAGGGCTACAGACCTGAGGCCGTCGAGGACTCCTTCAGTCCGCTGCGGGGTCAGCCTGAGCCCCTGGCCGACTCCCTGCGGCGCCCTGCACGCAGAGTGACGGCCCGCGGGGCCCACCCTGAGCGCTACACCCGTGTCACCTCAGCAAATGTTCACAAAAACCTGTGAGGTAGACAGCGCTACAGAGGGAGAAAACTGAGGCCCAAGGAGCCTGAGTCACTTGCCCAAGTCGACGCAGCTGGCGAGTGACTTGCCTTCGGGAACTGACTCCAAATCGCCTGACTCCAAGCTCTCTCCCGGTTGTCGCCCCCCGACCCCCTTTGCACCTACAGGGGACGCACGCGCACGCGCAGTCGTCGCAGCCGCGTCCCCTTTAAGAGGATTCTTTTTGCCTCCTCCGACCCTTTCGCTTCCGTTCCCGTTCCCACAATGCTGTGCGGCTGAGCGCCTCCGAGCCCGCGGGGACGCTGCGGGGGGACCCCGGCTGAGGCGGCGGCGGGGACGTGGGCTGCGGCAGGCCCGCGGCGTCGGGCGGTGCGGATGTCGGGCTGGGCGGACGAGCGCGGCGGCGAGGGCGACGGACGCATCTACGTGGGGAACCTTCCGACCGACGTGCGCGAGAAGGACTTGGAGGACCTCTTCTACAAGTACGGCCGCATCCGCGACATCGAGCTCAAGAACCGGCACGGCCTCGTGCCCTTCGCCTTCGTGCGCTTCGAGGACCCGCGGTGAGGGCCCCGCGCCGCCCGCCAGCCCGCCGGCCGGCCCGACGCCCCGGGCCCCCGCCTTCCCTCCCCTCCCCGCTCCCTTCCAGGGCCTCCCCTCCCCCCTCGCCGCAGACCCCTCACGGCGCCCCCGGGTGGAGGCTGAGGCCTCCTCTCGCCGCGGGGCTCCGGGCAGTCCTTTGCTCCGTCACTTCCTCTATTATTATTTTTTTTACTTAGAAACACAAAAGCCGGGTCTTGGGAGGGCCCAAGCCCCCCCAGACCGGCCTCAGGGATGGTACAGATGCCCGTTCTCTCCCTCGCGGTAGGACAGGCACCTTTCGGAGAAAGCGGCCCAGGGCTTGGGAAGCTTGGCCCCTGAGCCGGCCCGGAGGGGACTGGGTGAGGAGGGAAGGGTCGCCCTCCCTGCCCACTCCTCCTCCCAGCTGGGACTCGCCGTTGTGGGGCGCACAGTGCCGGGGTGGGGATGCCTTTGGAGGGCGTAAAGGGGCTCTTTGACGGAACGGATCTCCATCCACGCGCGCCCCGCCCCACACGGCCAGGGCCTCGTTCTGATAAAAGCGTCAGGGATCTGGGAAAACTTCTAAAACAGTCTTATGGGGGTCTCTGATTTCACTGTTCCTCGTCTAATAAGGGAGGCACCGCTAGATGCTAAGGGCCCCGAGGATGTGGAAGCTCTAGATCCCGAAACCGGCTCGAAGGGGGTCTTTGTGACTTTGCAAAGAGTGTCGGCCCTTGCCCCAGAAAAGGCCTGGGAACTTTCAACACTGCGCTTGTTGGTTCGCCCTGTGTTGGTTACTACACTCGGGGTAAATCGGAACTCGCTCGCTGGTTTCCAGCATTGGCTGAGGGAGCGCTTTGCCTAGTCTGCGCCCTGCGGGCTTCACTACGAGGACTGCCCGTGGGGTGTCCTGCCCATCTTGGGGGGTGATACGAGGCAAGGGGAGCGTTTGAGGATGAGGAGGCTGGACGCTCCCTAAGCCTTTGATGGCTGAAAACTCTGACGGAGCTCATTCCTAGTGTCTTGCCATTTGCCTCAAAAAATGGAACTAGGCATTTTCACACACACCTAAACTGGAAAAGGTTGCACGTCTATTAATTAGTAACAGTTTCCGTGTGTTTATTAAGTTGCTATGTGTCATGTACCATACTATGTATCATTTAGCATTTTCAAGAGCCTATAAACTAGGTGCTACTAATCACATTTTCAGATGAGGTAACAGGATTTAGAGTTGATAAAAGGGAAGGGTACTAGGGAAGGTAGGATTTGAACCTCCTGCCCTGTCGAATACAAACTTACTGTATGATATGTCATCTTTTCCCTCATTCCTTTCATAATGAAAAGCTATCTTTTGCTATTGCTAGATGCCAAGTTTCAAGCAAAGCACTGCACACGTAGTATCTTAATTCTTACAAAAACCCTGTGAGACAGGCATATTACTCACATTCACATGTAAAATCTTGATCACATACTTACGCAGAGACAACTACTAGTAAGTGCAGGAGGATGATTTGAACTGAGGACAGTTTTTATTCATAGTCTTAAACCCTGGCAGTTCTGCCTCTCTCCCACTGTATTATGAATATAGCTAAGGTTGAACTGGATGTGGTCCTCTTTGCTCTTAATCCTGGGACTGGAATCTTGATTACCGTTTATGTGCCTGTGACAACTGAATGCTGCCTTCATTAGTATGTCTTCAGCTGTTTGTCCTCTCAACCTCTGAGGGCATTCACTCTCCTATCAATATTGGAGAACCAGCTTGGTGTTCCTAACTCTCCTAGAGCCCTAGGAAAGACTTTAAAGTATTACTTTATTGGATATTTACCTCTTTTGATGAAACTGTACCCAGAGTGGTTTTGACAACTGAGTCCTCCAAACCATGCTGAAAAGGTACACTTGAAGGAATTCCATATTCCTCACAAAACACTAATTTGCATTTGTCTTTTGAGCCTTACCTCTTTTTAAATGGGTTTTTCTTTCTATAGACTTGAATGTACTAGGCCTTGAGGAAGAATATTAAAGGACTAGTGTGTGGTGTGCATTTTGAGAAACAGCTCACCAAGGTTAGAGAAACACTTTATTGGCAAAATCAAATCTGTCAACAGTTTATTTTTTTCTGAATTAGTTCTCTTATCTGTTTGTCTATTCATTATCATTTCATACCTAGAGAACCCTGTGTGTGACAGCTGTAAAGTTTAATTCCAATATCATGAAAGGTCTTCAGACCAAAGCAGTAGTGCATCAAGTTCTGGGTTTTTGTTCTTTTGTTTTTTTTCTCCCTTGAGGTTTTCCTTTTATTCTTGTTACTCATGTTCCTCACTGGGAAGTCAGTCGGCCCTCCTGAGCAGCACTAACTCCAAACTTTTTGTTGCAGAGATGCTGAGGATGCAATTTATGGAAGGAACGGTTATGATTATGGCCAGTGCCGGCTTCGTGTGGAGTTCCCCAGGACTTACGGAGGTCGGGGTGGGTGGCCCCGTGGTGGGAGGAATGGGCCTCCTACAAGAAGATCTGATTTCCGAGTTCTTGTTTCAGGTATGTTCCTTTCAAACTAAATAAGATGATGCATGTAAAATACTTAGCACAGAGTCTGGCCTCCAAGAAATGTTAGCTGTTATTCTTCAGTGCGTGGGATGTGTGGGGTTTTCTTTTCAACAGCCCATGCACAGTGACAGTCTGAAGCCCTGCCAGTGAGGCAGGTACCTTGCCAATGAAATTGCACTGATAGTGCAGCCTTGATAGAACGTAAACTTTCTTCTTATAATAGAGTTTTCTAGTGTTGAAAGGGAAGATGATGGCAAAACCCCTTGAGCTGGAATTCTAAAGACATTTTCTTTTGGAATGTACCCTGGTGTCGGACTTGCTAGAAAGACATTGCAGAAGCCAGATTTGAACAAATTACCTAGCCTTGGATCCTAAAATAGGCCATATTTTGTGGTGGTTTTGGAATTATGTAAAAAAGAAACCAAAACTACAACTTGGAGTCTTAGTGATTGTATTGCAAAGTATAGAACGAAATGTCTAGTGTTGACAAGTGATGAAATGCTAAGCTCAGAGGTTTATGCATCTTTTTGAAATATTAACACACTGGTAAAAACCTGGGGCCTTCTGCACATTGCAGGGGTGTTTTAGGGCCCTGGTGGAGTGAAGTGTATTGAGGAGCCTGGCACTGTCTTAGATGTGAATGTCACACAGTCACATCAGACTCCCATGGTGCTTAAGAGTGATACTGTCAGTATCTGCCTATCTGTGTCCCTTTGTAATTTTTTAACCCCAGAACTCTATTCCCTCCTTCAGGATGTCATGCATATCTTTTTTTCTCTCCATGCTGCTCTGAAATCCTGCTTAGAAAACTATTAGGAAATGGCTGCAGTCCTGAGCTGTGAGCGGTAAACACAGCCTTTGAGAGCAGGAGCACATTTCCCTTTCATGACATCAGGTAGGGTTGTATGACTCCCGACTAGTTTTAGCGTCTGAGTCTTACCTTTTCCCCTACTGTATTGAAGAGTGTTGGTGATCTTTTAAGAGGTACTTTGTCTAGTTTGTCAGTCATTCACACCTACAGGAAAACAAACTTTCGATTTTCGTTGTGTTACTTCAGCTACACTTTGGTTATTTTATTGGATGGTTTCAAAATTCCTATGTCCTGGGAACCCAGTCAGGCAAGAAATGATTGGTACCGATAAATTTCATAATGGAAAAAATTAGAACTCAAAGTCTTGGGAGTTTGTTATTAATTATGAAGGACAAAGAAAGAGAGGCTCTGAATTCTTAGAGGTACTAAACCTATAATGGGATGAACTTCTTGGTCTGTCGCAAAGGCCTGGTCTCTGGAAGATTATCCTAGGACCAGCTTCTTATGGTGGTTTACCACACATACTTTAGTGTTCTTCTCTGGTTTTGTGTCCTTTATTAAAATTTGTGATTTGGGGACCCTGAGGATTTAAAAGTAGTGATTGATGGAGAAGGGACCCTAGGTCTTGATGGCTCTTAACATAGATGAAGGATGTGGCCTCTTCTCTTATGTTCTCTGTGCCTAGGACTTCCTCCATCAGGCAGCTGGCAGGACCTGAAAGATCATATGCGAGAAGCTGGGGATGTCTGTTACGCAGATGTGCAGAAAGATGGAATGGGGATGGTTGAATATCTCAGAAAAGAAGACATGGAATATGCCCTGCGTAAACTGGATGACACCAAATTCCGCTCTCATGAGGTGGGTCCCCACCTTCTGTTGAGGAGCTTGTACCTAGACCACTCCACCTGAAGCTGACCTAGCAGAAGTAGCAACAGGCCATGCGTTTGCCATTTGAGGACCTCACAGTACCATTAAAGATCTATCTTACGTGGACAAAGCCAAGGAATTCATCATGCCTAAGCCCTGCAGGGTCATAACAGAGAGAAGTCTGCAGTCATAGTATTTTTAACCTGGAGAGAATACTGGTGCAGTCTGTCATAATGTGGTGAGCTATTCCATGATAACACCCTTTCACAACTGGCTTAATCCGCAGTGTCCCTCCATGAACCTAATTATTATGGCTCTCCCTCCTTTGGGTCTAGTCTGGGCTCTGCAAGCCAACCTCATCATCTCAGCCCTTCTAGGTACTGCTACTGGGGCTGAGTTGTCACTTCACTGTGCCTTTCCCAAAGTGATGCAGGAGCCTCTTTGAACCCTTAGCCCTTGGCATTTTCTTGTTGTTCATCACCTCACCCTGGGGACTTAGTTCTTGATGTACTTCCTTTCAAGTAGGTGGCTGCTGCTTTGGATCTCAGTCTGATTCAAATGGTGACTATTCCTTTGATACCATTGAGACCAGATACCAGACCACCAATTGGACATTTTTGCTGGTTATCCTGTCCTGACTTGCTATGGGGTTTAGGGATGTCTGGGGACATGAATTTCTGGGCCCATTTCTTTTTCTAAGGATTCATATAATTTCCTAACTTTATGGCTTGGAGGCTGCATGGGTTAACAGTGCTTTTGCTCAGACTGTCCTCTAAGACTTGAATTTGCAGCAGAAACAAAACAGCACCTGGTCAGTCAGTTATACTACAAAGCAGAGTCTCAGTAAGGGTAATCAAATTACTGACTTCACTGAGGGAAAAAGCATCTGGCTTCTTTCATCTTAGGGTCTTTAGATCTGAGAATGCTGGCTGAGGGCAAAGGGCCTGGAGGTAGGCCTGCCTGGACATGACTCCTCTGCTGCTTATTAAAATCTTAGCCGACCTACTCCGAACCCTGGTTCCTCTATATGCAAAATAGTCACAATAATAGCATTATCTTAAAAGACTTGCCAGGAAGCTAAATTATGAAGATAACTAAGCATCTAGCCCAGGTCCT
The DNA here is from genome assembly GCF_028564815.1 of Eubalaena glacialis. Taxonomy (NCBI): domain Eukaryota; kingdom Metazoa; phylum Chordata; class Mammalia; order Artiodactyla; family Balaenidae; genus Eubalaena; species Eubalaena glacialis. The sequence goes on from NC_083730.1 coordinate 77,054,749, forward strand.
GACACCTGGGAGGTGCTAAATACAGGTTAGCTCCTTCCATAGGTACCCACCCAAAGATGCATATGTGAGGTGGCAGAGGACCAAACTATGTATCTGACCTCTGAGATCCTTTCCAGTTCTTAGATTCTGGGGGTTAGTGGCAGGAATTCAGATATGTTAACAGTAGTAGCTAGTAGCTGAGTTATTTACCACATAATCGAGTTGCCATTTATTTGTGTCACCTTGGGCAAGAATACCTACCTCCTGCACTATTGCGAGGGTTTAATGAGATAGCATTGTGCCAAGCAAACAGTAAATGCTCAATACTTAACTATTATTGTTAGGCAGCCATGTTAGGTGTTGGTGTGCTTTATTCTTCTGGGTCTTATTTTTTCCTTTACCTTTTGTTTGAATTTCAGGGGGAAACTTCCTACATACACGTTTATCCAGAGAGAAGCACCAGCTATGGCTACTCACGGTCTCGGTCTGGGTCAAGGGGCCGTGACTCTCCATACCAAAGCAGGGGTTCCCCACACTACTTCTCTCCTTTCAGACCCTACTGAGACAGGTGATGGGAATTTTTTCTTTATTTTTTAGGTGAACTGAGCTGCTTTGTGCTCAGAATCTACATTCCAGATTGGTGATTTAGTGTCTTAGGAAATTTTTTTAATTTTTTTTTTTTTAAGGAAATAAAACTACATAATTTCTACCAGGGCCATATTAGCAGTGAAACATTTTTAACTGCGGAAATTATGGTTTTGGTTCAGAAACAAGTTGTATATTTTTCACCCCTGATGATGGGAAAAAAACCAGTGCTGTATCTTTGTGGGTTGCTCTTCTACGGAGATCAGCTGTTACTGTGACTTAAGTCGGCCCATTCTGTTTAGAAATATATTTTAAACATTTAATAATTGACATGTGTGATTGTCCTTAATTACGTTCATAGATTTCACCAAACAGGCACACTGAAATAGTAAAAAAAAAAAAAAAAAAAAAAAAAAAATCATTGAGTTGTAGTGGCAGCTTGTACCCAATTGGTAAGGAGCAGGAGTGGATTACTTTATTTGGGGATAAAGATGGTGGTCTGAGAACTTCAATCCCAAGGGCAGGTTCAGGGTTCTCTTATAATTCAAGGCCAACTGTGTAAATTAAGCTGCTTTAAAGAAAAGAGGGCACATTTCAGATAGGGGAAGGGAATGGGAAGGCTAAAAACAGACTTTTAAAAGTGGGCACCAGCATAAAGATCATTGGGAAATTCTTAGCCAAAACCAACTTTGGCAGTTCGTTAGGGAAAAAAAAAACCAAAAAAGTTTTGGTTCTATCACTTTCACTCCTAAATTTGTCTCATTTGTCCCTGGTACCTGAGCTTTAAAAAACAAAACAAACCCCAAAACAAAAAACCCCACTGTCTTGGATTCTGTTCAGTTCAGTAATCATGGGGCAGGGGGCCTACTTTGTCACAGGCCCAGGGCTGTTTTTTTTTTTTAGACCACTTTATTGAAATACAGTTGACCTGTAAAAAGCTGTACTTTTAATGTATACAACTCAGTGAGTTTGGGGTTAAGTATACACACATGAAATCACAACCATGAAGGCCATAAACATATCCATCACCTCCCAAAGCTGCCTCCTAACCTTAACAGAAAGTCAGCCCTCTGCTTGGAACAAAGTGGGTACCCAAGAACAAATTTAAGTGTGTTCAGTAAAGATAAAAGGCTGCTCAAGTCAATGGAAGCAGCAACTGAAAAGGACAACTCAGGTTGTCACATAGTGATCAGATGCAATGTCTAACAGTTACATAAATAGAAAAATTCACTTAAATGCAGTTTGGTAGACAGTCTTTTGGGGAGGGGATATAGTCTTCCATACAGAACAGCCTGTGAGTACACTTGATCCATTTCCTTGGAAACTGGCAATACCTTCTACTTCGGTTGGCATCAGGGACTATTTGCCTTATTTTGGCTAGATCTTTCCCAATTCTGTCTTCAAAAGAGTTAGTTACTAAAAGATACCTAACCATCACTTTTTTCAGGTGACTGAAGGAAGTGGGAACATTAGTGTTCGTAACAAAATAGTCATTGCACTTCCACGTTTTTAGAGGGCACCCCTTCCCAGAATAGCTACTCAGCGGTGTGAGAAGGGCTCTTTTTCATCCAGCTTTGGCCAAGAGATATTACCTGTTTGAAAACAATAACAAAAAGGAATGTTATAGTTGAGCCTGCTTTCCAACTGGCTCTACACTGAGCTAACTGGTTTGTCATGAAAAATAAGCAATGGAAATAAGTGTAGCTATTACACTGTTTTTCTAACTATGAGTATCTGAAAGAACCAGTTATAAGTGAAGCCTAATCAATGCACACTTTTCAGTAAGTAGCAGAGACAGGTTAATTAGACATTTATATGCATATGGGAGAGGAAGGAGAGACTATGACTGTGAACTCAGTTTTTCCCAAGAAGCAAAGTCTGACACAAGGTTCTATTTGAGAAACAGCATATGTGATCAATGGATATGTCTGCTGAAACAGCAACAACTATCAGACACTGAGAGATTATAAAATCTTATTTCTCTCCACAGTTAACTGAGGTGGTTTAGTTAATCAGAGGCATGAGCTCAAAATTTTTTTAGCTTTCCTTCCCATCCGTGCTTCAACCAGAGCTTTTCTTTAATTGGTTGGTCTTGATCAAAGAGGTATTCCCTGAGCCAGAGGACTGATGTTTGTCTCTGGAGGCTGCTCAGGATTGTTCTCCACTGAGGGGCATCTCCTGAACTTGAAGCTGGCACTTGGAAAGCCATCTACCTGGAGTGCTTAGGCTAGTCCCATTCCCCAATGTCCAGAGGGGTGCAGCAGCTCTGAGGGCTCACCTATCTGCAGTTCAGCTACCCAAGGTTCTGGGTTTTATTGTTGGCCCAGAGTTTTAAAATAGTTACAGTGAGGTTTAAAGATGTAAATCTCCACACTAGGGGTTGCAAATTGATCACAGGATGCACCTGGCTTGCAGCAGGTATGTTTTTTCATGGTTTTTTATTTTTTTAAATCTTGAATTAACACTTAAAATTTGGGAAATAGCACACAAAATGCCAGATGTCCAGGTTCTCTGGGAAAATCGGCTCCCATTCCTGCCTGGCACTGAATGAGAAGCAGCGCATGCCAGCTGCCCCTTTAGGCATAGCTTGAGCTCCAGATTTGCCACTCTACACATCTCTCCCTGCCTCAGTCCTGTTTTTGTTTTGCTCATTCCTGTTAACACCTGGCCCCTAGAGGTGAATGGGACCCCTGGAATCTACTGCCACCTTAGTGTCACCACCTGTATATACTTTGTTTTTTGTTGTTAATACATGTGTTTTTTTTATTTCCAGTTTTATTGAGATAATTGACATACATTGTATAAGTTTAAGGTGTGTAACACAATGATTTGATACATGCATATATTGCAAAATCATTACCATAATAAGATTAGTTAACATCCTAGAGTCACCACGCTGTACATTATATCCCCAGGACTTATTTAACTTATAACTGGAAGTTTTTACCTTTTGAGTTCCTTCACCCTTTTGCCACTTTATACTTGTCAAAGTGCTTTCACATAGCAAATCTGGGTCTCACAGTTCCTACTGCATTCTTAGTTTACTGTGGGACAGTCTGTTAAGCCATTTTGGGCAACACATACCTGGGGGAGCCACAAAATACTCCTCCACAACTCGATGGGAGTTTTGTAGTAGTTCTTCAGCACAGTTGCCTTCTACCACATTGTCGGATCTCAAGTACAGACATCTACAAAACCAGAAGTTTAAGGTTACCTTCTCAGAACATGGCTTCTAGGGCATGGGTGGAGAGGGTCAAGTATGGGAGAACAAGGGAGCAGCGTAATCTTGAGTTACAGTCACTGCTCAAAGATGGAGGAGCTGTAGTCAACAGTAGACCAAATAACAGCCTACCATTTATAGATTCTCCCAAGAACCCTGTGAGGTAAGTGGTAATTATTCCTCAGGATTGATATGTTTAATATTTTTGATGATTACTATGGGTAAGTTGCTTTTGGCGGAGATAGGTAAGAAGGCAATTACAGTATAATATATTAAACCTAACAGAGGCTTGCCAATGCTTGCCAAGGGACTAGGTAGGGGGACCTAACCCAGCCTGGGTGAGGGACAGGTCCTCAGAACAGGTGATGTCACTCCTTAACCATGGTCAAGGAACAGCTGGGTTGGGACTTCCCTGGTGGTCCAGCGGTTAAGGCTCCGCGCTCCCAATGCAGGGGGCCCAGGTTCAATCCCTGGTCAGGGAACTAGCTCCCACATGCCGCAACTAAGAGCCTGCATGCCGGGCTTCCCTGGTGGCAAAGTGGTTAAGAATCTGCCTGCCAATGCAGGGGACACGAGTTCGAGCCCTCAGGAAGATCCCACGTGCCGCATAGCAACTAAGCCGTGTGCCACAATACTGAGCCTGCACTCCTCAACAAGAGAAGCCACCGCAATGAGAAGCCCATGCACCGCAACGAAGAGTAGCTCCTCACTGCAACTAGAGAAAGCCCAGGCGCAGCAACAAAGACCAACGCAGCCAAAAATAAATAAGTTAATTAAAAAAAAAAAAGCCCGTATGCCACAACTAAAGATCCTGCACACAGCAATGAAGATCCCATGTGAGACCCAGCACAGCCAAATAAATATTTAAAAAATATGTATACACTTAAAAAAAAAAGAGAAACAGCTGGATTGGGGGGGTGATGGGAAATGAGCAAGGTGTAGAAACTTGCTCAAGAGTGGTTATAAATAAGCTGCTAAGTGACAGCACTGGGATCCGAGCCTGGTTCTGGTACCCCTAAGATGAGTGGTTTTTTCATCACAACCACCTTTGTGGATGTAAAAGTACCTGCCCCTGCTAGATGTACCACGAACATAGCTCAAGAATCTCACACTGTTTTCGGGGCTTAGTGGTTTCATTAAACTATCCAGATGGCAAACTAGTGAAACCAAACAGGAGTTGAACACATCTATGGGGCTTCCCTACTGTTTTAAGGTTTAAAAGTGCATGACAAGAGGTTTGAGTTGGCTTCCAGATACCTGGGCTGAAAAATAAGCAGTCTGCTCAATCACTAAGAGGGTAGCAGCCAAGCTCTTTCTGCTCTGAGCCAGACATAGACTGCGGGCTAAACCTAAAGGGACAATGGGGCAAGGGTGTGACGTGAACATCTGGGTAGAGGCTGCATAGAAGGCCAAGTTGTAATGATAAGATTCTTTTAGGAAAGGATTGGTTCTTCTATTTCTTTGGGGCACCCAGCCCTGGGCAAGACACGATAAACACTTATTCATGGTACAAAGAGTGGAAAGCTGGACTCTATTCCAGGACTGGCACCGTCTTAACTGTGTCACCTTGAACAAGTATGATCTTTCTAAGACCTTAAGCTTCTTGCCAAAAAAAGTGAAGGTTGCACTAGATTTTTTTTTTTTTTTTTTTACCATACAAGGATTATGCACTCATACTCATTCAAGGAAACTTGGAGAACAAAAATAAAAGTAATCTGCAAAGGTGACAATTGGACTTTCTGGGGTTTATATTTCTGTTCGGCAATATAACAAAATGGCTAAGAGACTGGGCTTCTGAATCACTGCAGAATTCAAACTGAGAGCTGCACGTGGCCTGTATGCAAGTTACTTATCCTTTCCATGTATCAGTTTCCTTGTTTGTAAAATGCTTCAGAGAATTGCTGGGACAATTAAATGAAATGATGTTTAAAAAGAAGGTCTGATAATGCTGGGCTTGCATTCTTAGGGCAACAGGAGGTGGGCGCTGAATAGCACCTGCTCTTTTTTCGAAAAGAGTTTGTACACCCCAGGTACCCCTCAGTCCCCACTACTCATTCAGAGAATACCTACGCACTTAACCTGCTATAATCACTCACAACCCTCCCAGTCCACAGGGACTGGAGGCTGCTAATTGTTCCTGGGCACTTGGAGATTTTGACAAAAAAGACTATACAACTGCCAAGAGGTGGTTAAAAGCTACTGCTTCCCAACAGTAGGTAGCAATTGATTTGTTCATTCATTTGGTAATTGGGTTTCCTATTAAGTGACATTTCCAGAAAGACAAAATTCACCTCTTTAAATATCACAATTTCCACCTAATTACTATTTAAGATGGAGTTGTTTGTAGAATAAATCCACACCTCCCTATTTTCTTAAACACAGGCTACTGAACACAGGGTCTCTGTGAGGGTGGCACACCAAGCAGACCCCTCACTTGGCAAGTCGCTTAACTTTTCTTGACCTTGGAATCATACATAAAACACCAAACAGGACCAGATGAGCTCTTTAAGTGCCTATCAATTATGACTGACTGAATGTCTACCTCACCTCATCTTTCTCAGTCAGGGTTCTATTATAAGAGCGTTTAGCCCAGATACGTAGGACAACTTCTATGCATCTGGGCTAGTTGTTAGTTATGTACCATCCTTGGGAGACTTGAAAAAAGAGTCCATTGATCTTTCTGTGTCCTCAATCAGATGAAAGACCCTGGTTGAGAAAACTTTTGACTGTGAATTAGAAATCCCTGCCCTCTAAAGCTCACAGACAAGGCACTTAAACCAGTAACTGTGGGAAATGCATTTAATTTCATGGAAAGCACTACGGCAGCATGGCAGAAGAAGTGCCTCTGTTGGCCCTTGGGCTGACCAATGGAACAGTTCTGCTGTTGTTTTAAGTTTCTTTCTGCCTCTTCCCTGCTATCAGGCTGCCAGGAGTTGTTTCTCTGGGCACCACTCTACTTCCATCTACAAGCCTTTTAATTTATTTCTAGTTTCAGGCGGACTGAAATGAGAGCTAATCGATTTGGCAAATAAGGCTCTGAGGGACATCCTAAGCATTGAAGTTATTTGGCTGCAATCAGAGATGTCACCTGAGTCAGTCTCTGGATCTGAGATGAAAAAGGATAAAGTTTCTAGGGGCTGACTTTATTACTGATTGATTGATTGATTTTTTTTGGCTGCGCCACGAGGCTGGTGGGATCTTAGTTCCCCGACCAGGGATTGAACCCGGGCCCTGGCAGTGAAAGCACTGAGTCCTAACCACTGGATTGCCAGGGAATTCCTGGGGCTGACTTTAGAGGGCATATCTAGAGCAGTATTTGAGAGAAGCTCTGAGTTCCAAGTCCTGGATTCTCCTCTTTATACCTGTGAAACTTTGGCACAGGTTACATAACCTTTCTGAGCCTTGGTTTCTTCATCTATGAAAGAGATACTAGTATTTGCCTTTCAGGATTATATGTGATTACTGAGATATAACGCATATAAAATCTTAGTGCCTGGTACATAAGCATGCTAATGCTTTTTAGCTCAAAACAAATGATAGGTTATTAACGGGCCAAGAGATTTCTGTTAGCCAGTCAGGACCTTTACAGCTAGTGCGGCTATCACCTAAAACCATTTAACACTTGTCTTCACTTAACTGGGTTCCATTTCAAATGTCAGTGAAGGCAGTACATTCAAAACATGAAAATCCTACAAATGTCACATCTAAAATGGAATCATTACCCCAAACTGGTTTCCTAATTTATGGCAAGATTGCAAATCACTGAATACTAAGTCACTATTCTAGTTACCAGAACCAAATCCCTCTTCATCTTTTCCACAAACTCTTCCCTGAGTAATAGTTGCATTTCTTTATAGTTACCCTCTAGATGCCTTGGGAAATTCTGACTGCTCTTTGCGCTTCTATTCCCACCTTTCCCATAGATAATAAAGAACATTCAACAAACATTTACTGAGTGTCTGCTCAGTGCTAGATGAAGATGAGCAATAACAGACATGCTCCCTGTGCGGTGGACGAGCAGTAGCAGAGGGGCAGAGAATCAAATATCAATTAGATAGATGTATAAATACATGTAAAATTACAGCTCTTTTGAATACCATGAGAGCCACAGGTCCTGAAAGAGAACCTGACTCAATACAGAAGAATGAAAACTTCCTTGAGGAAGTGGCAGTTGAAATCTGAAGAGAGGAAATTAAGTAGGCAAAAAAAAAAAAAAAGGAATGCGGGGACTTCCCTGGCAGTCCAGTGGTTAAGACCCCGCGCTTCCACTGCAGGGAACATGGGTTTGATCCCTAGTCAGGAAACTAAGATCCTGCATGCCGCACAGTGAGGCCAAAAAAAAAAAAAAAGGAATGCATGGGCTGAGATGGGGGTAAAGGCAAGAGCCCAGAATTCTAACAAGGGGAAAGAATGGAGAGCTCTGGGAAAGCGATGTCTTGAAGAAGTGGGCAGAAGCTTGGTTAAATGATGCCCCACAGGCTATGGTGAAGCTTTCCTTTTTATCCTAAAGAGCACTAGGAAGCCACCTGAAGGACTTGGGTAGGAGAATGACATCAGATTTCTGTTCTGAAACACTGTAACTTTGGGCAAATTGGTTAACCTCCCTAGACCTAAGCATCAAGATTACAAAATAGAGGATTTGAAGGAATCAAAGACTGGAGTGAGACCATGAGGCTAGCAAGCACTTTACACGAAGGTTATGGTTACAGATAAGTGTGGCTCTCCCTACCGGCATTGACTAATGGCAGCTTTCTTTCTCCCACCTGTACCAGGAGTTTATTTTTTAAAATTCCATCAGGAAAAGGCTAGGACAGAGTTGTAGACTGCCCATATCTTTATAGGCTACATACCCATCCTTTCTAAGAAGCTGCAGTCCCAAACAGCAAACAAGTCTGCTTTTCAAAAAAGATCATTTTCTTTTAAAATGTATTAAGATTTGGCAACAATTGGTAGAGGTGGGTAGAGGCTGCACCTTTTTAGTATTCATAAGCTGCTTTGTCAAAGACCCACCCCTCCCTGTTGCATTACACTACTTCACTACTTGGGTTATTACTCTGCCCCCTTAGGCATTTGTGTTTAGGGCCCTAGGTATAAAATGAAAAGTTAAAACTTCCCTCTGGGCTTCCCTGGTGGCGCAGTGGTTAAGAATCCGCCTGCCAATGCAGGGGACACGGGTTTGAGCCCTGGCCCAGGAAGATCCCACATGCCACGGAGCAACTAAGCCCGTGTGCCACAACTACTGAGCCCGCGTGCCACAACTACTGAAGCCCACGCGCCTAGAGCCCGTGCTCCGCAACAAGAGAAGCCACGACAATAAGCCACGCACCGCAACGAAGAGTAGCCCCTGCTCGCCACAACTAGAGAAAGCCTGCACGCAGCAACGAAGACCCAACACAGCCAAAAAAACAAAAAACAAAAAAAACTTCCCTCTGCATTCCCATCTTCTTTAACACTAACCATCGTTAATAGTTTCTTGCATGCCCTTTCAGGGAACAAAACAAAACTTAATGCATACACCAGAGTATATAAAATAGATTACACATAAAGTATCGATAATACCATACACAATGTCCTGAACTTTGCCTTTTTCATTAAGTATATCTTGGAGACCTTTCCATATCAGCATATATAGTTATTTCATTATTTTTAACTGCCAAATATTCCAGTGTACTATGATGATGTATTTAGCCATGAAGGACACTTAGATTGTTTCTGGGGTTTTTTTGTTTCTTTTCTGTTGTTTTGTATTATAAACAGATTTGCATACCCTGGGCGCTTGTGAACACATCTTGATGCACTTTCACAGATATTTCCATAGGGAACCACTAGGTCAGAAAATATGTACATTTAAAATTTTTGAGACAGGAATTCAGCAGCAAGGAAATCAGACATGAGCTCACATTCTATTAACAAGAAACATTACAAATCAACAAAAATAAGATAATCAAGAAAAATATTAGAAGAAAACCCTGGGACTTCCCTGGTGGTCCAGTGGTTAAGACTCCGCGCTTCCACTGAAGGGATCGCGGGTTCGATCCCTGGTCCGGGAACTACGATCCCGCATGCCGCACGGCCAAAAAAAGAAGAAGAAAACCAGACAGGATAAGGAGTTAATGCAAAGATCCTAGAGGAGCAACGAATCTGGCGTGTTGGAGAAACGGTAAAGAAGCCAATGTGGTTGGAGTGATAAAAGCAGTACTTCGGTGCGGTAGGGAGGGACTCTAGGAAGTTGGGCCTCGAAAGTGAAGCTTAGCAGTTCGGATTTTGTTCCTAGTTACACTGGGAGCCCTCGAGGATTTTACAAGGGAGGGACAGGATCCATAATGAACAAGGGAAAGAGTGAAAGCACCCGCGGGGTGACCGTGGGCAAGTTCTCGCATCTCGCTTCTGTGAAATGAGACACTAATCTTCATCTTAACTGGGAGCGAAGGCGCCGCAGGCAAGGCTTCGAGGGCCGTAGTCGCAAGCTTACCTGTCCTCCAGAACTGACTCCATGGGCTCCACCCCGTCCGTGTCCACGGCGCGGAGCCGGTCGGCGAAGGCGATGGCTTTCTCCAGCCGTGCCACGGCCTCTTGGCTGCCGAAGTCCACAAGCGCTAGCCGCTCCAGGTGCTCGATCAGCTCGGCCGTGACCCGGCGGCTTCCCTGGGGGAGGATGAGGCGGAGGGCTTGGGTCACGGGTGGGGCCTGCTCCGCCTCCCGCCCCGCTTCGGCGCCCGCCTAGACGCCCCGGCCTCTACCTGATGAGCGGCCTTGGAGGGGAAGCCCCGGCGCCCGCCCGCCGACGCTCGAAGGCCCAGCCACACGGCCCGCGCCCACATTTCTCTCCTTCTCGGCTTCCGTAGTGCGTCCTCTCGTAAAGCCTAGCGACGCGCTTAAAAGTGATGACATCCGAGAGCGCCGCCACCGCCGACGCCATGAACAGCGTAGGGGAGGCTTGCACCGACATGAAGCGTGAGTACGACCAGTGCTTCAATCGCTGGTTTGCCGAGAAATTCCTCAAGGGGGACTGCTCCGGGGACCCGTGCACCGACCTCTTCAAGCGCTACCAGCAGTGTGTTCAGGTGAGCTGAGGCCCGGATCCTCTCGCCTCTACCCCAGGCACCGGCTTCTCTCTACGGTGTTCCTGGCCTCACGCATCGTATCTTGAGGGCGTTGGGACTAGCAGGGTGAAGAAAAGCCTCGATGAGACCAGTGACAGTAGTTCTCTCCCCTACCGTCACCAAGGCTGCCTGGTATCTCTCCGAATGACAAAGTTAAATATTTTTGCAGCACTTTACTTTTTACGGAGCCCAGTAACATTCTTTGGTTCATTTGGTGCTCAACCTGAACTTGCAGAGTGGGCATAGTTATTCGTATTTTATGCATGGAACACTCACGCCCAGAAATAGGAAGTGATTAGTCGAAGTTCACTAGAATCAAGTTTCCTTGGATTTTGCGGTGGTGCACTTTTCCAATATTGCTGAGGGACAAGGAGGGGTGTTAACCTCTCTGGCCTGTTAGACATTATGGAGGATCTCCTTTTGTTATATTCCCTTCATTGGCCTATTTTATTCTCTCTTGACTAGCTAGAACATCTTCATTCCAGCCCAGTGAATGTGAAACTGATCTGAATCGTAAGAACAGCCCTGGGCAAGGCACTCCCAATTAGTTAACTTAAAAAACATCCTCAGTAATTCCAGGTGGAGCTGCTGTCTTTACCCAATATACAGATAGGAAAGTTAGGCTTGATCAAAGTTACATAGCCAGTAAGTCCTGGGACTGATTTGAACTTGTGTCTGTCACAATAGAGTGGTGATACTGTTTAAATTCCACTTCTGAATTTTGACGTTAACTCTTTCCAATCTCTCTGGTTTTACACTTAATTTCTTTGTAATCTTATGTTTAAAAGCATGGGGTTTGAATCATGTTTGGTAGTCCTTATGGTCCAGTCGGATTTACTTTTGTACCATCATATTTATAAAGTTTGGTCCTCAGGCTCCATGTAGACCTTTATCATGTGTTTTCTTCCATCAGAAAGCAATAAAGGAGAAGGAGATTCCTATTGAAGGACTGGAGTTCATGGGCCATGGCAAAGAAAAGCCTGAAAGCTCTTCTTGACCTTGACAGTCACCTTGAAAATGGACTCCTCAAATCAGGAAATTGAGGACTCTGGATCATGTCAGTTAAAGCTGTGAAGATAGCATCGATTTGATGAATTTAGGAGAGAGGAGTTTCCTGTCCTCCTTCTTGATATTTTTCTCTCATTTGTAAATGATGAAAAAAATCACTCTTTGCTTTGAAATTTCTGGCTTTGGCATCAGCAGGAACTCAATGTGCTAAATAATGGGATTATGGTTGCAATACTTGGTCTGGGATCGGTTTTAAATATACCTTGTATGTAAATGCTGATAAGCTTGTCAGGATGACCAAGGCTGCCAGAGTTATGCTTCGAAGGACATTACTTGTACACTGTACTCGGGTTATTGTTCATGGAAGCAACTGGTTAGGATCTCTCTTTTCTCTCAGGGAGATAATGCTTTGGAAAGGGTTCCCAGCACAACAGTTTCGATCAATGCTTGGGAGCACAGTTTTATTTTTATATAGTAACTTAACTGTTAAGATTGCTGGTGGACTGGGTTAGCCAAGAGGAAGACAGCTTTTAACAGTTCCCTACCTTAAGAAGAGGTGTCAGATCTCATATTAAGATGTGAAAGCTTCAAGAACACTGTGAACACCATCTCAGAGCTCATGGTGTAGTTCAGCAATTAAGATCCTTGGAGTGACTATGCAGGAGGATCCTAAATTGCAAAGATTTGCTGTTGCCAGCTTTCAACTTAAGTAAATGAATTAAGTCAACCTGTGTATCATAAAAGTGCCAAAATGCTGCATCTGGTTAAATGGGGGGAGAAAAGAGTTCACTTTGCCTCCTTTACCCACCCTGCCCTGTAATGCCTGTAATCATGAAGATGGAACAAATTCTAACATTTAGTTTCTATCATTATTTGCCCCTGAAACTCAGTGCACTTTATGGAACTACCACCCTGTAACCCCACACATCCCATATATAAACTGGGGGGAGTTTTATAATTTAAAAATGAAGATTTATCTAAGCTAGGTAGTATCGTATAGCAAATGGAAACCACTGATTTCTAAAATTTCCACAGTAAGCTACACAAATATCTTAAAATGTTTATATAATGGCACCCAAAAAAATGTCAGGATCAGGTGAGCACTTACACACTTTAGAATGTCATGTAGTCTCCACAGTTGTGTATCTTGAGTAATGTGGTTCAATTTTTTCTGTGCCTATATAGTATGAAACTTGATTTACAGAAGTCCTAGATCCTATTATCTCTTCTCCACTTTACCAGTTATTTTATAAATAACTTCATATTTAATGTGACCAGTCCTTAATGTCATTGCAATACATTCTGCATTTATATTTTGACAGGTTAAGGTCCATTATACAAAAGATATTTGGAACCCAGTTGAGGGAGTCCAGGCAGCAAGCTAGAGTTAAGTATAACTGTCCTGAAGTAAGCCTGGCCACAAGCCAGTCAAAACCTTATATTATAGGCTCTTGAATCTTACCACAAAACTGTCTGGTTGAGCCTTGAGAATAAAACAAATGTTATTGTAATTGCTACTGAGGGAATAATTTTTTTCTGATTGTTCCTCATGCTATTTTGACTTTATCCTGCCCTTATAAAATGGCTCCCACTATCTCAACTACTTAAAAGGTTTTAAATTTTGAAGAGGAAATCTTAATTGCTCTTTAATGGTGGTCTCTCCTAATTCCTATGGCTACAGGAAGGTTTTAATTCCAGAAACAAATAAAGCCAGTTCTATATGCAGAAATGTGTCACACTGCCTTTATTTCTCCAAAAGTTTCTGATCCTTCCAGCCTTAAGGGAGCTGAGAGATGACCCAAGATGAGAACTTGACACCTTGGGAGAAAATTATCTGACTGTAGGGAGAATTCTTCAGCAAATGCTGGTGTCTTTGCCATCCGAAGTCTGCCAGGACCCAATTTTGACCCTTAATTAGCTTGACTTGTGGTATCTGCTTTATCCACCCCAGGCACAAGAAACCAATGCCAGGCCTGTTACAAACATTGTTATTTGGAGGCCTGAATTGGACCTGAAACACTGTAAACAGCAGCCGCAGACCTTCACTGCACAAATAGAAATAACATCAATGCTAATTTATGAGGGAAAAACATCACCAAAGAATGCAACTCTCAGCTCATGACTAAGTTATTTATTTAAGCCATCTCCTGCCATAAGCAAAGGGACGGAAGATCAGTATAATGGTCATCAAGTATAATGGTCATCACTGGATACAAGAAGGTGAGCTTAACGTCCGTCTCGAACACTTTTCTGGTCCATGTGTGCAGAGTAATGGTCCAACCAGTGCTGTGGTCCCCGCTGGGTAATGGTCCAGGTTCTCTTTATTCATCTTCATAGCCAGTTGGAAGCGGATTCACATGAGGGTTATGGAATAGGGTATGGTTACCATCTCCCCAGGGAAAGGGCTGTGGAGTGAAGATGTCAATTAGGCAATTCCAGAAAATAGTTCAGAAACAGCACTACCACGAACTGCCTAAAGTAGGGTGAGTAACAGATAATACATAAAAACAAAATGGAAATTAGTCCTTTAACTACTGGCATATTTCAGCCCTCCCATAATTTAAGGGAGCTCTTATAAATTCCAGGGGAGCCCGTAGACAGTATGAAAAGCAAGCTCAAGTTCATTACTCAAAAGCCTCTCCCTGGTAACTGTACATCAGTGCTGTGTTTCTGAAAGTGCAATCCTCCCGTCACCTGTATCAGAGTGGTAGAGGTGGGTATGGGGGCAGAGATGCTTACTTAAATGCAGATTTCTGGACCTGAAACAAATCTCTGGATTGGAAACTGCAACATACCCTCAGTTATTTTGCATGCTACTTTTGAAAAGCATTGCTCTAGGGCAGTGATTTCCAGCCCAGGATGATTCTGCCCCTGTGGGGACGTAAGCCAGTATCTGGAGACATCTTGGGGAGAGAAGCGGATACTACTAGCACCTAGTGGTTAGAGGTCAAAGATGCTGCTAAACATCCTATAACTCACAGGACAGCCCCTCCTCGCCCCAACGAGAATTATCCAGCCCCAAACGTCAATAGTACTGAGGTTAAGAAACCTTACTGCACGGCTTCTAATTCTATTGTACAAGGGTGGGAGTGGCGCTCAGACTCAAAAATTCTTTCTGAATCTAAGGATCCTGCTTAATTTTCCAGTCCTACCTGGGCTAAGTGACGTAATAATTATTATAATATATCTGCATCAATAGCCAAAGGATGACATAGTTGGGATGATAACTAGCACAGAGGTGAACAGAAGCTGTCAATCTCTTCATTATGCAGCTAGTAGCTTCCAGATGCCCAGGTTTTAGAAAGGTGAACCGCCTTCCGACTTTGCCAGTCTAAGGGAGTTTCCCAAATCTCCAAGTTTTGTACCAGCGACAACTGTTTCAGAACAGTATCAGAAGGCAAAAGGTGGGATGACTCGGAGAAAGGAAAACTGAAGGGCACTTATTGTACGACCTTGAAGAAGAAAAGTGAGATATGACCGGAGAAAATAAAAATGTGTTTGGGAGGATTAAATGAGAAACTGTACACGCACGGCACCCACGCTTTTAGAGAATGAAGAACTTGGACTAGGGCATTTGGAATGAAAAGCGAAGAGACACTCGGAGAGACTGCAAGGGGTACCTTGGACCTGATGCGGAGATGGGGGTAGGCGACGAACTCGGGTCTCTCCTCCTCTCCGTGGCGCGACTTAAGGAACACGTTCAGCATGCTCACTCCCACCCCGGGGAGCGCCACGAAGTAGGTGAGGGCCTTCCACATGCGAGCTGCAGAGGGGACACGACGCTCAGGCCTGGCGGTAATACGCCCGGGTCTCCTCTCCCTCCCCCAAGGCCTCAAGCCAAGGTCACGGTCCCGCCGCTCTTCGCTCCAGTGGGGCCGAGGCCCGCCCTGCGCACCCAGCCCCAATACCTGAGCCCTCCTCGCCGTGGGCGCCACTCGACATAGGCCGGGTCAGCAGCCGGGAACGACCTAGCAGCCCAGAAACCCGGGTTGCAGCTGCCGTCGCCATCTTTGACGAGAACCACCGCAGCGCCGGAAGCGGAAACAGAAAAGTTGACTGTGGGGGCGGGGCCACAACCTCAAAAGGAAGTTCCTATTGGGCGGTGCCTTTTAACCCGAGGAGCCCGCGCACTGTCTTCCGGGCCCGCAGAATCCTAGCGTGAAAGCTCGGAGCCGCAGAGCTAGAGGGAGCATGCGCTCTGCACTCCTGCGTGCACTCCCTGCTCCCTAAGGTCAGCACCCTGGCGAGGTTAAGCGCAAAAGAAAGGTTTGTGGAGGACACCCTGGCATCCGGGGTCGCTCCCTTCGTTGAAGTCCGTACACAGCAACAGGAGGTTCCGAGCACAAACCACTCTATCTAAAATGCCATTTCCCCTCCTCCCTATCCTTTGACTCTGCGCTATTTTTTTCATGGCACCAGGACATAATAATAATTGTCATCATCATTATTACAATATTTTGTCGGCATCACAGAGTTTATGTTCTATCAGGGGAGGCAAAAGATTTTGCCACTGCAGCATCCCCAGACTCTGGAATCGTGCCTGGCAGGTAATAGGTGCTCAACACAAATTTGTTGAATGAATGAAAGAATGAATGAGTGAATGAATGAATAGCAACGGGAAACAATTGGCATCTGTTATATTTTATCTCTACAATTCTTTCCCACCCCTCCTGTCATTTTTCTTCCTTCTACTCATCTAAAAACAGTTTTAAAAATAAAAGTTAAAAAATAGATACATAAGATAAAATGAAAGTAAACTTTTTTTTTTAATTTATTTATTTATTTAGTTTTGGCTGCGTTGGGTCTTCGTTGCTACGTGCAGGCTTTCTCTAGTTGTGGCGAGTGGGGGCTACTCTTCATTGTGGTGCGCGGGCTTCTCATTGCGGTGGCTTCTCTTGTTGCGGCGCACGGGCTCGAGGCACGCAGGCTTCTGTAGTTGCAGCACGCGGGCTCAGTAGTTGTGGCTCAGGGGCTCTAGAGCGCAGGCTCAGTAGTCGTAACGCACGGGCTTAGTTGCTCCGCGGCATGTGGGATCTTCCCAGACCAGGGCTCGAACCCGCGTCTCCTGTATTGGCAGGCAGATTCCCAACCACTGCACCGCCAGGGAAGTCCCAAAAGTAAACTTTTTGACCATAGGTTCCTTTAAGGATATAATGAAAGCTATGAATCCTTTCCTCACAAAAAATGCAGCTGCTCCTAAGCACACACAGTTTAAGCACGCAATGTTGGGGGAAGAAGGTACTATAAAGTACATCCAGACACCCGCTAAGAGTCCTGTGCCCCAGGTTAAGAACCTCTACTTAGAGGAATAAACAGGGACTCTGGCGTGGTAAGACTGGATTCACATTTTGTTTCCATCCCTCACAGCCTGTATGACCTTGAGCAAGTTAGATAAAACGAATGCTTTAAGGTCCTGCAGTTTCATGAAAACAAAAATTTAGGATCATATTACTAGAGCTTCACAATCTGATCTTTCTTTCTCTGAGTAGCCTGGGTTTTTGCATGTTATGGTGAAATTAGGATTGTCAGATCCCTAGGCATCCTCAAACACAGCCAGAGGGGCTGTGAAGCCCCACAGTGTAGCCATGGAAAGGGTCCAAGCTCAAGGATCAGGAAATCCTGGGCTTAAATCTGGTCTGTCCCCAACTGTTCCTCTTCTCTAAAATGGGAATGTAATATGCACTTATTCATCCCTTTATCTGACAGACAATAATTTAAGACACAGCCCCACCTGGGGAAGTTACTCACCCTCTATCCATAATAATGATGGTTCATTTAATAAATATTAACTACGGTGGCTACTATGTGCCAGGTTTACACAGTAGTATGCAAGAGCTATAAGATCTCTCTCATGCAATTTACAATTCAGTGTTAGAGACAGGATTAAGTGAAAAATGCCCAATGCCTGGGATATGTTAAAAATTCAACAAATGTTTATTTTCTCATAGGACTTTCATACATCTTACAGGATGGTAGTGCTAGGTAAAGATTCTGTCTGTCATATGCTTGGCCCACAGTACATTCTCAGGCATGATGCCTATGATGTTATTGCCAGGTATGCTCAGCATTTGCAAAGCTTTGGGTGACTGAGTTTAGACAGCCCAGGAAACCAAAATCATCAATACAACGAATAGCTAATATTTACTAAGCACTTATTTCATGCCGTCATCTATGCTAAACACTTTACATAAATTGTCTTCTCCACCTCAGTAAATGGGCACTCCATTCCTCAAGTTTAACACCTTGGAATCACCTTTGATATCCCTCTCTCTCTCTCTCTCTCTCTCTCTCTCTCTCTCTCTCTCAAACACACACACACACACACACACACACACACATTTTCTATCCAGAATCTGACAGCTACTTACCACCTACTGCTACCAATTTAATCAAAGGTGTTATCTCTCACCTGGGCAATTGCAACAGCTTCCTAACTGGTCTCCCTGCTACCTGGCCCTTCTACAGCCTATTCTTATGTGGCAACCAGGGGAATCCCTTAAAACCTGTCAGATCATCTTCTTCCTCTGCTCAAAATCCTCAGTGGTTCCCATCTCAGAGTAAATGCCAAAGTCCTGACAGTGGGCTGCCAAGTCCTACACACCTTGCCCCCAGCCACCTCTCTGACATCATGTAGTCTCCCTGCTCCCTTGCCCACTTCACTCCAGCTACATTGGCCTTCTTGCCTTTCCTTGAACATGCCAGGCATGCCCCTGCCTCAGGACTTTTGCACATGCTCATATCTCTGCCTAGAAGAGTTTCCCCCAGGTAGCCGCATGAATTGCTTCCTTATTTCACTCAGGGCTCTGCTTAGAAGCCATCTCTTATCAGAAAGGCCTTCCCAGGCCACCCTGAAGTGAAATAGCTCCTCCCCGCCCTGACACTCTATCCTCCTTACTGCGCCTTATCTATCTTTGTGGCACTTACCACCATCTGCTGTATTAAATATTTATTGGTTTATTGTCTGCCTTTCCTCACCATACACCATGGGGGCAGGGACTATGTTTTGTTCACTGGTGTGACCACTTGGCACATGATAGGACCTCACTGAATATACATTAATCCCAACCATGATCCTGTGAGCTAGATACTATTCTCCCCATTTTTCAGATAAGGAAACTGAGACTCAAAGTTGTGAGGGAAATTGCCCAAGATCACAAAGCTTTTGGCAAGTGGTGGACTCAGGCAGTGTGGGACTCAAGCCAGTTCTTTTAACCTCAAAGCCATACAGACTTTGCTTTAGGTAGAACGACACCAACTCCGAGAGGTCACCCTGTCAAGCTCATGCTAATCTGATGCTCTGAATAAGGATTAGCAAGAAAAAAAAAAAAAGAGCTAATAATTTCTGACTTCAGTAGGTTTGGAAAGAAAAATATTTCAAGTCATGGGGTCCTTGAGAATGGATGGAACCATCAAATGTGTTTTCAAGGTGCTGAGCTGGCAGTTCCCAGCTTGTGCATCCTCTCACAGTGAACCCCAGGGCATCTGGCCTCTCTGTGCAGGGAGTCTCCCCAAGGCCATGGCCAGCCAGGCCTGGATTTGACGTCATCTTCTCTGGCAGCTGGTGATGTTTACACTCATGTTGAAGCCACTAAGGTCTCTGGTGCTCTGTTTCCTTGAAACAGGGAGCTGGCAGGCAGGCACCTCAATATTGGGGCCAGCTGCTGATGCGGGGATTGGAGGGAGGCTGGGGGAGGCTGCCTAGCCAAGGACAGGGCTTGCTTAGGGGAAAGCTTATCTGGGGCATTCTGCCTGCTACTTCTGCTGTGGTTTCTCCCAGCTAAGAGTTCATCCAGTTCCTGGACCAATAAATATTTGTCTGCCAAGAGACTAATCCCAAGTCTCAATTAAGTGCTCAATTATCGTTCGTTATTATTTTTGCCATGGTCAGGGGAGGGGTACAGGTTCTATGGAAACAGAGCAGAGGGGTATTTGGCCTGCACTATGCAGAAGGCACCGAAGCTTTTTTCCAAGCACGCTGCAGGGGTGCTATGACCACCACTTCCATCATCTGAATAACTTGTCTGAGATGCTTAGCATCATTAATTCATTTAATTAGGGTCTCAACTGTGTCCTTGGACTGGGGCAACAGCAGCGACCTCATGGAACACCCAGTCTAGAGGGAGAGACTGACAAGTAAACAGTTACTACAACCAGTGTGATGGGTTCTACAATGGGGGGCAGTACACCATGAACCTTGGTATCAGGTTCTAGTCTCAGGTCAGCTACTTAGCTACATAATCATGGGCAAGTCAAGTGACCTCTTAGAGTCTCACTTGTGAATTGGAGTTATTACAAGGACTTAACAGGATAATAGTTATTAGCTAATATTTATTAAGCATTTACCATGTACTGGGCCCTTCACGTGCATTAGTGTAGTCATTACAGCACTCCTATGGGATAGCTACTATTCTTATCCCCATTTCACAGATGAGGAAACTGAGGCACAAAGAGAGGTGAAGTCATTTGCCTAAGTTTCACACCCTCTAAGTGATTGAGCCGGGATTCAAATCCAAGAAGTCTGGCCTCAAAGTTTGCATGTTTAATCACTCTGTGATACTGCTTCAATAACTCAAGTGACCAAGCAAAGGAAATTACAAACAAGACGAAAAGACAACCCTCAGAATGGGAGAAAATATTTGCAAATGAATCAACGGACAAAGGATTAATCTCCAAAATATATAAACAGCTCATGCAGCTCAATATTAAAAAAGAAACAACCCAATCAAAATATGGGCAGAAGACCTAAATAGACATTTCTCCAAAGAAGACATACAGATGGCCAAGAAGCACATGAAAAGCTGCTCAACATCACTAATCATTAGAGAAATGCAAATCAAAACTACAATGAGGTATCACCTCACACCAGTTAGAATGAGCATCATCAGAAAATCTACAAACAACAAATGCTGGAGAGGGTGTGGAGAAAAGGGAACCCTCTTGCACTGTTGGTGGGAATGTAAATTGATACAGCCACTATGGAGAACAGTATGGAGGTTCCTTAAAAAACTAAAAATAGAATTACCATACGACCCAGCAATCCCACTACTGGGCATATACCCAGAGAAATCCATAATTCAAAAAGACACATGCGGAAGATTGGGATTGACATATATACACTAATATGTATAAAATGGATAACTAATAAGAACCTGCTGTATAAAAAAATAAATAAAATAAAATTCAAAACTTAAAAAAAAAACAAAAAACGACACTTGCACCCCAATGTTCATTGCAGCACTCTTTACAATAGCCAGGTCATGGAAGCAACCTAAATGCCCATCGACAGACGACTGGATAAAGAAGATGTGGTACATATATACAATGGAATATTGCTCAGCCATAAAAAGGAACGAAATTGGGTCATTTGTAGAGAAGTGGATGGATCTAGAGACTGTCATACAGAGTGAGGTAAGTCAGAAAGAGAAAAACAAATATCGTATGTTAATGCATATACGTGGAACCTAGAAAAATGGTACAGGTGAACAGGTTTGCAGGGCAGAAATAGAGACACAGATGTAGAGAACAGACGTATGGACACCAAGGGGGGAAAGTGGCGGGGGGGTGGGGTGGTGGTGGGATGAATTGGGCGATTGGGATTGACATGTATACACTGATGTGTATAAAATAGATAACTAATAAGAGCCGCTGTATAAAAAAATAAATTAGGGGCTTCCCTGGTGGCGCAGTGGTTGAGAATCTGCCTGCCAATGCAGGGGACACGGGTTCGAGCCCTGGTCTGTGAAGATCCCACATGCCGCGGAGCAACTACTCCCATGAGCCACAACTGCTGAGCCTGCGCGTCTGGAGCCTGTGCTCCGCAACAAGAGAGGCCGCGATAGTGAGAGGCCCGCGCACCGCGATGAAGAGTGGCCCCTGCTTGCCGCAACTAGAGAAAGCCCTCGCACAGAAATGAAGACCCAACACAGCCAAAAATAAAAATTAAAAAAAAAAAGTAAAAAAATAAATTAAATTAAATTCAAAAAAAAAAACCTCAAGTGACCTTAGCACGGTGCCTGGCACAAAGTGAGTGCTCAATAATTTTTTGTTAACTATTATTATTGCCATGATTAGGGGAGGGGGAACAAGGTCTATGGAAGCAGAGCAGAAGGGCATTTGTCCTGGACTAGGGAAGGGCAGTCAGGGAAGGCTTCTTGTAGGACGTGACATCTAAGTCATGCCACCATCCCCCCAAATAAATATGAGTGAGTCAAGGACAAGTTTTGGTTGGAAGGGAGATGGGAGAGTTTTCCAGGCAGACAGCACCACAGAGGAAAGATATGGGTACTGTATCCAGAATTCCAAACGGTGCCTTAACGTTGGAGGTGTGAAGGGAGAGAAGGAGCAAGAACTTAGAGTCCTGCAGACATAGAGAATGGACTTGAGGACATGGGGAGGGGAAAGGGTAAGCTGGGACGAAGTGAGAGAGTGGCATGGACTTATATATACTACCAGATGTAAAATAGATAGCTAGTGGGAAGCAGCCGCATAGCACAGGGAGATCAGCTCAGTGCTTTGTGACCACCTAGAGGGGTGGGATAGGGAGGGTGGGAGGGAGACGTAAGAGGGAAGAGATATGGGGATATATGTATATGTATAGCTGATTCACTTTGTTATAAAGCAGAAACTAACACACCATTTTAAAGCAATTATACTCCAATAAAGATGTTAAAAAATAAAAATAAAAATAAAAAATAAAAAAAGAACTTAGAGCCCTACAATCCTACAGGCTATGATGAGTTAGGGTTTTATCCAAAGGGTACTAAGAAGACTTGCTTTTAAGCTAGGAGAGAGGTGATCAGCTTTGCACCTGAGGCTTTGCACAGGCTGGACTCTCCTGTCTGGAAATGCCCTTCCCACCCTGTTGTGCATCTCTGTCTGCATGCACCCCACTCAGTTCTCACCTCCTACAGGCAGCCTTTCCTGGTTACACCGTGCCCCTGGCCTCTGGTACCCCAGTGAGGTTTAAGTTCACTACACTGTGTTTGAAAACTATTCCTTCTCCTCATTTCCACTCTGAGCTCCAGGAGAGCTCCCCTGCCCCCACCCTTTCCTAAGATTCCTCTGAATTCCCATACAGCCTGGCACAGAGCAGTCATAACAAAATGGTTAAGAACTCAGTTTCTCAGTCAAAGCTGGATTTTTAAAAAATATTTATTTATGGGCTTCCCTGGTGGTGCAGTGGTTAAGAATCCGCCTGCCAGTGCAGGGGACAGGGGTTCGAGCCCTGGTCTGGGAAGATCCCACATGCTGCGGAGCAACTAAGCCGGTGCACCACAACTACTGAGCCTGCGCTCTAGAGCCCGCGATCCACAACTACAGAGCCCACGTGCCACAACTACTGAAGCCGGCGCGCCCTAGAGCCTGTGCTCTGCAACAAGAAAAGCCATCGCAATGAGAAGCCTGCTCACCGCAACGAAGAGTAGCCCCCGCTCACAGCAACTAGAGAAAGCCCCCGCACAGCAACGAAGACCCAACACAGCCAAAAATAAATAAAATTAAATTAATTAATTTTAAAATATATATTTATTTATTTATTTGGTTGCACTAGGTCTTTAGTTGCAGCAGGCGGGCTCCTTAGTTGTGGCATTTGAACTCAGTTGAGTCATGCATGTAGGATCTAGTTCCCTGACAGGGATCAAACCGGGGCCCCCTGCATTGCGAGCACAGAGTCTTAATCACTGCACCACCAGGGAAGTCCCTCAAAGCTGGATTAAAATCCTGGCTCTGCTACTTTTGCTGGACAAATCACTTCACCTTTCTGTGCCTCAGTTTCTTCATCTGCAGAATGGGGAAAATCATAGTACGTACCCACCTAATAAGATTGTTGGGAGGACTGAATGTGATGATATGTGTAAAAACACTTAGCATCTTGCTCAACAAATAGAAGCAATTTGTATTGTATTATTATTAATCATCTGCTGTTACATTAAGCTAAAAACAGAACCAGTGTATGGTCTGTGAAATATATGTCAATAAAGCTGTTAAACACAACAAAGCAGGCTACGAAACATGATGAAATGTATATTTCCATTTTGGTAAAGTGCATGGAAAAATGCTGTAAGGGTTATACTTACGTGTTAAGAGACGTATGTCTGGGTTTTAATTTTCTTTTAAAAATTTCTACAATGAATATTTATTACTTGTGCTATAAAAACAAAGGCTTTCACCAAAAAGCAGACTGTGAAGTTGATACCAGAGCTTGTGTTGTTGGTATTCTTGCCATTAGACTGTAAGCCCCATGAGGGCAGGGACCCCTTCTGCCTGGCGCAGGAAAAGCCCTGAGTAATTGACGGAAGGGTGACTGGATGAATGGGGGCTTCTCTGGTACCCTCACCTGCAGTACCGCACTCTCCCTGTGGGTGGCAGGCTCCGCATGTGTGGGCGCCGCCCACGAGTCTGGCCACAGATGAGTCGCGCCAGCGACCTTCAACGTGGCTGTCTTGAAGGAGGGAGAGAGGTGGAACCTGAGAGAGGGGTAGAGGGAGGTCGGGCTCAGGGACTCCTTCTTAAGGCCTTGCCTCTTAGACGTCTCCTGAATCTTCCCCGGATTGGAACAAGAAAACTTCACTTTCTATAGAATGTCCCCTCACCCCACTTCACCCCACCCCACACTGGGGGGCAGAGAGGAGAGACTGAAAGGCCCCTGGGGCCTGGGAGACAGAGGAGGAGAGAGAAAGGCCATCCCGAAAATCTTCATCTTCGCAACTCATAACTCACAGGGTGCTGCTCTTGGCAGTTGACTAATTGCCTCCAACCAGTAGCTCTTTGATCTTAGAAGGGAGGTGTGCTAGCGTCCCATTTTGCAGACGAGGGTCATTGTGGCTTAGAGAGGTGGTGCTCGCTTAGAGAGGCAGACCTCAGCTGAGTCTGATTCCAAATCCCTTCCCTTGACTCTGCCTCCTCCCCCACTCCCCCCGCCCCTCCCCCACCGTGTGTCAAGCTGAGACATCCTTGGAGGGGGTGTGTACCCATCTAAGTTACCATTATTAATTGTTAATACTAACAGCATTTGTTTAGCCTAGACTTCCTGTGGTACTGGCACTTGACATAGATTATCTCATTTAATCCTTCCAACAACACTTTGAAGTAAGAACTACTGTTATCCCCATTTTATAGATGAGGAAACTGAGCCTCAGAGATGCAAATATTGACAAATCTGGAGACAAGTTTGACAGACCCAGGATTCAAATGCATGGCTGTCTGACCCCAAAGTCTGCTTTTTACCAGTACATGTTTTCCCTTCATAATTATTTTAAGTATTAAAGTATCGAATACATACATCTATATGGTACAAATTACAAAATAATAATAATAATAAAGAATAAAGAATGAGGGCTTCCCTGGTGGCGCAGTGGTTGAGAATCTGCCTGCCAATGCAGGGGACACGGGTTCGGGCCCTGGTCTGGGAAGATCCCACGTGCCGCGGAGCGGCTGGGCCCGTGAGCCACAATTGCTGGGCCTGCGTGTCTGGAGCCTGTGCTCCGCAACAAGAGAGGCCCGCGCACCGCGATGAGGAGTGGCCCCCGCTTGTAGCGGCTGGAGAAAGCCCTTGCACAGAAACGAAGACCCAATACAGCCATAAATAAATAAATAAAAACAAATACTTTAAAATACATGAAAAAAAAAAAAAAAAAAAGAATAAAGAATGAAAAGCCTCCCCATCCCTGTTCTCCAACCACCCAGTTTTACTCCAAAGAAGGTTACCATACTAGAGATTTCTGATGATCCTTCTAGAGATATTCGGTACGTAGATGAACACCTATTTTACTGCCTCTTACGCACTGATCAGTAACTTTCTAAACCATAAGAAGGACCAAGTCTTCTTCTAGAACATGGTGTAATTTCTCTTCACTGACTCCTTGGATTGGCATGCAGAGCCTCCCAGGGGCACCTCCACCCACTTTATGCATCAGCCACATAGGTCTTCTCCAAGCTCCGCATCATGTTGCCATCTTCCCAGCCTCCTTGCCTCCAGCCTTCTTCCAACTGCTTCATTTATTGTGATCTCTTTCCCTTTGAGGCTCCCCAGCCAGAACCTATCCCCCCTCCCTCTCTGCCCCCAGAGGCCCTGTTAGCCTCTCTCTTTTAGCACATTTCACTGTACTGCCTGTGATGGTGGTTGTCTCCATGGTTGACTCTCCAACTGGATCATTAATTTTAGGTGTCCCTTGTCATTGGGTAGGTGGCCTTATAATGGTGCCACCATCCACACAGTCCCCAAGCTAACAAAATAGGAGTCGATCTTTCTCATTGTCTTCTCTTTCATTATCACAGCCAGTCAACCACCAAGTGGATTTTACTTTGGAAATGTCTGTCTAATGTTCTCCATCCCTGTTTCGTCATGGCTACTCTTCTCTCTCCCCTGGAGTATTGCATTAGCCTGAGGGCTGGTCCATCTCCTTATAGCTTCACCGCCTTCAATCTGTTCTCCACAGGGCAGCTATGGTGATTCTTCTAAAGGGCAAGTCTGACTAGACCTCTCCTCTCTGCAACCCTTCAGTGGCTTCCTGTTCCTTGAGGTTAAAACCCAACACCTCACTCTGACCTTCAAGGTCCTGAAGGGTATACAGTCACTGCCTATTGCTACCATTTTCACTAAGGACACCTCAGTCATCCTCTGAGCTAATCTTCTTTTTGTTTCTGAAATATGCCAAGTCCCTTCCAACCTCAGGGCCTTTGCTCATGCTGTTCCCTCTGCCAGGAATGCTCTTCCCACTCCTCATCTCACTAAATTCTAAGTAGCTGGGGAGCTTCATGAGAGCAGGGACCTTGTCAACCTTGCTTACTCCTGTATCCCAACACCAAACCCAGTGCCTGACGCAAACCAGGTGCTTAATTTTTTTTTTAATGAAATGATTCTGCTTTTTAAATTTTTGACACAACTTTTGCTCTCTACCATGCAATATAACATCATGTCTTCTGTGTTTTTTGGGGGTTTTTTTTGGCCACATGGCTCGGCATGTGGGATTTGAGTTCCTTGACCAGAGTTCAAGCCCGCGCCCCCTGCATTGGAAGCACGGAGTCGCAACCACTGGACCACCAGGGAAGTCCATGTCTTCTGTTTTTATCTAACAATTTCGTGTGCCCCACAGCTACATCCTAAACTGCACCCAGACAGTCACCCACTGTCTGCATTTCCCATGCCAGGCTGCACAGTAATAAATACTAATTGTTCTAAAATTTTTTTCACATTCAAGATTTTTATTATTTTTACTATTATTATTAATTTTTTGAACATCTTTATTGGAGTATAATTGCATTATTGTTAATTTTTTGGCCACATGGCATGTGGGATCTTAGTTCCCTGATCAGGGATCAAACTCATGCCACCTGCAGTGGAAACACGGAGTCCTAACGACTGGACCGCCAGGAAATTCACTGAAGATTTTTATTATTATTTTGCTGTTGTTCTTCTTCTTCTGGTGACAAAATGCCAACTGTAAAGACTTCAGACAGAAATAAATTAGAAGGTATGAATTCCCCAGGGGCCCACCCTTTAGAACCATTGCTGATTTAAATGGCACCTGTAACCTTGTTTCCATTTGTAGACTTTGCAGGGGAGGAAGACAAGGCTCACCTGCCTGCCTGTGAGGATACTGCTTCTTTTCTTATTTTGTAGCCCACACCCCGCCCCGTAGTTATGCACACAGCATTGATCCCAACATTACACATTTTCTGTGAAGTTGGCAGTCATTGGCACCAATGACTCTGATGGAGAGGAGGTCTATTTAAACCTCGTCAGGGATGGAGGCCCATTCTCAGGCTTACATCAGACTCCAGGCTTACATCAGACTCTAGGTCTCCACTCAAGTCTGTAAACATTGAATGAACTTGAACACTGCTGGAAAAAATAAAATTCCTGGGTCAAACTGAACCCAGGTTCAAATCTTGCCACCAGCACTTCCTGTGTGCCCATGCGCAAGTCATTTGCTTTCTCTGAGCCTCCTTTCTTCAGCTGGAAGATGACAACAATAAGAATAGGATCACACTCCAGCTGTATTGGCTTTCTTTTTCCTTGAGCAAGCCAACCTCATTCCCACCTCAGGGCCTTTGCAAACGCTGTGCCCCTTGCCTGGAACCGTCTTCCCCCAACTTGTCATGTGATATGCCTCCCCTTAAATATCAACCTTCTTGGGGAGGCCTTCCCTGGTCACTCTCTCTAAAGGAGCTCCTCTTTGTTTATAGCCACTATCATTTTTTTTATAGCACAAATCATAATCTGTGCTTTTGTTTCTTATTAATTACCCAACTTTTTTTTTTTAGCAAATTTATTTTATTTATTTATTTATTTATTTATTTTTGGCTGCTTTGGGTCTTCATTGCTGCGCGCAGGCTTTCTCTAGTTGTGGGAGCAGGGGCTACTCTTTATTGTGGTGCGAGGGCCTCTTCTTGCGGTGGCTTCTCTTGTTGCGGAGCACGGGTGCTAGTAGTTGTGGCATGCAGGCTCAGTAGTTGTGGCTTGCGGGCTTAGTTGCTCTGCGGCATGTGGGATCTTCCCGGACCAGGGTTCGAACCCGTGTGGCCTGCATTGGCAGGCGGATTCTTAACCACTGCGCCACCAGGGAAGTCCCTACCCAACATTTTCTGAGGTCCTGCTGTGTGCCAGGCACTCTTCTAAGCATTTCATAGGAAAATTCATTCCATTCTCAAAATAACACTTTGGAGATAGTAAGTACTCTTAGTAACCTCCTTTGCCGGAGGAGGAAATTGAGGCATCAAAAGGTCAAGTAACATAGTACGAGGACAGGTCATTAGAAAATGGCTGGGAGGGGATTTTTTTTTTTTAATAAATTTATTTATTTATTTATTTTTGGCTGTGTTGAGTCTTTGTTGCTGTGCACGGGCTTTCTCTAGTTGTGGCAAACGGGGGCTACTCTTCGTTGCGGTGCGCGGGCTTCTCATTGAGGTGGCTTCTCTTGCTGTGGAGCAAGGGCTTTAGGCACTTGGGCTTCAGTAGGTGTGGTTCGCAGGCTGTAGAGCACAGACTCAGTAGTTGTGGCCCACGGGCTTAGTTGCTCCGCGGCATGTGGGATCTTCCCGGACCAGGGCTCGAACCCGTGTGGCCTGCATTGGCAGGCGGATTCTTAACCACTGCACCATCAGGGAAGTCCTGGGAGGGGATTTGAATCCAGGCTGGCGAGGGCCAGAGTCCTACTATCCACCTAATATTAGTCATCAATGGTGTCCAGGAGGGTCATTCCAAGAGGGAAGAGATCCTGTGCTTCTTCTGTAATTGGGTGGATCTAAGCAGGTGTTCTCCGGGTCCCATTTCAAAGGAATTCTCCTCCACCATTTACTACTGTGCACTAAGGACTCTAGATGGAAGGACTTAGTTCAAACAAGCAAAGGCTTAGCATTGACAATGGAGGTGAAAACAGCATCCAGATTAGAGGATGATGTGGCTTCCGCTCACTGTTAGTAGGCTGATAAGAGGCCTCTAACGTCCTGGGAGATGACACCTCCGACCAGCCCTGGATCTCTTCCATGCCCATTCTCTTCACTCAAGATGTGATGAAGCAGATGTTTATACCTGGTGTTGGAAAACAGTCACCTCCTCTGCAGAGTCACCCCTGATTCCCCAGGCTGAGTCAGGCACCTTTTCCACATTCCCAGAGCCCCCTGGGCACATCCTTCTGCTAAGCTGCTGTCGCTTTCCATCCCATCTCCCCTCACTCCCCCCTTCCCCCCTGTGAATTCCCTAAAGACAGAGACTGGCTTCTTCCTTGCTGTGTCTCTTTCCCCTTCCCCTTGGTCTATTCACTCCTACTCACCCTTCAGGTCTCATCTTAAAGGTCCCCTCTTCCAAGAAGCCTTCCCTGGTTACCTCCATAATCCATAGAGAAAACTTTTCTCTGTGTAACAATTGCTTGGGACTTCCCTGGTGGCGCAGTGGTTAAGCATCCACCTGCCAATGCAGGGGACACGGGTTCGAGCCTTGGTCCAGGAAGATCCCACATGCCGTGGAGCAACTAAGCCCGTGCGCCACAACTACTGTGCCTGCACTCTAGAGCCCACGAGCCACAACTACTGAAGCCCACCTGCCACAACTACTGAAGCTCGCGCGCCTAGAGCCCGTGCTCTGCAACAAGAGAAGCCACAGCAATGAGAAGCCCGCGCATCGCAATGAAGAGTAGCCCCTGCTCACCACAGCTAGAGAAAGCCCGTGTGCAGCAACAAAGACCCAACGCAGCCAAAAAATAAATAAATAAATATATTAAAAAGACAAAAAAACAATTGCTTGCTTGTCCAGGTCACCTCACCCTCCATCCAGGAGTTCCCACATCTCAGTGTCTATGAATCAACCCGGGAAACTTGTCAGATGCAGATTCCCAGCTCTAACCTCAGAGAGTCTTATTCCAGGGACTGGAGCAGGGCCTGAGAATCTGCCATGGAGCTGCTCACACCCTGAATCTGGTGCTGGGGGTGTCAGAGGAAAGATGCAATAACTGGGGCTGCTTGAGGGGAGGGACCATGATCATTGTGAGCCCCCGTTAGCCAGTCTGTGTCTGGCACATGCATGATTGTTGAATGAATGCTTGAAGGAATGAATGGTTGCCAGCATTATATTGATATGTTCTCCAAATACAGCAACTTGATTTTGGCCTTGAAAGAGACCCATGGGGCTCATTTGTTTATACTCTCCTGGATTGGAGGTGGGAGAGTTGAAACTCTGGTGTCCACAGTGCTGAATTGGAAACCAGGGCCCCTACTGCTTGGCCATGCTACCTGAGCAAGTTAATGAGTCCTTCTAAGCCTCAATTTCTTCACCTACAAAGTAGAGATGATAATGACAATGCCTGCATCATTATTATTCACAGGGCTGTGAAGAGCTTAAACGAAGTAACAGTGCCTGGCCCAGAGTCAGTGTCCGAAAACTTCTGAATCCTATTATTATTGCTCTTGTTGTTATCATTACAGCTATTAGTATCAGAGCTAGAGGGACCTCAGATCCTCAAATTCAGGGGTTCCCTACTCAGTGTTCCATGGATCACCCTCTCCTAAGGAATCTGTTGCGGGGGTTCAGGAGAGTGTTCTGTGAACATCTGGAAATGGAGTACAAAATTGTCTACATTTGCCCATTTTTCTGAGTAGGAGAACCTTAGCTTTTAACCACTTAAAGATGGGAAACTGAGTCCAGAGAGAGCAGGGGCCTTGCTCCAAGTCTCTCACTTCATTCATTCATTCATTCATTCACTCCTCATTTCTTCAACCAAGCACCAAAGATTTCTTGAGGGCCCACTGTGTGCCAGGATCCAGAGATGAACCAGTCACATCCTAGTCTCTACCCCTTACCTCCCACCCCAAGGCATCTCCTCCTCACTTTGTAAAGGTTTCGTGCTTTTATTCTGATTCCTTTGCTACCCACGATGCCCTGGTGGGTAGTTACTTCATTAAGTAAGTCTAAATTCTTGCCCTAGTTGAATGCCTTGCTGGTAGTTTTACTTGAAGCCTTTACTTCCCTTCTCTGAGCCTCGGTTTCCCAACCTGTAAAAAGGGGGTAACCCCCGCTGCCCAGAGTTGTAAGAATGAAGTGAAACAGATTTGGGACTTCCCTGGTGGTCCAGTGGTTAAGACTCCGTGCTCACAATGCAGGGGGCCCAGGTTTGATCCCTGGTCAGGCAACTAGATCCCACATGATGCAACTAAGAGCCCACATGCCACAACTAAAAAAATCCCCATGCTGCAATGAAGATCCCGCACACAGCAATGAAGATCCCATGTGCCGCAACTAAGAACAGTGCCTGATGCACAGCAGACACCCAGTAAACCTTAGGAAGAGTTAATGTTATTATTAGGAACTCACAAGAGCCCTCTCTAATTAGGGTGAAATACGTCTGGGAGAAAAGGGAAAACATGTTAGGGGGTTGAAAATCTTTCTGAGCAGTACAAAATAGCAGGCATTTTGACCTCATTATATCCCTTTGCCCTCCTAATAAACGTGTTGAGGTAGGTATGATTCTATTCCCTGCCCATTTCACAGATGTGGAGACTGAGACTTGGTGAGGCGGAACAACAGCTAAGAAGGAGGAGAGCTGGGACTTGACAACATTCATGTGCCTCACATGTCCCACCCCAAACCCTGCCCCAGATAGATGCAGGCAGGTTGCCAGCTCCCAGTGCCAGGGGAGCCCCACTCCAAACCATCTGCTCTCCAGAGTCTGACTGTTCTCCTCCCCGGCCCCCCTGCCTGGTGCAGGAGGAGGCTTGGATTTCCTGCAGAGGTCACAGCAGGATTGTTTTCTTGGTGCTCTAGAAGTAAGGCCTTTCAACTCATCTCTGCTGCACAGGGATTTCCTGGTTCTGTGCCTTGGACTGTTTCTGCTGCTTTAGACCCTTGCCCAGCTCCAGCCAACACCAGCATGATTCAATTTTGGACCTCAGACCAGAACTAATAAATGCATTAATTCATTAATTCATGAGACATTCCACCTGCTACGTGCCACACACTGGGAGTACAAAACAGACACAGGCCCTACTGCAGAGAACCTGAATGTTCACATGAAGGACACACAGAACCAAGAAATAACATACAGTGTGATCAGTGCAGAGATGGGAGTATAACCTGGCTCTGTGAGAGCCCAGAAGAGGCACCAGATCCAGCCTGAGAGTGGGAGGGGATCTAGGAAGGCTTCCCTGAGGAGGTGACCTCTGAGCTGATTAGCAGGAGTTCACCTTAGTGTTTCATCAATTTCTCATTTTGTAGATGGAGAAATGGATCCAGGGAGAATTATTTAGCTCATTCATTCATTGAAGCAAGCAAACATTTCCCTAGTATCTACATTTCTCCAATATCAGGCCCTGAGCCTGAGGATACAGAGGTATAAGGAAACAGCCCTGCTAGATGGAAGGGTACAGAAAAGCCCCAAGCAGCCAGGGGACCTCACCCTTGGCCCATGGGCGCCTTTGGTTTTTTTGTGTGTGTATGTTTTTTTTTTTCTTTTACCTTTTTGAAGTCAGGGTTATTACAGTATGCTTTACATAGAGTAAAATTCTCCCTTTTTAGTGTATAGTCCCATGAGTTTTGACAAATCCATACAGTCCTGTAACCATCATAATGGAGGCCTAGAACACCATTTGTATCTCATGCTCAACCCACTTCCTGAGCCCAAGCTTTCCCCCTTATTCACTGTGGGACCTGAGGCAGGTCTTCCCCTCCCTGAACCTCAGTTTCTTATCTATAAAATAGGGACCATCATGTCTGTCTTACAAGAGCGATGTGAGGAGGCCAAGCACAGAGTAAGCACTCAATAAAAAATACCAACTCTTAGTGGATGTCCCTTTTTCATTCTGTTTCTGTGGTCTCGCTCTCTCTCTCCGTGTCTCCCTCTCTCCCTCTCTCTCTCACTCACACACACACACACACACACACACACACACACACACAAAGACATTTTTGAAGCCTCTCGTTTCTCAGAGAGGTTTTATTTATAGGCCGCGCCTCATTGTGAACGTGAAAAGGAGAAAGCCCAGGCCCTCCGTAGACCTTTCATGTGTAAATCAGCCCGGGCCAGGAGCACCGGGGTCACCAGGAGGAGGATTTCACTCTTAATTACTCCTAGAGAAAGCGGGCGGGAGGGAGGCCGGGCACAGGCTCCACCCACGTGGGAGGGAGGCCTCGCCGGCAGCCGTGGGCCCGCCGGGTCCGGGCCCCTCGCCGCCCAGCGCGGGTAGCCAGACTCTCCCAGGCCCGGGCCCGGCGGGCCTGGGGCTGCACCAAGGCAGAGGCGCAGGTGCCCCTGGGGAGCTGGACCCCAAGTGGGTTTCTTTGAAGGCAAGTTTGGACGTGGAAAGAGGGCGCACAATTTGGCAGAGTGGGTGGTAGGGAGGGGATGGTCTGCAAAAGGGCAGTGGAGGTCCTAATTTGAAAAAAAAATTTTTTTTAAGGTCTTTTATTCATTCTTTCTTTTCCGGTGTAAAAATAACCTGCTCTAGAAAAGGAATATGGAAGTATTCTCACCAGGCCTTCAACATTGTTAACCTCAGGGAATGAATTTGGACGTGAGGAGAAGGACATTATTAACATTTTTTCTAACACATTTCTTTATTTTTGACTTAGTACAATGACTATGTATTGCCTTTTGTAATTAAAAAAAAGGTACTCTTCATAATATCTGTGATACTGTTTTCTGATTAGAAAAGAAATTTATATTCTGCGTAAAACACTGAAATAAAACTACCCATGATCCCACCTAAAGAAAGTCACTTTTAATATTTAGGTATATAGCCTTTGATGATTTATTTCTGCACAAAGTTTTTCGGTTTTATTTTTGTTTATTTTGCATACTTATACTGCACACTTTTGGCACTACTTAACATACTGAGGTTTTCTTCCATTTGTCTTTTCTCTTCATGTGTTTCAAATACATAGAGTATATATATTTAAATTTGTATAAATATATATGTATATAAACAGACGTATATTCATATAATGTATATTTCATATTTTATAAATCCATTATATATTATACATTATATAAATACATTATATATTTATATAATATTTAAATATTATAAATGTATATATCTATTTATGTTGCTGGATGGCAATATCTTATATCTTTTTTTTTAATACCTTATATCTTGAAATTTAAAATACACAAACCATTGGGCCTCAGCAATTCCATATCTAAAATTCTATTCTGGGACTTCCCTGGTGGCGCAGTGGTTAAGAATCCACCTGCCAATGCAGGGATACGGGTTCGAGCCCTGGTCCGGGAAGATCCCACATGCCGCGGAGCAACTAGGCCCGTGCGCCACAACTACTGAAGCCCGCGTGCCTAGAGCCCGTGCTCCGCAACAAGAGAAGGCACCATAATGAGGAGCCCGTGCACCGCAATGAAGAGTAGCCCCCGCTCCCCGCAACTAGAGAAAGTCGGCGCACAGCAACAAAGACCCAACACAGCCAAAAACAAATAAATAAATAAATTTATTTTAAATAAATAAATAAAATAAAATAAAATTCTATTCTACAGGGAATTCTCTGGTGGTCCAGTGGTTGGGACGCCTCACTTTCACTGCCAAGGACGAGGGTTCGATCCCTGGTTGGGGAACTAAGATCCCACAGGCCTCACAGTGTGGCCAAAAAATAATAATAATAAAATAAAATAAAATTCTATCTACAGATATAGTCACACGAGTGGGAAAAAGTTAATAGTATAAACAAATATGTTCATTGCAGCAGTGTTTATAAAAGCAAAAGCTAGCAACACCCTTGATGTTCATCATCAACCTTGATGGTCATCAGTCAGGATTAATTAAATAAATTATAATGTCACATTACAGTGGAATGTTTTGTAGTCATTGCAATAGAATATCATACATGCAAAGATACCCAAAAATCTATACTGCATTGAATAACAAAGCACGTTTCAGAATCATTTATATTGTGTGAATCTCTCTTTCTCTCTCTCTCTCTCTATATATATATTTTAATGGATAATCATATCTAAGTATATATGCACAGAAAATTTCTGGAAGAACACACATGAAACTGGTAACAGTTACTTTTGGGGAAAGAGACTAAGGGATAAAGAGAGG
The DNA here is from genome assembly GCF_028564815.1 of Eubalaena glacialis. Lineage (NCBI taxonomy): Eukaryota > Metazoa > Chordata > Mammalia > Artiodactyla > Balaenidae > Eubalaena > Eubalaena glacialis. The sequence goes on from NC_083730.1 coordinate 77,090,182, forward strand.
TCCAAGAACTTTTACTTTCACCTGATACTTTTGTGTACTGATTGAATTTTTCTTTTAATGTGACACGTTATATTTATAATTTTAAACTAGTTGACAAAAATGTAGTTTAGCTATATATAATGCTAATATATGTTCATTAAAGAAAGTATAATATTCATTAAGTAAACACAAAGTTCATTAAAGAAATACAACGTTGATTAAAGAAAATATAATCCCCTATACCATCCAAAGACAACCACTGTTAACATTTTGGTTTATTTCCTTATAGTTTTCTTTCTAAAGTTTTTTTTTTTTAACTCTGAAAAATGTACTAGTGGAAAAATATACACAAAGGATATATTTGTAGAAAAGTTAGGAAATAAATACCACTCAAACCCTACTATTCAGAAATAACTACTGTTTACATTTTAGTGTATAAACTTTGAATGCTTCCCTGCAGCATTTTCTTTGGGGAGTTGATTTTGTTTTTTTCAACACCATTCTTTCTATATATGTAAATTTGTATTTTCCCTTTATTCATTAGCTTATTTTTATATGCTTTTCTATGTTATTATAAACGACTTGCAAATATAGTTGTTTAATTTTGTTTGCTCCCCTTCCTCTAGCCACGGAGCTTGCGGGATTTTAGTTCCTCGACCAGGGATTGAACCCCGGCCCACGGCAGTGAAAGCGCGGAGTCCTAACCACTGGACCACCAGGGAATTCCCTATAATTTTAATAGTTACAAAATATCCTTCACTCAAACATTCCCCTCTTAAAGACGGCTAAGTTGTTTCCAAGTTTTTGTGATTATAAACAACTCAGATGAGCACTTTATACTTACATTTTTTCTTCTATGTCAAATAACGTCCTTGTATCTCAGCAGCGGAGTTATTGGGCTACAGGCAATATACATTTTTCAGGCACTTTAAAAGCATTGTCCAGGGACTTCCCTGGTGGTCCAATGGATAAGACTCCGCAATCCCAGTGCAGGGGGCCCAGGTTCCATCCCTGGTCGGGGAACTAGATCCCGCATGCATGCTGCAACTAAGAAGCCCGCATGCTGCAACTAAGAAGCCCGCATGCTGCAACTAAGACCTGGTGCAGCCAAAATAAATAAATAAATATTAAAAAAAAAAAAGCATTGTCCAATATTTCTCAAGTGTTACCCTTCCTTACATCACCACCCACAATCTCTGAAATGTCCTGTCTGTTTCACTCTGTATGAAGGGCACAGGCATTCTGGAGCCAGGGAGGGTTCAGCTTGGTAAGATTGGATGTGAACACCTGGAATTTAAATATATATCTCTGCCTGTCTGCTGCCAGCTAGCTCCTTTCTTTCTCTTCTCTAACACTGCAGCAGCCACTACCAATTACTAAGTGTTTACTTTGTGCTTTGCACTGTACACACATTATCTCATTTACTTCTTACAAGAACCCTATGAAGTGGGTGGTCTTACCATCCCCATTTTACAGATGAGGAAACTGAGGCTTAGAGAGGTAAGTGTCATTCCCAAGGTCACGTAGCTGGTAAGTGGTTCAGCTGAGGTTTGAACCAGGTAATCTGCTTCCCTTTGTGTGAATTTATAGACTGATCAAGCTCTCATTTTACAGATTTAAAAAACTGAGGCAGAAAAGAGATGTGAATTGCCCAAAGTCAGAGAAAGAGCCTAAGCCCAGATTGCTGAACTTTTTCCCCCTTTGCTCCATTGTCTGGTCACAGGGCACTAATCCAGGGAGTTAAGGCTGTAGGAGTTCCAAAATTCTTTGCCTTAGAAAATCTTCCTGTGGGGCTTTTTGGTTCCAGCAAGATTCAGAGTCTCTCAGAACCACAGCTCCAGCTGTGCATCTCCCCTCCAGGGCTGGGTGCTGCCTGTCAGTCATTAAAAAAAGGAAATAGCAGTTAAGCACCCACATGCCCAGACAGGGAGGAAATCGGGCAGCCCCAGTGCATGTTCAGCAATGGCCATTCCATGGTTGGGAGCATGAAGTATTAAGATGAACAGAAAAGAGGTGATAGAATAGGAGAAGAAAAATGCTTTAAAAAGGAGTGCATTCTGGGGGAAGCCTGCAAAAACAGGCGGTAGAGGAGGAGATGGTGCCTGGAAGAAATAAATTAGAATTGGCTGGTCTCCACAGGTGAAAGAGGACTAAGTGCCTTAGCCTGAGTTCTCACTTCAAAGAATTGTAGTGTGTCTGACCTAGAAGTTCCAGTCACTGCATTTTACAGATGAGACATCTGTAGCCCAGACAGGTAGGCTCTCCCCAGCCACAGAGAGGGCAAGCCTGGGATTCTGCCATTGCTTCTGAGGTCTCCTTCTGTTACATAGTCCCATCATCACTTGGTTAAAGGTCAGAGCTACAGGAGGTGAAGGTCTAGATCTGTCTTCCTTGCTCAGGCCTGGACCACACTCCCTGCTCATGTGGACCCAGTTGCTCTAATGGGGAAGCAGCTACTAGAATGGAAAATTCCAAGAAGGCCAGGACACTAGATATCCATCCATCCATCCATCCATCCATCCATCCATCCATCCATCCATGTATTCATCCATCTGTCCATTCATCCATCTGTCCATTCAACTCTCCACCCATCCATTCATCCATTCATGCATTCATATATCCATTGATTTGTTCATCCATTTGCCAGTCCTTCTCTCTGTCCTTCCATCCATCCATCCATCCATCCATCCATCCATCCATCCATGGATATACATATCCATGCTAACACTAACCACTAGGCACAGGGGCATGCTGGTTAACACTGAGTGCTGGAATCAGACTCTCCAAGTTAGAATCCTGGCTCCACCACACACAAACTGTGTGACCTTAGGCAAACTACCTAGCCTCTCTGGTGTCTTAGTTTCTTCATCCATAAAGTACAGATAACAGTATTATATTCACCTCATAGGGTTGTTGTAATTGTTAAATGAGTTCATCCATTTGAGATACTCAGAACTGGTTCATATCTATTGGGCAAATGCTCCTTAATGTTAACAGCACTTATTATTACTCAAGGATGTGCTATATAGGGTCCTGAGGTTTGAATAAGGTGCCATGGAATTCAGAGGCAAAAGCGAACACCCTGGTCCAAGTCAGGGAAAGTTGAGGTTCCTGTTCCTTGATTCATTATTTTCAGGGTCCTTGTTTGGAGTCCAGAGATGAGAGGAGGGGAGAATGCCCCCTCCCCTAGCTGTGGTCTGGGGGCTGTGTAGCAGATGCCATGGTACACTGCCCTGATGCCCCTTTATGACTGAGGTATACATTTCCCTGGTGTTGGTGGCTGACAGGTCATGGCTGAGTCCTCTCTGTGGCTTACTCGCAGTTGAAGGGAGCCATTGCACCAAGGTCATGCCCTTTTCTCAGGGTAGCTCATGTCCTTGGACTGGTAAATGCAGCTATAAATGCTCAGCCCCCTCATGTCAACTCAGGACAACTGTGATGGACTGTCACAGCTTCAGAGCTCTCCAGAGGGTTGGCTGAGGCCTCCATTGAGACTGTATTACAGCCCAACTCTTCCCTCTACCCATTCCTGCTTTCTTCCTTTCCTTTCCACAGGTGTTGGTGCCAGGAACAACTCTTAATAAAGTTCTGCATGCCAAGCTCCATCTCTGAGTCTGCCTCTGGAGAAGCTGATGAGTTGGATGAAGGATACAACATCACTTATATATACTATGTGCTATATATAAAATTCCTGATAACACCCTCAGGGAGTAGATACTATTATTGCTCTCATTTGCAGATGGGGAAGTCAAGGCACAGAAAGCTGAGAGGATTTGCTCAAAGTCACACAGCTGGTGTGGATTCAAACCCAGCAGTCAGGGAATTCCCTGGTGGTCCAGTGGTTAGGACTCTGTGATTTCAATGCCAAGGGAGCGGGTTCAATCCCTGGTTGGGGAACTAAGATCCCGCAAGCCCTGCAGCGCAGCCAAAAAACAAAACAAAACAAAACACACACACACAAACCCAGCAGTCAGGAGCCAGAGTCTGTGTGCTTAACCTTTACATTACACTGCTTAATGAGGTCTGACCAAGCCCAGGAATTCAGCGCAGGGTGGGGTGGGTGGAGTGTAAGTGTGGAGGGAAGATGCATGTACTTGTGAGGTCACACATACTCATGTGTTCCCTCTGTGACTGCACGGGTGCATGCCCACGTTAACACATGCCTGTGTTAACATGTGCTCTGCTGTCATGAGGGTGACTGAGCAAGGCATGTAGGGCTGTATGTGCACACAGAGTCCCCCACTCAGGTTCCCACATGACCTGTCTCCCTGGTTTCTCCCCTTTCCTCTTGGTATACAGGAAGTGTGATTATGTGTATGGGGTGGGGGGAGGATTTGGATTCCAAACCTAAATTACTGTGTCCTTATTCCCACCATGCCTCCCAAGAATAGAGGGGTCTGGACTTTGGAAACATCAAGTTCTCTGTGGAGTAGACTTGGCCATCAGGGCAGGGAAGTCAGAATGATGTGCTTTGCCCCAGGAGGCAGCAACCCAGCCTTTGGCCCTGCCTGGCCTCCAGTGGGGGTGGCTGGTATCTGCTACCTCAGTGAAGGCCATGTACTTATGGGTAAGAGAAGGCTGTGGAGTGAAACTGTTGGGTTCAAATTCCAGCTTAGCCTCTGAGCTGTGTGACTTCAGCAACTTACTTACCCTCTCTGGTCCTCTACTTCCACCCCTGTAAAATGGGAGCCTAATAATAGTAGCTCCTTCGTAGGGTTTATTGTAAGGCTGAATACCACTTGAAATAATGTTGATAGTGAACAAACATATGGACACCAAGGGGGAAAGGGAGGGTGAGATGAATTGGGAGATTGGGATTGACATATATACACTACTATATACAAAATAGATAACTAATGAGAACCTGTTGTATAGCACAGGGAACTCTACTCAGTGCTCTGTGCTGACCTAAATGGGAAGGAAATCCAAAAAAAATGGGGATATGTGTATACATATAGCTGATTCACTTCGCTGTACGGTAGAAACTAACACAACACTGTAAAGCAACTATACCCCAATAAAAAAAGAAAGAAAGAAAGAATGCTGAACCCATAGTACATACTCAATAAATGCTAGTTTTGTTGTTGTTTTGAACCCACACCAGGTAAGTAAAGAGCACAGGAAAGTGCTTTTCCAGAGGATAGTGATTTTGTCTAGCAGCTATGTTGTCCAACCTTGTGAAGCAGGTACTATCATGCCCATTTTATAGATGAGGAAACTGAAGCTCAGCAAAATGAAGTAACTTGCCCCAGGTCACACAGCAAGTGAGCGAAAAAAACAGATTTCAAAAGTTGGTCTCACTCCAATTTCAGGGCTTTTCCTACCACCCCACATCTGCCTCCTTGTTTGGCCTAGAAGCTTCTGGGTTGTGACAACTTGTCCTGTAAACTCTGTTCAACACAGATATTTTGCTGCCTACATGGTTTTCTCTCATGTTGCCTACTCACAAGCGAATATGTAGGGATTTGCAGGTGGTCAGACTTTATGGGAAAAAATAGACATTTCTCTTTGTGCAGAAAGAAATACAGTGAGACAGTTGAGACAGTCAAGCGGGGAGCTCTTAGAGGAAAATGGGAGGTTCAAAAGGCAATTAATGTTTCTGTCTGAAACTGTAAACAGATAGTTACCAGCTCTGACACCACCAGCACACAGACAAAAGGCAGACAGAAACAGTGCACCACAAGGAAGCTGGGATAGACTACGCCCAGGGTGGAAATTAAATGTTTTCCTGAAAGCAGAAAGGAAAACCATGGTTAAAGCCAAGCCATGACTCTAAGTCTGTGACTCCATGGCAATATAAGTTTAGTGAATTAAAGGCCCATAATTTGTACGTAGGTGTTGTGAATCTTAAAGTCTTACTTGGCATTCCCTCTTGACCTAAGTTTGTAAAACAAAAGTAATAATTAGAAGTGAGTCTTCAACATACACTGTCATTTTAATTAAAGATATATATGCACATATATATGTGTGTGTGCATATATATATGTATATATACGTGTGTATATATATTATATATACACAGAGGGAGAAAGAGAAGACATAATTGGTATATTTAGTCAGAACTCTTGGTTGTAAGCAACAGAAAACTCAACTCAAACTGATGCAAACAAAAAAATTAATCATTAATTATAATTATTATTTAGTGGCTCACAACTGGATCCAGGTGTTCAAAGATTTCAATGTCCTTGCCATGTCTGGTTGTGCTTTCCTCAGTGGCTTCATTCTCTGGCAGACATGTTCCTCCCCAGGGTGACAAGATGGCCCTCAGAAGCCCCATGCTTGCTTTCTCCTCCTAGTGGAAAAGAGATTGCCTCTCCCCAGCCAAAATCTCAGGGCTCTCTCTGATTGGCTCTCATTGGGTCACAGGTCCATCTTTCAACCAATCTTGTGGCCAGGCTGGATCACAAGGGTAGAGTAAGTGCCATCCAAGGTTCAGGGACTGATACTGGTGGAGGGAGAGCTCCTCAGGGAAACTGGGGTGTTATTTCCTGAAGAAGACACATGTTTATCTAGTAGTTCCTGCCTTTCTGTTAACCATGCTTAAGGAGAGGCTGTTATCAGGAATAATAATAATAAATAATTCTTATTGAGAATAATAATGTCAGTGTGCCAGGCATTATGATAAATGCTTTAGATGCATTATCATATTTACTCTTCACGTTTTTTCCTTATCATCCTCTAACTTCACCAACGGGCAAACTGATGTTTAGAGTGCTTAAGGAACTGTCCCAAGTTGGTACAGATAGTAAGGAGTGGAACCAGGCAGTCCTTTTCCAAATCCTATTCTCTTAGCCACTCTGAGAACTACATTTAGAGCTGGTCTATCTCAGAATTACCAGCTTCATGCCACAGTGGAAGCCCTGAGCCTTCTAAAGGGCTACCTTGCCAAGGCTAACCAGTGTGGGATGGCAGATAGCATCCTGAGGCTCATTTAGAGTCATTCATGATTCTCAAAGGACTTCTCCTGGAGCAGAGCCATGGATCCAGTGCCTTGGCTACCGAGAGGTTTGACAACAGGGAAGTTGGATCCAAGGATCATTGTGGGTTTAAGAGCCAGGATCCCTTGCCACCCCTGCCTTCCCACCCACCAGGAACGATGGAAAAAGAGTGTGCTATGGAGGGATGTGCTAGGTTTGAGACCATTCTGCCTGCCACTAACCAGCTGTATGTGTCCTCAAAAAAACTCCCTTTATCTCCCCGAGCCTCAGTTTCTGCATCCATAAAATGGGCCTAATAACACATTCCTCAGAGTGTTGTGAAAATTGAATTGTCTCCAAAATAATTCCTGCTTGTCACCCAGCTGGTGCTCCATGAAGTTAGTTTTCTAACATTATCTCCCTTCTCAACATCCCAGAGATTTAGCAAGGGCGGCAAGGAGAGAAAGGGAAGCACCTCTGCCTTTCCTGCTTCCCGCCCCCGACTCCCTGGCCCTCTGTCCAGCCTCATTCCTGGGTTTATATCCCAGCTCAGTTGTCCTCTTCCTAGCATTGTGACCTTGGGTAAGTCCCTGTCACTCCCTTCAGCTGAAGAACACACCTCCCTCATGGGATGAAAACCCCCCTCTGTAAACACACCTGGAAAACAGGTTGTTTATTCTCTGGGTCTGAACCAGAGAAAGGAGCAGAGCTGGGGGGTTAGTCTGCTTTGGGCAGGGCCTGAGATGTCTGGTCAGCAGAGGGGCCCTCTCGACTCCACTTCCCATCTCCTGAATAATTCATGACAAACAAAATGTCTGGCGCAGACTCGGGCCCTCCTCCTCCCAGCTGGGGAAGGGAGCAAAGTGTCTAATTACAGGTCAGCAGCCCGGCTCCCTGGGGCCCCTGGGTGCTGCACACAGGGGGTATTTATGGGAAGAGACAGGAGGGAGGGGAGGGCTCAGTCCCAGCCCCTTTCCAGAAGGAACTCAACTCCTTTTGAAATTGTAGCCTGGGCTTGCCAAGGCCCAGGGAGTGACTGGGGAAAGAAACTTAGAATCAGCAGGAAGAGAAAACCGTGCTGAGGGGTCAGAAAGAAGTGCCCAGAAAAATGGCAGGCCAGGGAGGGGCTCTCAAGAAGTCTTGGAGAGGGAACACACAGGCTGGTGAGGGAAGAGCCTTACCAGAGTTCCATGGAGAATGTGGCCATGCCGGCCTTCAAAAGGAGGGTGTCCTGGCTCCAAAATCGCAGCCTCTCAGCCACCTCACCTGCAAAATGGGCAGAAACACTGAACAGACCTTACAGTGTAGTTGGGGAATTACATTAATTAATATATATGAAGGGCTCAGAATACTGTCCAGCACATAAACTCAAAAAATATATTAGTGGTAGTATAGGTGTTCTTTTTTACATTATGTTGCCTCCATGGGGGGTCAGTAAAGATGAAGGTGACAAAAAGGTTCAGGGAGATAGTGGGAGAGGAGAAAAATGTTTGTGAGGCAGTTTTGTATAGTGATTAAGAGTAAAGACCCCGTAGCTTTTGACCCCATATTTTTCACAACAGTAAAAACAACAGCAATAAACAGTAAGAATCCCAGGACTAGGCTGCCTGGGTTCAGTCTCAACTCTCTGCCTCTTATTAGCTGTGTGATCTTAGGCAAGTTGCTATACCTCTCTTAGCCTCTGGATTCACCATCTGTAATAAGGTCCCTGTCTTCGTGGAGCTTACAGTCTAGCAGAAAGGTTATGACAATCAAGAGTATTTACTGAATGCCTATGGTGTGCAGGTCCCGTGCCTACTGTGTCATGGAGCTTGCTGTCTACCAGAATCGCTATACTAATCTAGAACATTTATTGTGTACCTACTATGTGTAGGTCCTGGGCACTCTGCAGACAGTCTCTCAAAAACCCTCACAGATGGGACTTCCCTGGTGGCGCAGTGGTTAAGAATTCACCTGCCAATGCAGGGGACACGGGTTCGATCCCTGGTCCGTGAAGATCCCACATGCCGCAGAGCAACTAAGCCCGTGTGCCACAACTACAGAGCCTGCCCTCTAGAGCCCATGAGCCACAACTACTGAAGCCCGTGCACCTAGAGCCCGTGCTCGGCAACTAGAGAAGCCACCACAGTGAGAAGCCTGTACGCCGCAACAAAGAATAGCCCCTGCTTGCCACAACTAGAGAAAGCCCGCGCACAGCAACAAAAACCCAATGCAGCCAAAATAAATAAATTAATTAATTAAAAGAAAAAAAAAAAAACCCTCACAGCATCCACTCCCATCTTATAGATGAAGAGACTGAATCTCAAAGAGGTCAGGAAAGAGGGGATTTGAAACTAAGGGGTCATTCAACAGCATGGTTGAATCTCCAAACTAACATTTGAGCGAAAAAAGCCAGACACAAAAGAGTACACATTGTATGATTTCATTTATATGAAATTCTAGAAAATGCAAACTAACCTATAGTGACAGAAAGCAGATCAGTGGTTGCCTGGGAACCAGGGTGGGAGAGCGGGCACTGACTGCAAAGGGGCACAGGAGAACTTTTTGGGGAGATGGAAATGTTTTACATCTGACAGGGATGCTAGTTCCATGGGTGTATGCATTTGCCAATCCTCATTGAACTGGACACTTAAGATGGGTGCATTTTATTTCATGTAAATTGTATCTCAATAAAGTTGATTGTTTTTAAAGGGGAAAAAATTGTGCCCCAGACTCCGGAGCACTCCCGAGCCCTGCAACCCTTCTTATATTATTTGAGTGTCTGATTTCAAGCTCATTTGTGGGCAGAAACTGTATCAGATTCACCTTTAGGTTTTCCTCCCTCTTCCCTCTCCCAGGGCCTAGCAAAATGTTCTCAAACCCAGTAGTGCCGATCAACAAATATACCTTGGGCACCTTTATTTGTGCTGGGTGCTGAGGTCACAGACCTATCCCTCTAGTGGGGAAAACAGAAGAAAATGGGCAAATAGACACAATAAGACAGTGCAGTCAATGTTCTGAGGGGGTAAGTGAGACATCAGGGGTGTGCCAGCTGGGTCACAGTAATGAATCCTGAACAGAGCCTGGAAGCTTGCACAGTGGGGAGGATGCCTGAGCTCTGGAATCTACTGCCTGCGTTCAAATCCTCATTCTGCCCCTTGCTAGCTGTGTGACCTTCAGTTCCCACCTCTGGAAAGTGGAGATCATAGCCACTCCCACCTAGAGGGCTGTTGTGAGGATAAAAGAAGACAGGTAACGTCACATGCTTAGCACAGAGAGCATAGTAAGCGTTCAATAATTGTCAGCTGTTCCTACTATGATGGAAGGCGGCACACACAGTGAGAGAGGGGGAGTCCCTACCTGACCTGGGAGTGGGAGGGGAGTCAGGGATGCTTTCCCAGAGAGGTGATAACTTGGAAGAGGAGTTTAAGTGGCCAGTTTAAATGGCCATGGGGGCAGGAGAGTGGGAACAGCTTGGAGCAAATGCTCAATAAATATTTGTTCAATAAATAAAAAAAAATAAAGACTGCAAGGCCTGCCTGTAACCAGGGAGACAGAAGGCCTGACAGGGCAGACTGGGGCATCCTCAGGAGACTGGATGTGGGTGGCAGACCCCACTGGCAGGCTCCAGACCTTTCTGGGCTACGGCCTTCCTTGGCCTGGTCCGACCCCACCCTGTGCCCTGCCCAGTGCCCCTGAAGGGATCTGGACACCCCCCCAGACCTGAGGCCTGGAGCCCACAGGAGGGGGAACGGTGGGGCGGGCTGGCGGGGCGGCGGTCCTCCTGGGCCTTAGGGCCTCTCCCCCTAAGGAGAATGGGCCGAGTACCCGCGAGGCGCCGTGCCCCCGTTTGTCCGAGCCACAAAGGGTCGGGATCAATGGAAGGCGGGAGCGGCCGAGGGGCCTCCTCTTTGTGCGCCTGTCTCAGGCCTGTTTGCGCCGCCGTCTCCGCGCCCCCATTGATCAGGCATGTGGAAAGATTCCGCCTCCCGGGCTCCCTTTGTGGCCGCGTTGCCAGGCTGCGCCCGGCGTGACTGCACCGCGCCGGGCGCTCCCGCCTGCGGTGGGCACCGGGCTGCGAGACCGGGTGGGGTCCCGAGAGGCTAGGGTTGCCAGATTTAGCAAATAAAAATACAGGACGCCCAAATAAATGTCAATTTCTGGTAAACAACACATAAAAGCAAAGAAAAAAAAATATCAGCGCATGTCCCAAATATTGCATGGGACATACTTATACCTTAAAAGTGTTCGGTTTTTTATCTGAAATTCAAATTTCACTAGGCTTCCTGTATGTTTATCTGGCACTCTACGAAAAGGGGAAGCGGAATAAAACTTAGGCTGGATACTTCTCCCAACTTCAGTCACTGGAGTTTTTTTGCTTTTGCTTTTTGGCCATATCTGCATATGCCCTGAACTATTTATTCACTATTTTTCTTTAAATGAATTTATTATTTTTAAACTTAAATTATTAACAGTGATCTACTGGTGCAAACATTACATACATCAACTTGAATAAATATTAAATGTACCTCCAGATGCATTTTTACCTACGCAGACACCCATGTGATCACACCAGATCAAGATATACTGTATTTCCATCACCCCAGAAGGTTCCCTGTTGAGACCCTCCCCAGTTGGCAGCCACTAATCTGACTTCCCTCTGTTCTTGAACTTCATATAAATGGAATTGTATAGTATGTACTCTCTTGAATCTGGCTTCTTTCATCCAATATTCTGTCTGTGAGTTTCATCCACTTTGTGGCTTGGATCAGTAAGTTTATTCCATTGTATGACTGTACCACGGTTTGTTCATCCATTCTATTGTTGATGGATGTCTCAGCTGTTCCCCGGTTTTTGGCTACTATGAATAACACTGCTATGACCAGACTTGTGCAAGTCATTGTATGGATGTAAATATATTTAACCTAAGCAATACTATTTGTGAATTCATAGGCTTGAAATGCCAGTTTTATTATTTTTTTTCTCTTGCACATTAAATATATAACTATTACACATGTTTATGTGAGCATCTTTCATACCAACCAAGCTCACCTTCTGCAGGGTGGATGGCTACATGCCAAACTGCAGAATAGAGGTTAAGAGAATAGGCCAGCTCGGGGTGGATCCTGGGCAAGTGAATTTGCTCCTTTGAGCCTCAGTTTCTTCATCTGTAAAATGGAGGTGATAATGATAATTACCTCCCAGGATGGTTGAAAGGCAAAATAGGATAATGCCGTAAAAAAGGACTCAGCACAAGGCTGACACGCTACACTAGGGCTACTATCAAGCTCTGGATTGATAGTAGCGACTGATGAGCTGGGTATGTTCAATGCCAGCTCTCATTCCATCTGCATTTCAATCCTTTGTGATAGGTACTATTATCATCAACCTATTTTACTGATGAGGAAACTGAGGCTCTGGGAGGCAGTCACTTGCTCATGATGGCATAGTTAGTAAGTGGCCAAGCCCCAGTTTCCAGATGGGGGACAGGAAGGACCCAGGAAAGATGAGGCTCAGTGCCAGAAATGAGAGTGAGCTATAAGGAGGAACTGGGTACCTTCTCCTCCTGCATCTGCATCTCCCACCAGCACCCACTCCACAGGCAAGCAGGTGACAATAAGATCCATTTCTCTTTGGAGAGTGGAAAGAGCTGGGCTGGACATTTCTAGGAGAGGCCAAGCATCCCAGCCACCAGGCAGGGTGGAAGACAGACAGGGCGAGTCCTACGGGGTAGGTTGGAGCGGGGAGGCAGAGGAAGCAGGAAGCAGGAGGAAAAGGCCGGCTCCCTTGCAGAACTACAGCCACAGCCGCTGGGCAGAGCCCGGCATCACTACCTGCCATCTGAAGGGCACGGAAACTGCTGATCTCAGGCGATTAGCATAACAATCCTCGATCCCACGTCCTCAGGGCCCAAAGCTGGGTCTGCACAATCCCATTTCGAGCCAGCTCTTTCTTTAGCTGGCTAATTATGGGGGGGTGGGGGGGGGGTGGCGGGCGCAGAGAGGGAGGGGGACACAATCTTCTTAAAGGGACCCTGCACCCAGGGCCCAGGCTGGAGCTGGGAGCAGGAAAAGGCCCCAATAATACCTTCAGCTCTGGCAAAGTGTGGGTGCCATCACCTCAGGCCATAGGGAAAATGATTATCCTCACTAGGGATTTCAAAGTGATTGTTTCAATCCTCCTTGGCTCCATTAGTGCACAACTGTAGGATATGTCCTGTTCAGAGCTGTATCCTGGTGCATGGCACAGAGTAGGTGCTCGAATACGTAGCTGAAGCACAGAGCCCATGGCTTCAGAACACAGGACTCTACCTACCCATATAATGAGGCCCTGGGCTGGTCCTAATTGAGGGCCTCATCTTTGCGCGTCCCTCAGAGTCTTTCTTCTGCCCATTCCTACCCTCAGGATGCTGAATCTCTCCTTGCCCCTCCAGCCTCCTGACACCGGAAGTCAAAGAACGACTTTGGATGAGAATGGGCGGAGCACAGGGATAGAGCTTGTTTCAAATCCTAACTCTGCTGCTTATCGCCTGTGTGATCTTGGGCAAGTCTCTTAACCACTCTGAGGCTCAGTTTTCTCATCTGTAATATGGGAACAATCAAAACCTGTTTCAGGGGAATTCCCTGGAGGTCCAGTGGTTAGGACTCCGTGCTTTCACTGCCAAGGGCAAGTGTTCAATCCCTGGTCGGGCAACTAAGATCCCACAAGCCACCCGGCGCAGTCCCCCCGCAAAAAAAACAAAAAACAAAGCCTGTTTCAAACATTATTTATAAGCATTCACTAAAATACCATATGGGAGTGCCTGTCACATGGTTGGGGACAAGCAAATGGGAATCCTTTCTCTGCCTTCCATAGAAATATCTACTGTGCTATTACCTACGTGGCTATTTTTTATCAGGTGCTCATTATATGCCAATCTTTGCTCAGTGCTTACATTCTCTCTTCAACTCTCAAAATACCCCTGCGAAGTGGGTTCTGTACTGTTTGAAGAAGAGGAAAATGAAGGCAGAGAGTGACTAGCCCAAGGCCACCCAACTAGAAAGTTTCAAAGGGAGTCATGAGCCCAGCTGACCCTAAAAACAATGGCTCTGGGGGCTGGGAAGTGACAGCAGCCACTGCCCCTTTCCTCAGGTCTCTTGATCATCTGCTGTGTGTTAAGTTTTGTGCTGAGTGCTGGGGACAGGGGTGGGCACAAGATGGACATAGTCCATCATTCTGCTCTCCTGGAGTTGGAATCTGACAATAGGCAAGTAATTTCTGTAAGTGATAAGGGCCTTGAAGACAGTAAAACAAGGTGATGAGCTAGAATCATGGGGGTCCAAGAAGACTTCTCTTGAGGAAGTGATACTTGAACTTCAGGATAGCTGTGGGAAGATTGGAAGGGAGGCAGGAGAGAATACCAGGTTGAGGGAAGAGCAAGTGCAAAGCACTTCCCTGGTGGTGCAGTGGTTAAGAATCTGCCTGTCGATGCAGGGGACACGAGTTCCATCCCTGGTCCGGGAAGATCCCACATGCCGCGGAGCAACTAGCCCGTGAACCACAACTACTGATCCTGCGCTCTAGAGCCCATGAGCCACACCTACTGAGCCTGCGTGCTGCAACTACTGAAGCCCGCGAGCCTAGAGCCTGTGCTCCGAAACAAGAGAAGCCACCGCAGTGAGAAGCCCGTGCACAACAACGAAGAGTAGCCCCTGCTCGCTGCAACCAGAGAAAGCCCACACGAAGCAACAAAGACCCAATGCAGCCAAAAAAAAAAAAAGAGCAAGTGCAAAGATCCTGGGGCAGGGTGGAGCTTGGGGTATCCCAGGAGCCAAAAGGCAGCATTGTGCCTGCAGCATGGGAGAGAGGGTGGGGGGGGGTGGGAAGAGGTTGGGGAGGGAGGAAGGGCCTTAACCAAGCAAGGCTTATGGGATTTGGTAAGAAACGTGCTTTTCTTCCCTCCCTCCCTCCCTCCTTCCCTCTTTCCCTCCTTCCTTCTTTCCTCCCTTCCTCCCTCTCTCCCTCCCTTGCTCCCTCCTTCCCTTCCTCCTGCTCCCTCCCTCCCTCCTTCTCCCTTCCTCCCTCCCTCTCTCCCTCCTTCCCTCCCTCCCTCCCTTCCTTCCTCCCTCCCTCCCTCCTTTCCTCCCTCCCTCCCTTCCTTCCTTCCTTCCTTTTCTTCCCTCGGCACCTACTATTTTCCAAGCACTGAGCCAGGGGGTGGGAGCCTGTGAGTTTCTCCACGCTTCTCCCTCTTTTCCCATCTCCCCTCCTTTCCCCTCCCCCTCCTCTTCTGAACTGCTCCCCCACCCCCACTGGTCCAGCTCTTCCCCCTCCACCCCACCCCATCCCCTCCCCCTGACAATGAGAAAGAACCCTGAGCCCAGCTCTCCCTTGCATTGTCCCTTTAAGGAATCCTTAAATCTGGACACCCCTCTCCTCCCCCACCTGAGAACCAATTAGGGTTCCCAAATTCAAGTAGAGGCTTTTGTATGTCACGTGTTTGGGGAACAAAGCCCTCTCCGGCAGGAATAAAAGCTTCTATTCAGGAGCCAGTTTGTTCTCATTCTAATCGTTTCCACTCCAGCCTCGCCTCCTTCCTGGGTTCTCAGGGCCGCCCAGCTTGGCCTCACCTTCCCGCCTCAGCACCCTGCATTAGAGCCCTACCCAAAGGCAGGTGGCCACAGGCCCAGGGCTCAACCCACGTTTTCTTCCTGAAAGATCCTATGACGCCAGCCTCTGAGCTGGGCTCAGTGTTTCCCGTGCATCCTCCTGGAAGGCTGTTACAATCCTCAATGCAACCAGAGGAACCTGAGGCTCAGAAGGGTTAGGGAACTTGCCTGAGGTCACACAGCTAGTAAGAGGGGGAGTCTAGACTCTAGAGCATGAGCATTACGCTTCAGTACCCTCAGCTGGTCCCAGAGTAGGGCAGGGTGAGGGAGAAAGGAGCTGTCATTCTCACAAAGCCCACGGGGCCAGGCACCTGCTGGGTATTAAAGACTCCTCACAATGTTGTGTGAAGAAGCAACAACCGAGGTCAAAGTCATGGGCAAGTCTGTGGCAGAATGGGAGCTGGAACTCAGAACTCTGAAGATGGAGAGACGGGAGAGTACTTTCATATAATGGAGCTATTAAGAAGAATGTGTTGAGACTCATAGACATAGAGAACAGACTTGTGGTTGCCAAAGGGGAGGGGGGAGGAAGAGGGATGAACTGGGAGTTTGGGGTTGGTAGATGCAAACTATTACATTTAGAATGAATAAACAACAGGGTCCTAATGTATAGCACAGGGAACTATATTCAATACCTGAGATAAACCATAATGGAAAAGAATATTAAAAAAAGAATGTATATATGTGTATAACTGAGTCACTTTGCTGTACAACACACATTGGCCCAACATTGTAAATCAACTATACTTCAATGAGAAAAACTGTACACTTAAAAAAAAAAAGACTAAAAAGAAAAAATAAACAGCTTAGTTTCAAAAAAAAAAAAAGAATGTATTGAAATGGAACAGTCATTGATATATTGCCAAGCAAAAAAAGGCAATACTGAGCATAACATAATCCCATTTGTGTAAGAGAAAAAGGAAACGTCTACACACACACACACACATGTACTGCACATTTCTATATGGGTAGAAAATATTTGAAGATGAATACATAATAAATTGTATCTGTGTTTATTCCCTTTGGGGAGTGGAAATGGGGAGTGGGAAGAGACCTCAGTACCATTCTGTCCTGTTGGAAAAAATATTTTCTTACCACAATCATGTATTTCTTTTATAATAATTAATTTTGTTTTATTGAGGTTAACTTAACCATGTAAAATATACTATTCCATTGCATTTAGTACACTCAAAATGTTGTGCAACATCACTTCTATCTAGTTCCAAAATATTTTCATCACTCCAAAGGCAAACCCCGTTCCTGTTAAGTAGTTACTCCCATTCCACCCTCCTTTGGCCCCTAGCAACTACTAACCTCCTTTTTGTCTCTATGGATTTGCCTGCTCTGGATATTTCACATGAATGGAATCATAAAATATGTGACCTTTTGTCTCTGGCTTCTTTCACTTAGCATCATGTTTTGTTTTAATTAATTTATGTATTTATTTTTGGCTGCGTTGGGTCTTCACTGCTGCACGCGGGCTTTCTCTAGTTGTGGCGAGTGGGGGCTACTCTTCATTGCGGTGCGCGGGCTTCTCATTGTCGTGGCTTCTCTTGTTTCGGAGCACGGGCTCTAGGCACGTGGGCTTTAGTAGTTGTGGCACGTGGGCTCAGTAGTTGTGGCTCGCAGGCTCTAGAGTGCAGGCTCAGTAGTTGTGGCACACGGGCTTAGTTGCTCTGCGGCATGTGGGATCTTCCCGGACCACGTCTGGAACCCATGTCCCCTGCATTGGCAGGCGGATCCTTAACCACTGCACCACCGGAGAAGTCCCTAACATCATGCTTTTGAAGTTAATCATGTTGTAGCAGGTATCAGTGCTTCATTCCTTTTTATGGTTGAATTATATTCCCCTGTATGGATATACCACAATTTGTTTATCCATTCATTCCTTAATGGACATTTGGGTTGTTTCCATCTTTTGGCAATTGTGAATAGTGCTGCTATAGTCATTTGTGTACAAGTTTTGTTTGAATACCTGTTTTCAATTCTTTTGGGTATATACATAGGAGCTGGGTCATATGGTAATTCTGTTTAACTTTTTGAAGAACTACCAAAGTGCTTTCCACAGCATCAAGCCATTTTACATACCTATGACAATGCATGGAAGATTCCAATTTCTCCACTTTCTTACCAGTACTTACAATTTCCCTCTTAAATTTTTTTTTTTTTTTTTTGCTGTAGCCATCCTCGTGTGTGTGAAGTGGTATCTCATTGTGGTTTTGATTTGCATTTTTGTTTGTTATGGTTAATGACATTGAGCAGCTTTTCATGCGCTTATTGGCCATTTGTATATCTTCTTTACAGAAATATCTAGTCATGTCTTTTGTCCATTTTTAATTGAGTGGTTTATCCTTTTATTATTGAGTTGTAAGGTTCTATATATATTCTGGAGACTAGACCCTTATATATAATTTGCAAATATTTTCTACCATTTTGTCAGTTGTCTTTTCACTTTCTTGATAGTGTCCTTTGATGCACAAAATTTTTAATTTTGATGAAGTCTGTTTATTTTTTCTTTTGTTGTTTGTGCTTTGGGTGACATAATTAAGAACACATTGCCAAATCCAAGGTCACAAAAATTCACTCCTATGTTTTCTTCTAAGGGTTTTATAGTTTTAGGTCTTTGATCTATTTTGGTTTTTTTATTTAAAAAATTTTTTTTTTTTTAGTAAATTTATTTATTTATTTATTTATTTTTGGCTGCGTTGGGTCTTCGTTGCTGCACGTGGGCTTTCTCTAGTTGTAGTGAGCGGGGGCTCCTCTTCATTGCGGTGCACGGGCTTCTCACTGTGGTGGCTTCGCTTTGTTGCGGAGCATGGGCTCTAGGCATGCAGGCTTCAGTAGTTGTGGCACGTGGACTCAGTAGTTGTGGCTCACGGGCTCTAGAGCACAGGCTCAGTAGTTGTGGCGCACGGGCTTAGTTGCTCCGTGGCATGTGGGATCTTCTCGGACCAGGGCTCGAACCCGTGTCCCCTGCATTGGCAGGTGGATTCTTAACCACTGCGCCACCAGGGAAGCCCCTTCGATCTATTGTGAGTAAATTTTTAAATATAGTGTGAGATAGGAACCTAACTTCATTGTTTTGCTTCTAGATATTCTGTCATAATTGTTTTTAATCCTTGTCCTGGCTGCCTTAACCAATGATCTCCAAATTTTTGTGATCATACATCCCTAAGAGGAAATCACCTTTGAGTCCATATCTCTAGTATATGTAGATATACTTATTTTATTTATTTATTTATTTTTGGCCACGCCCTGGGCATGTGGGATCTTAGTTCCCTGCCCAAGGATGGAACCCGCACCGCCTGCAGTGGAAGTGCAGAGTCTTAACCTCTGGACTGCCAGGGAAGTCCCTGTAGATATACTTATTTATAAAATATACATGTACAAAAAAAATAGATATATATACATGAACAATGATAATATCTATGTTATAAAACATACACAAAAGATAATTTTGAAAGATGAGATAGGGAATTCCCTGGCAGTCCCGCGGTTAGAACTCTGTGCTCTCACTGCCGAGGGCCTGGGTTCAATCCCTGGTAGGGGAACTAAGATCCCATGAGCCCCATGACGGGGCCAAAAAAAAAAAAAAAAAATAGATGAAATAGAACAAAATACATCTAGAAGGGCTGGTCTTTTCTTGGTGGATCATCTTCAGTGTTCCCAGGGCTCTCGCCCCTCTCTGGGGCCTGCTGGTTCTGATGACAGAGCAAGGTCAGCAGACCTTCTAAAGGAACAGCTGGGACTGCTGGCGGGAAGGCCTGGGAGTGAGTGCTCCAGATTGGATCTGACTTCCCTCTTCTGGGTTACAAAGTCTGATGTCAGAGGGGCAGGTATTTGAACGCTGGCTCTAAGTCCTAACTGTGTAAACTCAGGCAAATGGCTTTGCTTTTCTGAGCCTCAGATAATATAGTTCTTACTTCGTAGGGTGGTTTGTGTTACAAGTGAGTACAGGGTCTGGCACCTGGTAATGTTTCTATAAACAATAACAATGATCATTATTACTATACTAAGGAGCCAGGCCCTAACAGACCCTTTGATCCTCTTCTTCTAGCTAAAGAATTCAAGGCAGGTACCCCTCATTGGAGGAAGTGAAGGAAGGGATAGGGGAGGGAAGCAGGGAGAGGCAATCCTGGAATGGGCAGGCCCACACTCTGAGAAGCAGTGTTGTGTGATGGGTGAGACAGAGGTACCTTGAGTGGAGAGGCCTGGGTGGCCTGCTCGTTCTCTTACCAGCCATGTGACCTTGGCCAGGAATTATACTTGCACCATAGCGTTATCTACTGAGTAAATGAAACAGCTCGTGAAAGTGCTTGCCCTGCAAGAAGAGCTTGAAACATAACAGTGATTATTAGTATTCCTTGACACCTAAAGAGGGTAATGTGTCTACCACCCTATTTACCTAGTTGTTCATTCTATCAAGATTTGTAGCGTGACTTCTATGTGCCAGCCATACGACAGGGAACAGAAGAAAACAGTCCTTAAAACAGCGTATGACCTAGGGATACACAGGTGTTAACCAAGCAATAGGCACATACGAATCCTCACTGTGGCAGGTGCTACAAGGGAGAAGGAGTGGGGAAAAGGCAAAGGAATAAAGGATCAGAGAAGTGATGAGGGAAGGTCTCATGGGGAAGTGACATTTATCCGGAAATGTGAAAGATGGAAAGGAAGGAACCAGGCACAGAAGGGAGGGAGGGATGTTCCTGGGTGGAGGAAGCTTGATCAGGCTGGGGAAGGGTGTCTAGGCTAAGGCGAAGGTGCTCCAGGTTAAGTAAAAGGTGCTGCAGGCTCAGAGAAGAGGGCTAAGGGCAGGTGCTCCAGGATGGGAACGGATGTTCCTGGCTGGAGGAAGGTGGTTCAAAGGCCCTCAGATGAGAAAGAACTTGGTGATTCCAGGCTCTGTAAGGCCAGTTGATCAAAGAAAAACGGGGAGGTAGGGTGTGGGGGAGATGAAGCTGGAGAGGGAGGCAGAGACCAGTTTATCTAGAGTTTTCTGGGCCACTGTAAGGGTCTGGATTTTGTTCTACCAGTGCAGGAAACTATTGGAGGGTTTTCAGCCAGGGCAGAGGGCAACAGTAGCTGCCGCTATAACAGGTATACATTACAGGCATCTTGCTGAGGGAGTGGTACTTGGACTTGGTGGTGGATGAGATGATGCATAGAAGTGATTGGATTCTGGAGTGGCTAAGAACCAGCCTGTGTTAAAAATCTCAACTCCCGGAAATTCCCTGGCAGTCTAGTGGTTAGGACTCCGCTCTTCCACTGCAGGGGGCACAGGTTGTATCTCTGGTAGGGGAACTAAGATCCTCACAAGCCATGAGGCGCAGCCAAAAAAAAAAAACCACCCAGCTCCCTGTTTCTTTGCTGTGTAACCTTAGGATGTTATACATCCATTTAGTGTCTGGGCTTCCTCTCCTGTCAAGTGAAGTTAATAAATGTACCTACCTCAGTTTGGGAGGGAAGACAAAATGAGTCAATTAATGTAAATTGCTTAGCAAAGCACCTGGCACATTGTAAGCATGTGATAAATGGTAATTATAGCTCCTACTCTTACTATTATTGTTGTTCTGTTACGTCGGATAAAGAGAGGTGGACCTGGTGATGGTATATTTGACTCAAGTCCCAGGTAAAACATTTAGAACTGTGCTTGGAACATAACAGACATTTAGTAAGTATTTGCTGAATGGATGAATGAATGCATCTTTCTCTCCATTTCTGGTGAGTTCCGTCCTGCATCAGTCAACCAACACTGCTTGAGCCTTAATGTAGACCCAGCACCATGCTAGGCAGTGGGTGTAGGAAATGTGTACACAATTCAGTCAACACGTGTGCCCACTGGCTCTCATTCAGGCAGTGCTTACTCCTCTATTTCTGCTTTCTGATCCAGCTCAAATGCCAGTCTTCCTTTTCCTCTCCAACTTTCTGTACTCCCCCTCTCCTGAGCCTGCAAAACTCTCTTAAGTTCTTACGGTCCTCATACTTTACTTGATATATGGTAATTTGTCCCTTTACTGGAGCATAAACCCCTCAAGGACTGGCAGCAAGTCTCATTCAGGTATAGATTCCTCCAAAGGACCTGACTCGGTGGAAAAGGCATATTGGATTAATTCAATGCAAAGTGAAGAGGCAAAGATGGAGCCACTGAGTACTTGGGCAAGACCCTTCTCTCTTTGGATCTCTAAATTTCTCCATCTGTAAAGCAAGAAGTAGATATCAGGGCTCTTCATGGCAGCTGTTCTCAACCTTTGTGAAATTGGGACACTCCTGGTGGAATGACATTCCCATGTGACGCACAATTCCATGGACATTCAGATAAGACAGCCTGAGGCTCTATATAACCCCAGCTCTTCCTCTGTCTGCCAGGAGAGCATGTCTGAAGGTCAGGGAGCAAGTGTGATGTTATTTATAGACATAACCTTGAGTCCGCTCTTCCTCATTTGTTTCTTTTTCTTCTTCATTTTGTTCTTTCTTTTTTTAAAGCAAGTGGAGCGTTTTCAAGCTTCAGTAGAGGTATCGGTTAAGAATACCAGGTCAGAAGCCAGAAGGTCTGCATAGAAATCCCTTCTTTGCCACTTCTGAGTTGAGTGACCTTGGACAAGTTCCTGAGCCTGGGTTTTCTGGTCTGCAAAATGGGAGGATCATAGTAGAACCAACCTCAGCGGGCTGTGAAGAGGAGTAAATGAGATCATGCAGGAAAGTTCTTAACACCATCCGGAGCAAATGTCAAGGATTCAGTAAAATTGTCTATATTTACTTTTACTGTGATTAGTTACATGCTACACGTAACACACTAGAAAAATTAGGATACGATGCTGAAGACTGAAAACTAAGCACTTGATTAGCTTCTGCCAAAGTTAATCTTTTGTGGTTTTCTTTCTTTCTTTTCTTTCTTGTGGTTTTCAAGACCCAGTCTTGAGGGTCCTGAGTACAGGTAGATTTCCCTGCTAAGATGGGGAATAGATTTATGGATGTAGCTCATTCTTTCTTTGCCTGGTTACTCTATTCCCGCTGTCTCTTCCTATCTTCCTTTTAATTTTTTAAAATTTTGGCTTTTTAGTAAAGTATGATTCTCTTTTTTATTGAGCTATAATTTACATAAAGTGAAATGTACAAATTTTAAGTGCATAGCTTGATGAATTTTATATATAACTACAACCCAAATTAAGATACAGACCTGTGTTGTCTACTAAAGTGACCTCTCACCACGTGTGACTACTGAGCGCTTGAAATGCAGCTGGTCCAACCTAAGAAGAGCCATAAGGACCAAATATACATTGGATATCAACTAATGTAAAAAATGAATGTAAAATATTTCTTAACAATTGTATGTGGTTGACAGCTCCGAATTACATCTTAGTTCTGTTGGACAGTGCTGGTATAGAAGAACATTTTCATCCTCCAGAAAAGTTCTTGCTTCCCAGTCAATATCTGCTCCCTTCCTCCCACCCAAGACAAACACTATTCCAACTTCTCTCCCCATGGATTTGTTCTGCCTGTTCCAGAACTTCATATAGATGGAATCATACAGTATGTATTTTTAGGGGTTCAGCTTCTTTTGCTCAACATAATGTTTTTGAAATTCATCCATGTATCAGTCATTTGTCCCTTTTTATTTTTGCGTAGTATTCCATTGTATGAATGTATCATAGTTTATTCATTCTTCTATTAATGGACATTTGGATTGCTTCCAATTTCTGACTATTATGAATAATGCTCTTATGACCATTCTTGAAAAAGTCTTTAAATAGTCTCACCCAAATTACTTTTACTATGTTTTTTTACTGTTAAAATGAATCCGTACCCACAGGAAAAATCCATTCGCATACTAACACACAATGTGTGTCAACCCCCCTCCCCCGCCCTGTTTGATGTTAATGGTTTATGGTTTGATGTAAATTCTTTCAGACGTTTTCCTCCACCTATAGAATCAAGTGTTATCATTTTTTTAATTTTTTTTTTTTTTTTTTTGGCCACGCGACATGTGGGATCTTAGTTCCCTGACCAGCGATGGAACCATCGCCCCTGCAGTGGAATTGCAGAGTCTTAACCACTGGACCACCAGGGAAGTCCCCAAGTATTATCATTATTAATAAAATTGTCACTTTGCTGCTTCCTCCCTTGGAGATGGCTGCATAGCTCTTGATTCTTGCCCTCCTTGTTCTAGAGTCCCTAGAAGACCAAAACTGGAAGAGACTTAGGGATAGCCTAGGGAAGGCAGATATATAGCACTCCTCCTGTATTCCCGGATTAGCTGTATCCATGTCAGACATCGCTAATCAATCACAGCGTTCTATCCTTGCCCTGCCCCAGCCACTACTAATCAACAGGAAAAAAAATGAAACCAATTTCCCATGTCTGAAATAATTTGGCCCCCGTCCATTTTGCTGATGAATAAACTAGGGCTCAGAGAGGGGAAGAACCTGCTTCAAGGTCGGAGATGGAGCCCCAGGCTCCTGACTCCCTGTCTAATGCTTTTTCTACTACATTCACTGACTCCAAAAACGATTTCCCTGGGATACCTGAAAACCTGGTCTCTAGGGAGAGGGCAATTTATTCCCCAGACAGGACTCATAGATGGGACCCACTCCTCTAGCCAGCCCTTCATCTTTATGCTTTGCCTGAATGTAACCGGAAGCCCCTGCCAACAGACTGGCATCCCTTCCCCCACAGTCACCACGGACAGACCTGCGGTTTCTGTTCTCCAGGTCTGCAGTTTCAGTTTCCCAAAATAAACATTTAAAAAAATAAAGGAGACATGCCCTTAGCATCTTTGTCTTCAGCACCAGAATTGTGGAATTATTAATTGACCAGACTAAATCAAATTGTTAATTACAGCAGAGAGGCGACTTCAGGTGCTGAAACCGTTAAACTCCAAAAGCATCCCCCTTTCACCAACACGTCAAACTGACTCTGGCTGTCATTGGAAGCGACAGTGAGAAAGTGGGAGAGTCAGCAGGTCTGGACAGACTGTGGGTGTTCTCAGCTGGGCAAGCAGAATAGTTTATTTAATTCTCTCCCTGCCCCGGCAAGGGGGAAAAGTCAGAGGGAAAAAACGCAGACAGAATGTAGCGTAACGTTTGAGTCAGGTTGAGCTGGGTTTAGACTGGCCCCTCACATTTGCTAGCCGCGGGACCCTGGCCATATCATTTCTGGTATCCAAGTCTCAGTTTCTTCATCTGTGAAACAGGCATGTTAATAGAACCTACAGCGTTGGATTATCGCAGTGATTAAAATGACTTGCTTAAAAAGCTGTAAATGAAACTCTTGTATTTGGCTCTAGATTATAAGCTCTGCAAGAGTAGGGATAGCTGCCTGCCTCATTCAACATGGCATCCTCCAGCGCTACCACACTGACTGGTTCTAGGCAGGTACTTATTGAACATCTAGTGTCAGGTATGGTCCTGAGGATGGAGATGATGGTGGAAGAGAGTGCAGAGAGGCTTAGCACAGAAACCCTGCCCTTAAGTAGCTCTCATACCAGCCTAACAGACAGTCCAGAACCTCTATAACAAGTGCATTGTTGTATATTAAATAGGTAGATAATATGATGTAGGGGTTCATGGTGGAAATTCTGGCATCAGACTTGAGTTCAAATCTCAGCTCCCCCACTTCCTACCAATCTGATCTTTATTAGCAAGTTTACCTCTCGATGCTTCCGTTTCAGGATCTGTAAAATAGGGGCCTGCCTTATAGAGCTGTTGTAAGGACTGAATGAGTTTCATGAAGCAAAGTGCTTAATACAGTGCCTGGAACGTAGTAATTGCTCAATAAGTCTTAGCTATTACTTTTCCCATTTACTATGTGACTTTGGACAAATTACTAATCTTCTCTAAGACTTGTTTTCTTGGTCAGTAAAATAAAAATACAAGAGTTCCTACCGTGAAGTATTGCTGGGAGAATGAGATGGGAAGATCCCTGAAAAGTGCTTAGTACAATGTCTGGTATATGGAAAGTACTTAATAATTTCTAGATGATAATAATAATAACAATAATGATAAAAACAAGGTGCCATGGGGCAAAAGAAAGTCAATCTCATTTTGATGTATAGACACTGGGCTAAGAGAAAGGTTTATAATAGGTAAGGGATTTTTTTTGGTAGCAACTTTATTGAGATATAATTCACATACAGTACAAACTACCCATTTAAAGTTTATAATTCAATAGTTTTTAGTATATTCAAAAAATTGTGCAGCTATCGCCATAATCAATTTTAGAATACTATCATCACTCCAGATAGAGACCTGTACCCACTAGCAGTCATTTCCCTTTCCCTAGATCTCCCCCCTCCCCTGACCTCCCGAATGCTAGACAATCACCAGTTTACTTCCCACTTCTGTGGATTTGCCTATTGTAGACATCTCATATAAATGGAATCATACATTATGTGGCCTTTTGTTTCTGGCTTCTTTCACTTAGCATCAAGTCTTCAAGATTCATCCATGTTGTAGCAAGTCTCAGTATTGCATTCCTTTGTATGGCCAAATAATATTCCATTGTATAGAGTTGATAGATATTTGACTTTTTTCCACTTTTTGGCTATTATGAATAATGCTGCTATGAACTCTCGTGTATAAGTTTTTGTGTGGATTATGTTTCCATTTCTCTCTGGGGTATATACCTAGGA
This sequence comes from Eubalaena glacialis, assembly GCF_028564815.1. Classification (NCBI taxonomy): domain Eukaryota; kingdom Metazoa; phylum Chordata; class Mammalia; order Artiodactyla; family Balaenidae; genus Eubalaena; species Eubalaena glacialis. Next base: position 77,116,335 of record NC_083730.1, read on the forward strand.
GTGGAATTGCTGGGTTATATGGTAACTCTATGTTTAACCTTTAGAGGACCTGCTTTTCCAGACTATTTTCCATAGTGCTATACCATTTTTACATTCCCACCTGCAGTGTACGAAGGATCCGATTTCTCCAGATCCTTACTAACACTTGGTATTATCTATCTTTCTGATTATAGTTATCTCAGTGGGTATGAAGTGATATCTCATTTTGGCTTTGATTTGCACTTTCTTGATGGCTAGTGACGTTGAGCATTGTTTCAGGTGCTTATTGGCCACTTACATATCTTCTTTGGAGAAATGTCTATTCAGATCCTTCGCTCATTTTTTTAAACTTTATTTATTTTTATTTATTTATTTTTGGCTGCACAGGGTCTTCGTTTCTGTGCGCAGGCTTTCTCTAGTTGCAGCAAGTGGGGGCTACTCTTCGTTGCGGTGCACGGGCTTCTCGTTGCGGTGGCTTCTCTGTTTTGGAGCATGGGCTCTAGGTGTGCGGGATTCAGTAGTTGTGGCACACGGGCTCTGTAGTTGTGGCTTGCAGGCTCAGTAGTTGTGGCACACAGGCTTAGTTGCTCCGCGGCATGTGTTATCTTCCCGGACCAGGGCTTGAACCCGTGTCGCCTGCATTGGCAGGCGGATTCTTAACCACTGCACCACCAGGGAAGTACC